>NW_026138076.1:25082500-25397500 GCF_025592945.1 Manacus candei
AATAGGTTAACAAAATGGTTTATAGATAAGGAAGCCTTGTGCTTGCCTTTCATGCACAAAATATCTAGTAAACAATGCTTAAATAGACTATTTATTATAATTCTATGCTTTGAATAAACTATTTGTTTTTCATGAGTGATTATTTTCCCCTCTATTCAGCTTTGTCTCACTCCCAAACACCAGATCACAGACTGTTCTTACCTCTCTTATAGTTCTCAGAGTATTTATTGCAGTGGTACACTTTACCATTGAAACCTGTTTTTCATTCCTATCTCCTCTCTTTTCCTTATTCTACTCCCTGACATTTTAATCCATTTGTCTCCTTCCTGTGAACTTCCTCCAGATTTTTACAATTCCCTCCTCCCTCTTGTTTTCCTTGTTTCCTTTTACCCTCTGTGAAAGGGCTTGTATATCATACAGGAAACAAAGCTGCCAGTGCCCTCACCTAGGTCTGCAAGCTCTTGGGCTCTGTACTCTGTCCCAGAAATCTTCAGGGCCTGCTGTTTGTCCCTTTTCTGGGACCTGCACCCCTATACTTGGATTGAGTGGTGCACTGACCTCACACCCACAAGGGCTGAACTTATGTTTCCTCCTATGCACAGGAACCAAGCTTTGCTGCTTACATTTTGGCATCATGGTTATTTATACCTTGAAATTGCTTCCTCCTAACACTGCTTCTTCAAATTAACGTGTGAGGTGTGTTTCCATCTCCTCCGAATGCCTATTGTTTCCCATGCATAACTAATCTCTCATCTTCTTCTCTAGTAATGCTTCTGTCTTTGTCACTACATCTGTCCTTACTAAAGCAAATCACTCTATCTTCCTGAGAAGTGAAAATACAACTCCTATTACTGTACAACTTTTTGGGTGTTTATGTCTTACATTGAAAAAATTTCTATTATTCTCTTCATCACCATCAATTTTTTTTTAAATGACACCGTGTTATAAGATCTTTGTTGATGTCAGATCAATTCCATCTTTGAAACCTTCTGCTAATATCCTCCCTTGTTGAAGTTTCATCTATTTTGTCTAAACCTGGAACTCCCTAAATAATTGTCTGCTTCTTCTATCTATCACACTTAGCTCTTACCGCCTGTTTAGTCCTTTTTCTTATTCACCCTCTATCTCCCTAGATCCTATTCTTCACATCTTTCTTGACCACACTTCATGCTTTGAATAATTTTTCACTCTACCTTTTCTGCCAAAAATATCCCACTGGTTCTGCCCTTGGAACCATGATGCCACGTCCTCTTTTCACTGCCATGGTATGGATGTCTGTTAAAATCTCCAGTGAGGAGGTATTGAACACCTTGCTAAGTGACAGTAATTCCTGTCCTTTAAATGCCAGTTAGAAAAAACATTCAGAAAATACTGATGATTTACTTGGCCAGAAATTAGTCAGTCAAAAATAAAATGTCCATTTGAGGGAGTAACAATTTTTAGATAATTTTTTTTAGAGACAGTGTGTTTTGTACCACAGTGTTACACCTGGTACAGAAACCAAATAACTTTCTATCCCCAAGGTTATGTGAGATGACTGGTCATTTTATGTGGATAAAAGCTGCATGTTAAAATATATAATGTGGTTTTCAGATGAAGATAACAATCAAAAAAGGAAGAAAAAAATAAAATATCTGAAAGTTACTAAAAGCAACTTTAGTTTAGAGTTTTAAAAGAAAATCAACTGCAAATTTAACGATGAACAAATTAGTACTTGCCATTTCCTCTGCAGTATGAAACTCCCAGGTTTTATGCTGCTTTTATGAAAGGCTCTTCTGTCAGAAAACAGCCTTACCTAGCATCACTAGATTTTTGGGTTTTTTTTGAATACCAGTGCTAAGGTATTTTGTACCAAGGCTTTGTAGGAAAAAAAGTCACAGTAGAGTGCTGGTCCCATCAGCTTCAGAACTCTGCTGTCTTTTTTTTTTTTTTTTTTTTCTGGGCTTTTCTTTAAGTTTTTTTTTGATCTGTAGTATTATAGCAGTATTTCAAAGGAAAATCAGTGAAAAACCACCACCCTATACAAGACATCAGGCTTGAGGGAACTTGGAGTCTTGGGCAGTTGATTTTTTGGTTGTTACCACGTAACAGTGCCCCCTTTGGATTGCTTATATAGGATGACAATATATAATGGAGTAGTTAACAGAGGGAAAAGGTATGCATATGCAAATAACATTATAAAAAGGAATGCAGGAGCAGTAGCCAGTTGACAATAGCCACATTCAAACATTAAGTACTACAGGTTGCTTTCTAGTACTGTCAGAAGAAATACAGTAGCACAGTGTCTAAAAATAATATAAAAAAACAGTAATGATTTTTCTAAAGTTAGTCTTCAACTACAGAGCATAGAATCATAGAATCATAGAATCATAGAATCACCTGGGTTGGAAGGGACCTCCGAGATCATCAAGTCCAACCCTTGATCCACTACCGCTGCAGTTACTAGACCATGGCACTGAGTGCCTCATCCAGTCTCTTCTTAAAAACCTCCAGGGATGGAGAATCCACCACCTCCCTGGGCAGCCCACTCCAATGTCTGATTACCCTCTCTGTAAAGAATTTCTTTCTAACATCTAACCTAAACCTCCCCTGGCACAACTTTAGACCATGCCCTCTTGTCTTGCTGATAGTTGCCTGGGAAAAGAGACCAATCCCCACCTGGCTACAACCTCCTTTTAGGTAGTTGTAGAAAGGGATGAGGTCTCCCCAGAGCCTCCTCTTCTCCAGGCTGAACAACCCCAGCTCCCTCAGCCTCTCCTCAGAGGACTTGTGCTTGAGTCCCTTCACCAGCCTCGTTGCCCTCCTCTGGACCTGCTCCAGCACCTCAATATCCTTTCTGAACTGAGGGGCCCAGAACTGGACACAGCACTCCAGGCGTGGCCTCACCAGCGCTGAGTACAGGGGAAGAATCACTTCCTTGGACCTGCTGGCCACACTGTTCCTGATACAGGCCAGGATGCCATTGGTCTTCTTGACCACCTGGGCACACTGCTGGCTCATGCCCAACTTCTTGTCAATCCAAACTCCCAGGTCCCTCACTGCCTGGCTGCTCTCCAGCCACTCTGTTCCCAGCCCGTGGGGCTGCTGGGGCTTGTTGTGGCCAAAGTGCAGGACCCGGCACTTGGCCTTGTCGAACCTCATCCCGTTGGAATCAGCCCAACTCTCCAACCTATCCAGGTCCCTCTGCAGAGCCCTCCTGCCTTCCAGCAGATCAACATGATTCTTTCAGTGTCTCAGTGGAAAGGGTTGGAACTAAATGATCCTTACTGTCCTTTCCAAGCCAAACCATTCTATGATTCTGTGATACTCCTACTGACTTTCATGACATTTTGGGATCGTGAACAGAGGCTGACTGAATTTAATTTGCTTCTGACATTCCCTATTTATGAATTAAAACAATTTCCCCAAGAGTCTTCTCATTTTGGTTTCACTAAAACCTGAAAGTGAAGGGGAGGCTGCCATATGACTCATTGCCCAAATTAGCTGGGTTGTTATAGGCTGTTGAAATAGGCATGTGCTAATAATTCTATAGATGTGAACTGTTTAGGAGCTTTTCTATTCAGACTAGAAAAATACTATTCTGACTGGAAGAGGAGACAGACCATTTGGCCTCTGATCACAAAATGAAAAGGCATTGAATACAGCAGTGTCTTGGCAACAGGAAAAATAATCTATTAGTCTCTTATTACATCAAAGTTCTTCAAAGGTGCTTGTGATACATGGATGAATCTTTTATTCTCAGGTTTTCTACAACATGTATCTCAGGTGTATATGACCTCATTTTTCTAAAGTAGCACTTAGTTGCAAAGAACAATTCTTCATATTACTGTAATGCAGATGTATTTGTAGGATTATCAGGGCATTGCCTGTCTAGTCTTACAAGGAATTCTGATCAAATCAAGTCAGTTAGCATCTTTGTGAAGGCCCAGAATAAAGTGAATTTGAAAAGTCAAGGTGAGTGTGGCAGAGGAATCTCTTGTATATTTTTAATGTGTAACCTGAATATTCAGATATAATCATGACTACAAATAATCTAATGCATAAAATTCTAACAAAGATTTTCCAAACATGCTTTCCTGGATGAACATATGGAAATAAAGGATACTCTATTTTCTCTTTTTGAAGTCCAATATGTTGTAAAAGTACCTCAAGATATAAAGAGGAACAAAGCAACTCCCTCCACACCCACTAAACCATGCTGCTAACACTGTTAAAAGTGTTGTGTTAAAGTTGAGTTATTCAGGTACTGACTTTAGATAGACAGATAGATAAATAGATAGACAGACAGACAGATATTGGGATTACTTTCTCTAAGTAGGTGTGCCACAGTATTTCATGATAATAGCTCAGAGCTGAATCTGTTTTCCTTGTGCATATTTAAGCCTATTTAAATACGAAAATTCATATACATAGACTAACAGAATATTTGAAAGGGATTTTTATCTAGGTTTTATGAACCTCTACTGCTTGATGTGCCTTCACTTTGATGGATTTGGAGCTAGAGTGATTAGCACATTTATATCTAGCCATTAAAGGCTGTAGACATGATTTTAATATCTTTTCTATTTTTCTTTTGCAGAGACTTAGGACTGCTGATTGTCTCTTCTAAGATAATTCACTGTAAAATCAGGTTAAACATGGAATAAAATTAAATTACACTTTTTTCCTAGTGATAACAGAATACTATTTTAAAAAATGACTGAAGAGTTAACATACAGAGGTTCTCAGTTAGAAAGAACACCTGTGTGTGGTTTATTGGTTCTAGTTGAGGATATTGTACTGTTAGATTATTGAATACATTATTTATTAAAGCAATCAAGCAAACCCTTGGTTGTCACATCTCTTTCAGACCAGGCAAAGAGAAAGGTCACTGAAACTTTGACATTTGTCAAAAGGATATATGTGAACAAGGGGATTAGAGACACCTATCCAGCCAATTCTAACTTCAGAAAATGGTAGTATTTCCTTGGAAATAGGACAAAGGGGGCACCTGCCAAATCAGGATTTCAAGACTTCTTATTTCAAGGCTCTCAAGTTCTGAGACAGTTGGAAAGATATTAGTCTCCAGTGCTTAGCGAGGGAATGAAAGAGTGAGGCATAAATTTCATGACAGAAGTCTGTAAAACCAGGCAAGAGACTGAGACAGAGCTGCAGAAAGAGATGGGAGTCTCTGTGGGCTCATGGGTGGGAGAGGAGACTCCTGTCTGAAATGATCAGAACAGATAAGGGAAATTATATGGGGAATGTATACAGATATTTTGCATTTCTTTAGGGTTTTTTCTCATGAATAAAGAATGATTATTTTAAGAGTTGATCATATAACTTTCATAAATAAATAAAATTATTAAATTATCCTCAAAGCCTATCAATGAATTTATTTATTTCATTTGATTTGTCCTGAATAAATGATTTATGAACCCTGAGTAATCAAAACGTGGTAGCAGTGGAAAATGCTGTACTCATGATACTGTCAACAGCAAACCTTAGGATGTACAGAAGGAGGGCTACAAAACCACAGCTTTGTGAAGCAGTAATGTGCAGAAATATAAGGAAGTCTATGCTCAGCATACATGTCTAAGTACAGAATAAGTAGTTGTGAGGGAGCTCAGCTTGCATTTTTAGCTGTGTTATTACTTGTTTAAAAGTTAATAGCAAACTGACTTTAAAGTGTAGCCTGATTTTTTTTATATTCCATTTCCAGTTTTTGTACTCTAAAATCATCATCACTTTACATTTCACACCTTTCACTCAATGTTTACAGGAATCATAGTAAAAATCAGGACAGTCCACAAAAGTCAAATTTATGTCCCTTAGTTGAAAATTGCAGTGGCAGAATGGCTGAGACAGAAAACCTTTCATGGACCATAAAAGATTTGAGCATATTCTTGTGGTACACATGTAAAAGACAAATGAATATCTGTCACAAAGAAAATAAGAATGAAGCAGGATGATGGTTTTATTTCCCTCATGCCAACCCACAGAGCAAGCAAACAGCACTCAGAGAAATAGGCTGTCCTCTTCTAAATGATAGAGCAACTTGTGAAACTTCATAAGTACGAGGACGTTTGAGTGTAGTTTTCTTGAGATAATTCTCTGCACAACACATGATATTTAAGATGCAGTTTTATCCCCTCGCCTCCTAGAAAGTGCTTGGGAACTCTTCCCTCATGTGGAAGCGCTTGGCTAGCAAGCAAAAAATAATAAAATAAAATCAGTACAATTGTATTCAGAATTACGAACTTCAAATTAATCTGAGATCTATGTAAAAAATTCTTTAAGACCTTAATTGTATGACAAGAGAAAACAGATACTGACAAGATGAAGGTAGTGGGCATTTCCAGGCAGTGTGCTGCAGCACAGTATTTTCTTAGGGAGGGAACATGGTATGTGAAATGCAGAATGCATTTCTGGTAAGATACAGAATTGCTTTATATCATTTCCAGTTGCATGGAAGTGGAAACCCAAGTCTGAAGAAAGCAATTTAGATTATTCCCACCAAGAGAAAAGAAGCATAGATAATCATTGCCCAAAAGAATAATTAGAAGGAAGAAGAAAAGAAAACAAACACATTAGATTCAAGCCTGTTGTCTATGTTATTGAAAGAAGTTGAAAAGATAAATTTGAACAAAATCTTCTCCAAGATTAGTTGTTCTACAGTACCTCTTCTGTTACTTTTATATTGACAGTAACTGGATGATCTGCAGAACAACTTGAAATATTATGAGGTTTCCACAGAAACCTAAGAGATCTGCACCTTTACCTAGGACTGGTATGAGTCTTTGGGTATTAATTTGGGAATGTCACATTTAAAACAGAAAAGACACTTGAGGCAAATGGCTAAAACACATAGATTAATCTTTGCATGTGAAAAGGTTAATGCCAGTTAGCAAGCCTGTAACTAAGCAGCGAGTCATTTGGCACTGTCCTTGGTGAGCAGGATGGCTTTACTCTATTGGAGGTTCTGAGCATCCTTGTTGCTGCAGAAATTGCCCAGTCACTTTTGACATTGACACATGCCTGCCTGACTCTGATTTTGTGACAAACCCATCAATATACTCTCTAGTTATTAGCTATTTTTATTTATATTAGTTTTACTGTAAAAACACTGCCATCCTGTATAACTAGGGATCAAGTTGTCTTCTTGAGCCACACCATTTGGTGAGCAATTGCTTCAGAAGATTTTCATCTTCATACATTCTGATTTGGTTGTTTACCCAATGGTATGTTAAAACAAGCTGGGCAGTGTGATTTGCTGGGACTAGTGATTCCTTATGGAGATTTTCAGTGAACTCTTTCAGATCCTTGAATAACTGCTGAAATAAACAAAAATGGCATCATATTTCCTCCATTTCAAGAATGAGAAAGAGGTATATAAAGGGAATTATGCAGTATGTTGTTTTTGGAGAAACTGTGCTGATACGCATAATATCAACTGTGTTGTTTAACAGTGCATAATATTCTGTTTAACAGTGCTTAATATTCTGTAGAAACTCTGTTGGTAATTAATCAATCAATTCCAATAAAAGACCTACTTACTTTGCAGTGGAATGAAATTCCTTGTTTTATTTCATGAAACAAGATAGGCAGTGGATTCAAGAACTTCATTCTCAGTCCTAATCAAGTGAACTATGCAATATATTGAAAGGCAGTAAAATTCTGAACATCATATACAGAAGTGGGACATTATGCCACACCTACTGAAGAGTAGGTGTGGGTCAACAAGATCAAATTTCTGTCAAATATAATAGAAAACCATTACCATTAACAATAATGTAATTCAAACTAGACCTTAACATTCAGAGGATAAAGCAGGCTAAAACTGCATATTCATTTTCCCAGGAAACTGTCCTCTGTGCTAAAACCCCATAAAATGATTTGGATACAAAGCAGATGACAGCACTTTCATGGTTTAAGATTCTTGAAATTGTTGTGGTGTTGCTCTGAGAAAATGTTTGACAAAGTACAAGAAAACATGCAGCCCAACTAGCCCATAAAAAATGGAAAGTTTTCAAGCTGGGACATTAGATGTAAGAATTCTGATGGGGTTATTTTAGTTATTAAATTCCCAACCACACAAAATTTATAAAGATAACATTACATTTCCTCGACTTACTTCATCAGATTCAGCATACTGAGTGTGAAACTTACAGTTAAGAAGCTTGAGAAAAAAAAAACCTCCTAGATGACTGATGATTAGAAACAAGTTGAACTAAGAACTCTTGCTTGCTAGTTCAGCTGAGGGAGGAATACAATTTACAGAAAGATGGAAATATCATTAACCTTTCACTTAAAGCAGAAATCAAGATGAAGTTTAAAGTACTTGAGCTTTTTTTTCCCCCCTTTTTAAAAAAACTAGATTAAGAAAAAAATTACTTGAGTTTTTGTTTGAAGTATTTTGAGCAGTTGAGGATGAGTATTTGGAATTACTTGAGTAACTGTAGTTTTGTAACTCAATGTTACATGTTCGACTTTGGTCAACTGTAATTTTGAACTTTTGATTTCAGTCACAATCATGCCAGAAAGATAGAATAAAAACTACAACATATTTCCTTTAGCTAGAATCTCAAAAACTGTAGCTGATTTAGTACAAATAGAAAAATAATAAAAATTTTATGTAAATAAAAGACTTACAGATGGTCACATTAACCCCATTCACCACTGCAGTGAATATGGTTTATGTCAGCTATGGAGGGACAAAACAGCCTTTGATGCACAGGTGATGGACTCTAATGTAAACTCAGTAAGGTCTCTTCAATTACTAATATCCCCAAAATAGTAGGAATCTGTTCAGATAAGAGGTCTCAGTAAAGAACTGTAGAATTGCTTTTTATATCTCTAAGAGGAAAATAAGTGAACTAAGAGAAATTCCTCAAAAAGCGATTCCTGCGCAGAGAACAGGAACCATTGCTTGTTGCAACCTCTCTGTTGCAAGCATGTCCTTATATACTATCAGTATTCACAGACTTTATTGGGAAATGTAGAGAAAACAGAAGATATTTAATATTGAACTACTACTATGTTTGCATAAAGAGTAAGTTATCTACAACAATCTGATTTTCTTTCATGATTTCTTCATTACTTGAAGTATACATAGCCTAACTCCTAACAAAACCCAACAACCAAAACTCACAAAAAACCCTCAGCTTCTAAGTCAGAGCTCAATTTAATATACACACACCACACAATTCCCTCTCCCCAGCCCCCTCCCTCCCCCCACTGTGCCTCTGGTTAACTTTTATCAGAATTTATTTCTATTTCTGTATTTTTTATGTCTTAATGATGTTTTATATCTCCTCCTTCCTGGCAAGGAAGGTGGCCAAATGAAAGGATCCATCTCAAACCCATCATGATCAGTGCAACTGCAGCTATACTCTGTGTGTGGAAGGACTTCATAACAACGTCATGAAAAATTGTATGAGCAAGTAGAAAGGTTTGCACAGTGTTACTGTATATGTCTCATCTTAAAGGAAAACAAATGTGATTTGTCTTTAGATGTTCCGTGGGAGCAAGAGTAGTTCACATGTGTACCATTATTTAGTAATTTAAATAATGAAAGGGATATATATTTAGAGAGTAAACAAGCAAGGTTTTTGTGGTAGCTTCAAAGATGATCAGCATGGTACTGATATCTTGGACAGATGCTCCAGAAGTAAAAGGTGGAAGCCAACACAAACTGAAAGCTACATGTCAGAAAGAAACAGAAGCAGAGATGTCAGTCGTGGAGACAATTGAGTAGGAGCCATAGGGCAGAAAATAATTCTGATGTTATAATGGATCAAAAACTTCAAAGCATATAGATTGCTGCAAAAAAAAAAAAAAAAAGCAAACTTCAACATGACACTCTGGGATATATTAATAAGCATATGAGAAAGGGGTTATTCTTTTATTCTAGTTGATACTGATGGGATCTCACTGGGCCAAAACTGGGTGTGTTTGAAATGTTCTTAAAGAAAAGGCAAATAGAGAGTCCAGAAGAAAAATAATCAGAATGATGAGAGGTTTATAAAGTAAGAAGACAGCTTATTTTCTTTGGAAAAAAGAAGACAGATTCTTGGAAAAGAAACATTTAGATGAGAAAATAAGAATTTGTTTTTAGCTCTTCAGAAATAAAAAGCAGAAAAGGTCAAAACGTTAGGGCTGTTAGTGTTCTCAGATCCCAAACAGTGGTGTGGGTAGAGAAGAACCAGCAGCCAACATAATCCTAAAGGTAAGCATCAGGAAATAATGTCTGATGCTTAGGGATATTCAATATGAACAGACTGCAATAGATTTAAGGATTTTTAAAATTTGTTTGGGTTTTTTTGTTTTGTTTTTGGGTTGGTGTGGGTCTTTTTTTTTTTGTTTGGGTTTTTTGTTCTTTTTTTACTTCTACAGCAATTGTAGCTGTGGGAAATGAGACTGTCGTGCACAGGGATGCTCAAATACACTGCATCCACTACTGTTGGAAGGGAGGAGGTGGCATTACACAGTTGGCTGCATGGCTCATGGGCAGGTCCAGCAGCTGCCAGAATTCAGTCAACACAACTTTTGAGCTATGCTTTCATTCAGTCTATTTCTTTTCTGGCATACAGAGACATTAGCACTGCTGTAAAACACCATTAAACTCTCAGACTAAGAGTTACTAATTTCATACCATACCTTTCTAAAATACATTTGCAGAACTCCGAGCTGCATCTTCAGTTGTGGTGCCAGGAAATTCTGAATCTGAAGATCTTCTGTCAAGGGAGGGGGAAGTGGCTGGAGGGGAAAAAGAGGCAAAGGATTAGCCACTGATAAGTTTATCTCCTGCTATTTGACCCAATTTCAATCCATCTATTATGTCTCACGAGGACTAAAAGTTTCCTCCACAAATTCCTTATAGGTCACCATTCTTTTTTGCTCCAGAGACCAAAACTTTTGCAGAGTAACTCACAAGAGCTAAGTTAAGATGAAGGTCCAGCCACGTCCATTTGCCTTATAAAAGACCAAGAAAGTTCAGTATAATTTCTGTAAGTGAAGAGTTCTAATTATGAATTTATATCAGTATAACCAAACACTTTACACCCATTTTTTTCTTTTTAGTTTGAGAGTTACATGAATGCTGTCTCCTATTAGGCTACCCTGAATAAAAGCACAAGTACAGAAGACAGGGTTTGGTGTCTGTTGGAACTCTAGATCTTATTTGAAGCAATCAAAAGATTCAGTTTACAAGCAGCAGCTCTGAAAATTAGGAAAACTAGCTTCTTCTACTACAAATTCTATGTGACATTCTTTTCAGAATTATTCTTCAGGAACAATATTTGCAGCATGTTTTGGCTTCTTAAAAAAGATGACCAAATAACTATTTACATTCAGTTTCAGTTCTCTTCTTCACCAGGTATCTCCCAAGAGATATTATTTTGAATGTACTTAAATTTTTTAAAGTATATTAAATATGAAAAACTATTTTGCATGCCTATTTTGCATATGTCTCCTGTGCCACAATAATCTTTATAGAGTCACTCCTTCATTTCAGACACTATCAGAAATTCATCTTTTCGGGGATCATAGCTCAGCTCTGGAAAACTTCAAACCAGAAAGTGACCTTTGTTCAATTTTCTATCTCTGCTTCAGGTCACTTAACTCTCAGACTGATGCCCCTATCCCTTTCCTTCAGGGCAGCTTCTCTCTGTGAGCACAGTTTAGGAGAAGCTCTATCACACTTGTTGAGTTACAGTCTTAGAAAAGCAATGTACCTGAAGCATTACCTCTTTTCCTCTTAGCTTCTAGAGAGCTGCTCTGTGTCCTCCTAAACTTCTCCCAGGTCTGACACCTTGTTCAGACTAATGAGTTTGGTTTAGGACTGATACACCTTTGCAGTCCACTTCTCAGTTCACAAGCCCCACCAAAAATTCAATTAATTAAACACAAAATTTTGAAGACAAAATTAAAATATTAACTCTGCCTATTTCTAGGCAATAGTTCTTAAAACAGTGTCAGTGCAAACAAGGAAGGCCTATTAGGATTGCTAACAGAAGGGATGCACAGTCTGTTCATATAATAGGACAGAAAAGAAACTAGTATAATTTAGCATAGAAAAAATGAAGGCCAAAGGGAATAAACACAATCCCTCTAGATAAATCTGGTGGATTAAACACTAGGAAGGGAAAGAGCTATAAACCAGTACTGGTTTAAGAATAATTGAGCATAATGTGGTCACATGAAAGCCTGGGACAGATACAAAGAGAAAGTTTCTAACCACGATGGGAAAAAGGTGTGGAACCCTCTATCTGATAGAGATGGCAGAGGTGAGAAAACTAATTATAGTCAAGATGTACTTGTTACTTGTCTGGATGTGGATAATATGAACATTGTTACATGTGATAAGAGGGCAGTAGAAAATGCTGGTCCAAACCTACAAAGCTGCTTTATTACTAAGAGAGCTTGAAAGAGAAATGAAGTCTGTCATGAAGTGTATCTGACACCTCATATTCAAAAAATATTTGATGTTCTAAAAAATTGTGGATATGCCATTTTATCTATTACTTATCTGGAATTGTAAAAGAGACAATGAAGAAGCATTAGCCATTTTTGGCTTAGAAAAGGAACATGTGGTGCCTAACAATATGATCAGTTTATTATGTTCATTCAAACATGCAGCTTGGTCTTTGACAACCTGAATAAAATTTATTTCACTAGTTATAAAACTCTGCAGCACATTTGAGTTCTTGGACAAAAAAATGCGTCCTTTAGCCTGAGGAAATGAATAATTTCCTAGTATTTGTATGTGGAGATTTGCGACATCATCCTCACAACAAAAAATAAAATCTAGAAATGTTATGCATATCTCCAAAGCAAGAAGTAACATTTGTTGATTTATTTGTTATTATCCAAAGACTATTTGGATGTTCTTCATAATATGGTCTTAAAATGCAATGAGAATTGAATAAGATCTGACCTGGAACTTTTCACTGAAGCAATCCTAGAGACTGTATTCATACTACCTCCAAAATCTCTTGGTCCTCATTGTAGAACCCTTGCATAAAATTTCTTTACCAACTTGTTTGAAGTCAGTTTCCTAGAATTCATTGTGCTTGCCCATGGGAGAATGAAAGGAATCATCCTCCATGATTAGTTTCTTACTTGTACAAAAACTAAGTTATCTGATGAACTTTCACAGCCAGAATAGGTATAAGGATATTCATAGCAATATGTCATTAAAACTGATGGTAAGAGGAGAGGACACCACTCAAGATTCTAGATAAGGAGGATAAAAGAAGGACTTTCATACATATATATTTATTTAAGAATATAATGAACAAATCATCATCTTGCTTACAGTTGCTAGCTTAGATTAATAAAGAAAAACTGACACTACTACAGCTTGTGCACTTTCTATCATGTGGATAAAGAAGACTAACATCTCCAGGTCTGTCAATTTGATACATTTTAAATGCACTTAATTTTAAACAGGAATAAATTACTGAGCAGTGTCCGTATCTGCTTTGAAAGCAGAACATATGCCTTAGGAGGATGAATAACTTCTGATGAAAACACCAGCCAAAAAGCATCAGAACATCAAAGCTTAAATTGGTTTAAATAAGTTTAATAAAAGAAACAGTTACACAGTATAGAGGGAAAATAACTTTTGGTTAAAGTAGATAATTTCCTTGGGAGCCAGGATTGGCCTCAGTTCTGTTGTTACATTATACAGAATGTTTGCATTTTAATTAAATGTGGCTCTGATACATCTAAAATGTAGGACAGATCATTTACTGTATCCACAGAACATGCTGCCCTGGAAGATACAGTCCTCCACAAAATTAACCAAATTGTGCCCAACTGTGAAAAGGGTCAGGTCATTCAAACAATAAATCTGCTTTCAATCACAAAGTGTACTATGTGAAAAAACTCTTTCTGTTTAAATAGTTTCATTGTCAACCATATAGATGCCTGCAGCCAAAATCTCATTCTCTTTCTGCTTGCCTTGGGACTGCCTTGGATTACAGGAAAATAAACCTGTCTCCAAGAATCAAGTGAATGTAAACAGACTACAACCTGTAGCAGGAATATGCCTTACAAAACAAATTAGAGTGTATAATCAGAACATGATTTAGAAGGTTCTTTCATTAAAATTGTATTTACCACCAAGGCAGTCTCTTCCAATCACTTAATTGTAGATTAGAAAGTGATAAAAGTTAGCAGGAGAATGCAGAGGTTAAATTTGCACTTCTGCAAACCAGCTTCTCCAAATTTGTATGCTTTTGGGGCATGGAAGTTATGAAATTGAGAGCAGCACAAAACAAACCAAGCTTTAAAATACTGTTCCATTCTTGGCCTGTGTATCCAAAATGTGTGAAATATATACTAATTCTCTGCCTCTAGAGCAAGCATAAGCAACTACATTAAACTACTGAAAGGATTAATTAGAGATTATGTCTCAGGAATTTTATTATAAACTTTGAAAATTCCTTCATTTGCCTCTTGCTCCTGAATTATAGATAAAATCTTACATCTTGAACATCTCTAGGTGATACACTTGCAATGTTCAGATGCAAATTTTTGAAAGTAGATTTCTTTGCGTAATGATCCCATTATTTTTCCTAGATCAGTGAGATTATTTGAATGGGGTGGTATTCATATATATATATATACATATATATTCTTCGAATACACCTATCATTAACTTCCTAAGTGTCTTCTCATAAAGAATTTAGTCTCTCTGAAAAGATTTATCTGGTGCTTGCCTGTTGTTGAGCATGCATGAGAGTGTGCTTTCTGACAGCAGAGAAGCTCCCTGCCTGTTGCACTGTAGTGGTCCACTAAAAAGTTGAATAATGGTCATAGTCTTTCACCACTTCCAAACTGATGTTTTTCTTTGCCTCCAGTGACAATTCCCCTTATGCAAAAGGTAATGTATTATTTAAACTAATATGCTTGTCTTCAGAAAAACACAATAGCCAGTGATTTGAAAAAAGCAGAAGTATTTGCTTTATCCCCAGGCATATGGCATTCTTAGCTCTTTTTACTTAGCTATTCTTCACATTCTTATTTTACTGCAAGTGATTAACCTTTCAGAGCTCTAGAGAATAAATTGTTTGCTTCTGTTTAGAGGGAAGAGAATAAATAAAAAATAACCTAAAGAAAAAACTATTGCTCATTGCTTTATTCTTTTTTTTTGCCTCATTTCTCGAGAGATGAATATTCACAATATTCTCAAACTTTTAGACTACTTTTTTCCAAACTATTCTGCCACAGTTGTTCAAAATAATGCATTTGTTCACGTATCTATGCCCAAATTGCACGCCAGCATTAGCAATGTGTTGCAAAGTGATATCTGTTTTGACTGAGAACCAAAATATTTCCTGTAGATTGCCCCCTCCCTACATCACAGAATCTCTCCATGGGAGTGTTCAACAGTTTTTGATTTGTGGAGTTACACCAGTGAAGGTGTAAACAATTTACTGTAAATTTAAGCCTACTATCAAGCAGTTACCTTTCACAGATGCCTTTGAAGAGGTCTGTAGATGGAAAATCATTTCTCCACACCACGTATTTCAGATCACAAACCACTTCTTTTTCTCCCAAAATTAATTCTTTATCTATATACTGGCAGGTGGAAAACAGAAGATCGTTTATTCTGTTTGTTGGATTTTCCCCCATCCTAGAAGATTACTAGGAAAGCTGGCAGTCAGTGCACTCAGTGCTGTGCTTTGGTCTTCCAGTTCTGGTTTGTGGAGACCCTCTGATGTGACTGTATCACTGAATTGTAGCTGTCCTTAGTTTCAGACCACCCTTGCTGAAGCTTGTAATTGGATGAAGTAACTGGAATGGGATCAGAGCAGCCTTGAGCCAGCCCTTGCATCAAAGAAAGGAAAATAAAATTTGTAATTTCTCTCCTGTGTGAATCTGACTGGTAGCTATTTATCTACCCAAAATGAAATTTAATTTGCAAAGAGTAAAATTATATAGTCCCATAAAAAAACCCCCAAACATCATGCTATTTTCTAGGAACTGCAAGGTTTCCCTCGGGAGACTTACATTTTACTGCTGTGTTTGCAAAAATTAACTTATCCTCTGCAGCCAAGCTCTTGAAACCATTAATGCTGCATAATTTTTGTTGACATTCACAGAATTTGGAAATCAAAGTCTAGCACATTTTATTTTACATTTCTCATCAGATCAACAAGCAGTAAAAAAGCCTTGTAGAAGAATTTCCTGTAATTTTGACACCTTCTCCTCCTTTACTTATTTAGTAGCCTGTCTTAGAAATCTCAGCCTAAGACACTGTGTTTTCCTTTCATTGCTGTTTGAAGCAGTGTTAGAAAGTACATTCTGGAAAACTCTGATCCAACAGGAGCCAAAGTTTACTCTCAACCCACATTTTAGATCACTGTTGCAAATAATGAAGATATCATAGAATCTCCTGAATTAGAAGGGACACACAAGGATCGTTGAGTCCAACTGCTGGCCCTACACAGGACACAAGAATCACAGCATGTGCATGAGATTGTTGTCCAAATGTTTCTTGAACTCTGTCAGGCTTGGTGCTGTGACCACTTCCCTGGGAAGCCTGTTCCAGCGCCCAACCACCCTCTGGGTGAAGAACCTTTTCCTAATATCCAACCTAAACCTCCCCTGACACAACTTCAGGCCATTCCCTTGGGTCCTGTCACTGGTCACCATGGAGATCAGTGCTTGCCCCTCCTCTTCCCCTCACAAGGAAGTTGTAACTGTAATGAATCTCTCAGTCTCCCCTTCTCCAGACTGAACAGAGCAGGTGACCTCAGCTGCCCCTCATGTAGCTTTCCTTCTAGACCCTTCACCATGGAGTCCTGCAGAACCTCACTGATGACCACTCACCAGCCTGTTGTAACCCCATTTACTGTAACCCTTTTGCTCAACCCATCAACTAGTTGTTCACTCATCACATTATGTATTTTTCTACGTAGGTTACCTTGTAATAAAATAAAATTAAGTTTATCAAGCAGAACATCCTCTTGGTGAATCCATGCTGGCTGTGACCAATGACTGTGTTTTCTTTCAGGTATTTTTCAAGAACACTCAGAATAATCTTCACCATAATTTTACCAGGCACTAAAGTGAGACTGATCCGTCTGTAATTACCAGGGTCATCTCTTTTGTCCTTCTTCAAAACTGGGACAACATTTGCAATCTTCCAGTTGATTTGGACCTCTCCAGATTCCCAAAACTGTTGAAAAATCATTGAGAGAGGTTTCACAATGACATCAGCCAGCTCTTTGAGTACTCTGGGATCAATCCCATTGGCTCCATAGACTTATAGGGATCCAGCTGGATCAGCAAATCTCACAAGTTCAGGGTTGTCTTGGAGTTTATAATTCTCAGACTTATGGTTCCCCAGCTCTGGGGGTCCCAGAGCACATGGTTGGTGTTGAAGATCAAGGCAAAAAAAAGCAATACACATCTCTGCTTTGTCTACATCCCTTTTTGTTGTCAGCCTGGAGAAGTGAAGGCTCTGGGAAGAAATTATAGCAGCCTTCCAAACATAAACGAGGCCTACAGAAAGGCTGAAGAGGGACTTTTTGCAAGGCCAAGCAGTGATAGGACAAAGGGGAATGGCTTTAAACCAAAAGAAAGTATGTTTAGATTAGATATTAGGAAGAAATCTTTACTCTGAGGGTGGAGAGGCACTGGGACAAGTTGCCAAGAGAAGTTGTGGATGCCCCATCCCCGGAAGTGTTCAAGGCCAGCCTGAATGGAGCCCTGAGCAATCTGGTCTGGAAGGTGTCCCTGCCTATGGCAGGGGGGTTAGAATGAGATGACCTTTAAGGCCCCTTCCAAACCAAGCCATTCTATGACTCTGTGTTCTTGAATTTCTTTATATTTTACATTCATATTTAAAATAGTCTACTTTTTATTGCTGCTGACACATCTAGAATTGTGATTATAATCACAAATTTTGATATTTAAATGTAAAAAGTATGGAAACCAACCATGCTTCTCTATTGCCAAAAGTGGAAAAAATCAGGAATTTACTTTGTAGTATGAAAAAGGCAATTCTAAATTTTTAAAAAAGAAACCCACAGTATATCTCCAAAACCTCCAACCAAATGGAAGAGATTTACAAGGCAGTCATCAGCACTGCTTTCTGCAGCAGATGTAGTTCTGCACCAGCTTCAGGTTTATTTAGAATAGCAAACTATTTTATGCTGGTTAATTTTAATAAATTTGCATACCCATAACTTTCAAGTTTGTTTGCTTATATTTTCTCAAACTATAATCACCTTATTTTATGTAAAACCTCAGATTCTGTCTCAGCAATGCTAGAGGAAAGTAGATAGGTAAAACTCAAATATTCAATGAAAAAATACATGTCAACTGCAGCTTCCAGAAAATGAAAGAAATAAAAGCTTCATGCGAAGTACTAAAGAAATCATAATGGTGGCAGAATGAGAGAGCTAATTTCAGAAGTTTTAAAAAAATTATCCCCTCTAGAAATGAAAGATTTATTCCACACTAAGAATTTCTGTTCAAGGGAAGGCTCATTTCATTGGTCTGCTTTGACATACTCTGTCTTTAGTAGAGTGCATCTAATCAAAGAAGAGGAGGCTAAGAGTGGTTCAGCAACTCTATAGCCCCTTCTTTCCACCCCTCTGCCCTTTAACCACTAGATTACGCTTTCTAGACTTCTAAACTGCAAAGCCACTCACAGGAGGAAAGGTGTGTTTGCCCAACTGTTGCATGACTAAACAAAGAATGTAAAAAACCAAGAGGCTGGAAAGAAAGATAGTAAAGGGAAATCTTGTATCTCTCCAAAGAACACTTTACTACCACTACCATCAAAACCCACCAAACCAAGTATCCAGAATCAGAACTCCTAAGCTCAAAACATTGAATTGCATGTTATTCTTCCCTCAGAGAAGGAGATGTATAAGAAGTAATGTGATACACATTAAGGAAATTTTTAATTGTGCTTAAGGGAGGCACTGAAATGCTAAAACGAATCACTCAGCAGAGGGACCTGCACAGATTGGAAAACACCCTAAGATATACACAGGCTTGGGTTTTGTTTTACTCTTATCCTCGACTACAGTGATCCCAATATTTTTTTTGGATAAAAGGGTGTGGCATCCATGTTCTCTTGAAGCAGAAGGGGCTGACTCAAATGTGTCAGAAGGTAATAAATTCATTAGTTAATTAACCTTCAACATATTTTTGCTAAGTAAACACACATCTTCTCATCATCAGTATTTTCTCAGAAAATTCCTAATAACAGCCTTCTCTACTCCCGAGACCAGGAGAGTAATCAATACTCTAGCTCTGCAGCAGAAGTAAGACTTAAATGCTCATCTCTTGAAACAGATGTCTTTTTCGGCATCACACAAAGGACAAAGAGAAGACCAAATCATTTAATACTCTTCCAGAGTCTAATACACTTTTTTCTTACTTTGCTAGTTTTTTTTTTTGGCAATAAGGAAGATATCTTCTCTGTGGAAATGATATGGTTAAATGCTTATACCCTTATAGCATGGCTTGCAATTCAAAAGTGGTGCAAGTGGCACTGTATCAATTCCAGCATTAGATAAGACACAAGACCTAGTAGCTTATCTCTTACTTTATTTATCTGACAAGTTCAACTATATTTCTTGAAAATCAGAAAGCATTTTCTTGTCCTACATTAGTAGTTAGATATCAATTAAAGACTCTGTTCTCCTCAAATAATGGTTTCATTTAGCATATAGCTATGATAAAATGCAAAACTATGCTTTGGTTGAGTACCTGTATGACCTGAATGATCCTTCTTTGGATCTTTAGCATAGAAAGCATTTCTTGAATGTGCTAAACTGGTGATGAATCATTTATTTCCTCACTATATATGCAATTTTAAATTTGCATCTCTCTGATTTCCTTTATGGAAGGTCAGAACTTGCAAATTAGCAATGTTTTCTTGGCAACTCATCTAGAAGATGTGTAATTGAACCACCAAGTGCTTTTCAGAAGTGTTCCATAATCTAGTGTAACACTTATAAGTAAAGGTAAGAAAAAGCTTATGTGAAAAAGAACTAAAAATTTTCCCAGTCATCTGTCACAGTATTTATACTCTATGGATCATTAAACTAATTAGTAGAAGTTTAACTGGAGCTACAGACATCTATTTTATTGCATGGTCTTTTGGATTTTCATATTCTTTTCAATAGCAACTGAGGATCTGGAAATCTCACAAAAAAAACCCCTTGAAAAATTTGAAAGAACCACTTGCTAATTTTACCTGAGAGAAGTAAAGAATAACTTCACACAGCTCAAGGACTTGCACGATTCCTGAACTAGAATAGATTACAATTATGATCAAGGTCAAGGTCAACAAGAATACTGGACTAAGCCTGACACATTTTTCCACATTATATTAGTTAGTCATGCATCTTTTCGGCTACTGAAATATGTTGAGTTAAAGACATATTTTGACTAATTCAAAATCTGTCAAAATGACCCAATTCTTCCACTGCTGAAAGCATGGAACTTTCACTGGCTACAGCAAAAAACAAGGTCTATCCATATCACTGAGATCTCCAGCAGATGTCCAAGCTTCTGGTTTATTTCTCTGCTAAAGCTAAGCATAAAATTCTGGAGTAGAAAACATCTCAGCAAGTCTTCTTTCCTTCTCTCTCTTTCATTTTTTTTTTTTTTAATTCCACTACAGGAATACCCTTTTAGTAACCTCACTACGAAGAGAGTGTGCTGTTGGGAGATGTTAAGGGTAACACACCCTTTGTCTAGAGACAATCTACAGAGAGGAAGAGCATGTTTTAAGTACTTTGTTAGTGACTGAATATTTACTACACTTATCTGGAAAATGGCAAGGTGGCCTTTTGAAAAACACTTGCATAAGGCCAATGGTCTGGAGTACATTCTTGAAAATTTGAAGTACCCTCTTCTGTGTATATTTCTAGTAGGAGCCATTTGCTGTGAACAATGATTAAAATAAATCCCTGTATTTAATATGAAGAACTAAACTCTTATGTTAGTATTTGGTGGGGAGTGAATGAGGCTGTACACTTTGTATTTGCTATTCTTTAATGAAAGTCTGTATTAGAACAGTTGGCATCAAAAAGAGAAAGTATAAAAACAGCCCTGCAAGACAAGAGGATGTTATGAGATTGCTTTTGTCTAAGAACACTTAGATTCATATTGGCATTTGTTGTGATCTGGGAACACAATTGGCTTTTGAAGTCACAGAATCAGAGAATATGCCTAGTTGGAAGGGACCCACAAGGATCACCGAGTTCAACCCTAAGCCCTGCACAGGACCATCTCCAAGAGTCACACCATGTGCCTGAGAGTATTGTCCAAATGCTTCTTGAACTCTGCAAGGCTTGATGCTGTGACCACTTCTCATACTTATCTACTCTGGGTGCATCCAGCTTTTGATTTGTAAATAAAAATGCCTATTTTATATATATACATTTATATATATATAAAGAGCAGATCATAAAACTAAGGTCTAATTTTGCCAGATGTTGAGCACCTTTGTTCTTTGCATACTTAATACATCCCACTTACAGAGGATTTTTATTGCTGCAGCCAAAACTCCTATATAACTTTAGAGGTTGCTCTCTCAGAGTCAACTTTAAATGGTTCTTTCCACAGTGATCCAGCATGAGTTCCCTCTGGATCCTAGAGATTTGTTTCTTGTGCCATAAAATAATGTAAATTCAATTACACTTGTGCTCTAATGGTGTTCTAATAAGAATGAAGGAAGATTTGGGTGCTTTGTGACTCATCCTGAATTCAACTCTGAAAAGCTGAACATTTTCACAGAAGAGATTTTTGAACAATCACAGAGTACATTACTTGCTAAGCAGGTTAAATTCCTTTCAAGGAGTGCTACCAAGTGATCATACCAAATTGATATCTAACTAAATTATGCCATTTTCTTGTCAAGCTAATATTTGTTCCTCTGGGGATAGCACCAGATACTTTAAAGTAAGAGAAAAAAAAAAATCTTTTCATAACCAGTTAACCAACCCACTTCCAAAAGAGTTTCCAAGTAATGTCTAAGTATGTAGTGTCCAATGTTATTTCAGTAGTCACAAAAAGCTGGATTTTTTTAAAATTCAGATATTCTAGTACTTATGCCTAAAAACAAATTATTAGACAGAAGGCAAAGAAATTAAATGGAGTCTCTATATTAAAAAAATATGGTGACAACACACATTGGTTATGCCTGTTAGCAGTCACAGAGGATTAGTCTTCCCTGCTTCTTTAAAAGTGTGAAAGAGCAATCTGCAAAAAAAAAAAAAAAAAAAGATGTTGTATGACAAGGATATACTTTTATATAAGCAGCACAAAAGGAAAACACATTTGATGATTCTTCTTTAATTCATTCTTCTCAAAGATGGTCCTCTTTGAGTCAAGTATTGATTCCATTATATCTTTTCTCAGGATAGTACCTTTAAATTCAGAAGAATCATTAGCTTCAAGATTTAGAGTGGCTTTATCATTAATAATTATTAGCTGAATTCTCTTATACTAAAATATTGGGGGTTTGGTTGGTTGGTTGGTTGGTTTCCCTCTGTTTTTAAGGAAATATCATACCTATCTAATAATGCTTCATTTTCCAACTTAAGTAGCTTTAATACTAAAAGCATTCTCAGTTTGCACTCTGAAATACCAAATTTCTTCTTGAAGCAACAGTAGGAAGTCATTAAAGGCATTCAGTACTTTTTTTGTATGCTGTAGGTGCATATCAAAGGATTTTCATGTTCTTTGCACTATGTATGTAAGTTCCTAGCTGAATTTTAGACATGATGTTGCAAGTGAAATACCTCAGTCTTCCAACTAAGCAAAAGGGATAGTAAACTATAACCCAAATCATTAATATGATACTCTTAATACCTACCAATCATCACATGGCTTGTGAAACCTTCATGAGCTGAAAAAAGACAATCTGTATTCATGGGTATTCATGAAAAACAACCATCTTAACTAAGCATTGGTCTATAAATAATGTCTTAGGACCAGGAGAAGCCTTGTGTCTGTCAGGTGACTTATTTTTAGCTAATAGCCTAATTTTCTCTACATGTAGATGAAAATCTAATTAACTGTTTTCCAGCTGACAGCAGAGAGAAGTATTTCTTTCATATGTTAAAGGAACAGATGTGTTATGAAATAGTCAATTTAAATAATTTATGTCTCCTCAGAATAAGCATATCTTCCACCAACAGTGTCATACATTTGTAGTACAATGCTTATTAAAAGAAAACTTACATATAGAAAAGTTTTGAAATAGACTGTATTTGTACAAAGAAAACATGCTTAGCTATTGTTTCACTTTGTGAGGCTTTTCTCATTTATAGTCTCTTGCAGTGATCATAATTCAAAAGCAATTACATCATAGCATTTTGCTATGGAAAATGTTATGAGGTTGTTTCACTAAAATCCAGAGTAGTTGAAAGCTGACTTTTTATAAAGGAGGTCATGATGCTGCAAATCAAAAATTCATGTTATTGAGTTGAAAGTATTAGAGAAAATTGCAGCACTGAACAAAAAAGATGGTAAAGGAAAAGAAAGTACTTTGTAACTGACGTTTTAAAACAGACACATGGTCTTAGCAGTTATTCTAGCCAAATCCAGAGTTTAGAAATTGGTTCTTTTAGAAATAATAAACTGTCAGTGTATCTTTAAGATAGTCAAAAGATCATAAGAAGCAACAAAAGAGCAAGCATTAGTAGAAATGTCCCTGTTTAAAGCAAATGAATTTAGTAAATGGATCTGTTGGTAATGGACATCAAATTGAATGTACTTTGCTGAAGGGAATTGAATAGAGATATATAACTTAAGAGTTTTCAAAGTTCCTTGAAAAGGTTTCTGTGCAAATTTTTAAAAAATTGTAACTTATTAGCTCTGAAAGAGAAAATGCATCCCAGAGAAAGGCAGCACATATTGTCCTACCTATGTGTCTTGTCCCTCTGCTGTTATTTTGATCTTTGGCCTTTAGACTTGCCCAAGTAAATTACAAATTTGTGTCACTTGGTGACAATTACCAAGTAGGGACTTGTCAGTTGTATGTGAACTGTAACCAGTAACTCCTTCACAGCTGATACAGAGCATCTGTCAAGCAATAATAATGATATTCAGCAACACTGCTGTGTAACAAAGCGAGTCATCTGGAGGTTCAGCCTTGTAGATCCCAAATCAAATACTTTTAATGTACTTTTGATTAAAATTCATGCTTCTCAAATGTTATATATTATTCATTTCACCTTTTACTGAAAAGTAATATCTGATGTATGTAATGCTTGAACTGTGCTGAAATGCATAGGATGTGTGATTAAATATGCATTTGAAGATTAATTAACTTGCTTTGAGGAATCGGATTGTGACTTAACAGTCTGCAACATTATCTCTAGTACAGTGATAAGACTTTTTCAAAGCCAACTTTCTCTCAAAGTATGAAGAAAAAGAAGCTAATCGTTCTGTTGATAAAATATCTTTGACAGACACCTGCTTTAGAAAAACAAATTTATTTTTAAAATATGACCACGAATATAAACATCAACAAGCCCAATAATAATACTGTTGGCAGGCAACTACCACAGATAAAAATTTTGTAAGCAAAGCTGAGGACAGAAAAGAATAGAAAATAGAAAAAAGAAATGGGGAAACATGCCTCTTGCTTAAGTTGCTCATGACAGAACGTATTGTTCTGCCCACACAGGGTTTATTAAGGTTGAGAAACAGTATGCATTTGGATTCTTAAATGTTTTCAATGTTAGCAGTGCTTCACCATACCAGCAGAGTTAGGTATGGTACTAGCAAAACACTTGGTATAAATGAAGGTGTATTAAAGAGATCACACTGTACCAATATGGTAAATGGATTGTGTGAGCTCTACTGAGAAGAATGCAGTTTTACTGGTACAACTTGGCAATTTTAAGGACTTCTGCCAGTGTAATTCAATTGAACCAGCAATCAAATGGACCACAACATTTTTCACCCCTCAGTAGTCTAATGCTGCTGTATTAACTTTACTGACAATAAAGGAGAAGTGTTAAACTAATGTAATTTGCAGTGACTTGGACAAGTACCTCTGCCCACATTTGGTTTTGCCTTGTAAAAAAAACAAGAAGGAAAAAGAAAGGACATGAAAGAATCTCAAAGTTTTAGTATGCTATAGAAATCACTAGTTTCAGAGATTTTTGCTAAATAAAAATAAAGATATCATTCAGAAGTATTTTCTCTTAATTCCTATTACTTTTCATATCAGAAATTGTTCTAACACTTGCAAGTAGAACTGTGCATGATTTCTCACGTAGTTTGATTTCTTTCTCTCATTTTGAAAACCTCTAAAACACTTAGGCAGACCTACAGTACAAGCAAATGTGTCAATTACTTCATTTTATCCTTGTCATCCAACACTCATGCACGTGTGCACTGCTCTATTGGCTTTTGCCTAAACTGTGTAATCCTTTTAAATTCTCTTGCTCCACAACTGTCTGGCAGTTGTTCTTCCTCATCTTCCCTTATCAGTTCTCCCTGGACAATGGGATTGAGTACACCCTCAAAGTTTACTGACAACACCAAGGTGTGTGGAGTGGTCAGCATGCTGGAGGAAAGGGATGCCATCCAGAAGGACCTTAACATGCTTGAGGGGTGGGCCTGTGAGAACCTCAGGAAGTTCAACAAGGCCAAATGGAAGGTCCCACACCTGGGTCAGGGTTAATCCTGATATCAATATAGGCCAAGCAGCTTCAAGGACAAGGACCTGGGATGTTAGCTGATGAGAAGCTCAACATGAGCTGTCAATGTGTGCTTGCAGCCCAGAAAGCCAACCCTACCCGGGCTGCATCAAAAGCAGCGTGGCCAGCAGGCCAAGGGAAGGGATTCTGTTCCTCTATTCTGCTCTGATGAGACCTCTCCTGGAGTGCTGCATCCAGCTTTGGGGTCCTGTTGGTGCGAGTCCAGAGAAGGGCCCCCAAAATGATCAGCAGGCTGGACCACCTCTCCTACAAAGACAGGCTGAGAGCGCTGAGGTTGTCCAACCTGGAGAAGAGAAGGCTCCTGAGAGACCTTATAGCAGCCTTCTGTTACCTAAAGGGGGCTTACAAGAAAGCCAGAGAGTGAATTTTGACAAGGTTAGGGTAGGTATAGATTAGATATTAGGAAGAAATTCTTCACAGTGAGGGTGGTGAGACACTGGCACAGGTTGTCCAGAGAAGCTGTGGAAGTGTTCAAGGCCAGGTTGGATGGGGCTTTGATCAGCTTGGTCTAGTGGAAAGCGCCCCTGACCACGGCAAGGGGTTTGGAACTAGATGATCTTTAAGGTCCCTTCCAACCCAAACCACTCTATGATTCTATGAAAATATTAACAACGCATAAATTTTTAAGGGATAGGCAAGTGTTCCAACATCATCCCACTTTGGAGATTTATCTCATGAGACCTGCCTTGTAAAGCAGATCCATTCTGCATTCATGACAGCTTCATATTCTTAGTTTCCTGATGACTGCGGCAGAAAGCTAGAAGCTTCTTACTGAAGAGAATTAAAAGTAACCTAGGTTGGATCTAGGGGGTTAAAAACACATGGTAATATAAGAAAATTGCATAATGAATTTAGTTTATGAGAGGAAAGTCAGGAGAATGGTTTTCCAGGAAGGTAGGATTTCTGACAAGAAAGGAACTGGAAACGAGGATGGTCAAGTTGCCAAAATGTTTTTATTTGAATATGAGAAGAAAAAAAAATCCATAAACATGCAGATTTTCCTTACATCTAGCAAAATGCAGCAGTAGTCTGCTAATGTCATTATCTATTTCTGAATTTATTGTTAACATACTTTTTTGTTAATTACCAATTTTAACAATTGAAGAGATTAATTTATCACAAATAAAATAATCTGCTGTTACCAAGATATTTGGTCACACTCTTTCTCTCTGAGAAGGCCTTAGTTTTCAAAATCAGCAAACTGATATTTGCAGAATGTTGGAGTATAAACTTAAGTTAAATCACTAATTTGTTTAGGACCTTCTTGTCAGTCCTCTGGTATATTTAGATTTATTCAGCATGTTTAGCTCTTTATGTCCATATTAAAGGTCTCTGTTGAACATCTGTTCTTTAGTTTTTTTCCTCTTCTCCTCTATGGTTCCAATATGCCTGCTAGACAGAAGCATAACTTCTGATCATGTTCTGCTCTTCCATAGTGCATCATCTTACAGAAATCAGTGAGTAATCCCTCAATGAATAGACTCATAATTGACATAGAGAATTTACACAAAGTTTTCTCTGAAAATCTACAGTCTCTATCTGTAAACTAAAGCACTATATTTTTGCAGAAATGCAGGAAAGTCTTTAATATAATAAAGTCTTGCAAGTTTACCTTCTGAGCATGCCACACTTTCTGGTGCAATGATTAAATAAACTATTTTTCTGTGTCACAAACAGAATAAAACTAAATAATGTGTTCTTTAGTCTAGTACATTGCACAAGCATTTCCACCAGCAGCGTTCGAAACTAAATCATATCCGTTTCCTAACTACAAAATATTTATAACAATGGTGGAAAATGTCTCTTGTTTTTTGTGTTTGAAAGGGTAAGATGTGTCTATTTAGTCTCCTGAAAATATTCATGAACCATGTGGCTATGTGGTGGAAGAAGAGAACCCTAAGGACAGCAATTTAGGAATTACCTACTATGTCAATTTGGGCTCAATTCCACATCATTCCAGTATGAGATTCTTTGTGGAAGGATACATCAAAGAGGATGAAAGAGGAATTACTTTGAAAGGATTCACCATTGCTTCCTAAACAGAAAATCTGGAGCTATTTAGAGAGGACAAGTTTTAGGACCTCCAATATTCATCCAGTGAAATAACATTTACAGGCATAGGTTTTGCCACTAGAAACAATCAAGTCAGTAACCTGCTGAAGAAAGGAAATCCTCCAGAAAGGGTCAAATAACCCACTAAGAAAATTTTCTCCATTGCTGGCTCCTGACTGATAAACCACAGGGCCCCCTTTAAAACTCTGCTTCAGAGGTGGAAGAGTTTAGAGCATACTGTTCTTTGTACATCCTACTGCAGCATCATAAAAAGCCTTGTGTGCAAGTCATTTTATGAGTCACAATATGGAATTTAAACAGATAGAAATCAGACTTTTAGATATGCAAATAAAATTCTAGGCTTGAATTATTTTCCACATTAGTTTTGTGAAGAATTTGTTTTTCTTTATTATGTGGGAGCAGCTACCCTATTTTTTTCATTAGAAATTATTTCAGAGACCTGGAGAAAACCAAAGAAATACATTTCTATAACTCCAGTTTATGAGTTTCTTAATATAACTTCATTTTAGCATCTGACCATTTTATCAGAATACCTTACAACAAAAGACAAAAAAATCTAAGAAATTCCATCTATTAACAAGGGAATTTTCTAAAACTCTCAAAACCAATTAAGAAAATTCTACTGTATTCATGATGTAAAGATATTAAGAGCAGGAAAAAGAACATTGTTGAACAGATGATTTTTTGTTTAACTGAAATAAATAATACAATATAATAATTGCCATACCAGTTTAGGAACTCCCTTTTTTATTTATTTTCTAGTGATCCAGATACACTATTTGTGAAACAGGTGCAATCATGTTGAGAGACAGACACATATAATGAGCTAGGAGAAAAAGATTATTGGTTCATTACTTACCTAGCATAATGGAGACATTATTTTGCCAATTACGTTCCTGATGATATTAACCCTTTTTAAAAAAAATACATTCAATTGCATAAGCATGTGAGCATTTCTAATTATGCACAGATTCCAATAAACGCCTCAAAACCTCAGCTTCCTGTGTTTGTACTGAAGTAATCTTGAAGTTTCAAGTTTCAAATTATAATTATCTCAGGAGTTATACTTACTGCAAGGCCCACTTTAACAATATGGAACCTTCCTGGAAGCAACTGTGATTCGTAGCTAGTAATGAATCACTTATTCAGATGTTAATTTACTTGAGCACAATGTGTAACAGAATCCTGGTTAGGGAGCTGAATTCAAACAGCCACAAACAGCAGGGCTGGAACTGCACAGTTTAAACTCGAATAAACTTCAGCATTTTACTTGCTTAATGGAGAACTCATGTTATTGCACCAAGTATAATAATGCTGATTTAGACTTAAATAGACTTTGACTGAACAGAGAAGAAATTCTGTTACAGTTCAGACAAGCTATTTTTTTTACAAGGAATAATGTTATTACCCTTTGCTTTAGTGAGGATAGCATGTTTTGTGCCTATAAACTTATTGCCACTCCGACACAGGGTTTAAGGCAGTAAGATGTGTCTATTTAGTCTCCTGAAAATATTCATGAACCATGTGGCTACATGGTGGAAGAAGAGACCCCCAAGAATAAATATTTTTGTCAGCATAAAAAGGATTTGTCCCTTATTTACAAAAATTCAGAAGTTTGAACCCATCTATGCAATTATAAATCTTTTTCAAGTCTTATAGCACAAAAATTCTTACAGTCAAAAATTCAAGCATACCTTTAATAAGAAATAAGTGACACACATATTGTAGATCTCTTTGCAATAATAATTAGATAAGTTATTCAAAGCAAATAATATTAGTAATAACTATCTCTATTCTCTTATCATAAAGACATAAATATTTGCATATTTTGCAATGAAGGAATTTTTCATGTAAAAAACCTCTGAAAAGTACAGAGCAATAAGCAACTTCTAAATTTTGAATGAGTATAAAAGAAGTCTTCTATGGTTCTCTAAAAATGGAACTTCATATACTGTGTGAGGAAGTAAGGTATAGCTTAAAGTAAAATAAAGACCAAAGGGAATGTCACCTAAAAGGGAAGATTTATTTGAAGTCTTTGAAAGAGAGGGAAAGAAGCTTCTGAAACATAGCCCTATGCTAATTAATTTTATATTCCTTCCATTAATTGATTTAAAACATGAAAGGAGAGGAAAGTCATCTCTTCTCAAAGACTGCATCCCAAATTGCCTTGGCCTCTGAGCCTGCAAAAGTTTAAATTTCCCCAGGAAATGTCTGCTTTGCCCCGAATCATACGAGAAGGCATATTTCACACATTTTCTCTTTGGTCAAATTTGCATTATGAGATTTCATCTTTAAAATGCTGTTTCCTCAACAGATGATTTTGCAATCCTTTCCTATTAAATAATTAGTTAAAGCTCAAGAAATAATACTGTGCTTTACAAGCCCTATTTGCACTTAAGTTAAATAAACCCCACACACTTTTCCAGTGTCTTTTTTGTCCCCCTAAACTCCTACATTGTTTTAAATGATCTTAAACCAAATTCCATGCCTAGAAACAAAACCAAGCAAACAAAAAGATTAGCTCATAAAAGAAGTTTGTGTGAAGATGAGTGCAGGTGAAAATCAGAAATACAGATGTTTAAAGCAGACTCTTGGCAAGAATGCATTTTTTCTGATAATTGCTCGTGTTCCATTCATGAGAATCTGCTGAAGTAAATGTTTTTCACTGTAAGAGCACTTTTAATTCACAGATACTTGAACATTCATGTTTTGTATGGAACTAAACATTTCAAAAGTTATTGAATTGGAAAATCCTGCAGAAGAATACTTTTGAGAATCTATGACTTGAAAAAGTTAAAGCTTAATAGTTAGACACCCTTCTACTGATCATATTTTCAGTTTTAGCTCAGGTTTTACCTGGGAATGCCTTTTCTTTTGCAGGTGCACCTGTCTTCTAAAGAAGTGTGAACAGTACTCTCTTTCACGTGTTAAGGTTTCATTTGCTTCAGTTAACCAATAGCAGCAATAACAATTATTTTTCTATTGACTTCAAATAAGTTCTGTCTAAAAAAATTAGGATTTCTTTTTCTTTCCCTAGCAGGAAAATCAGTCAAAATCTTTAGATACACTCTCAGTTCTGTCCAGGCAGTATGGATAAATATCTTACCGAGTCAATGGTGGGGGCTGAACACTCCTGGACTCCAAGGCCAGTCAATGCCAATTAACAGCTCTTCAGAGCAACAGGCTTTTCTTTTCCCTGCTAAAGCTTGTCAAGATTTACCTAAAGTACATCATGTTATATTGCTCAGCTTTGACACTGTCAGACCCACTCCTGTGTGTTCTGACACTTGACCATTTTGCACTGCTGAGAACACTCTAATCCTATTTTCGTGGCAATTTAAGGAAATTGTCCTCCTTGAGCCTAGCTTGTTTTTATCACAGGCAGAGACTCTACAGTCCCTCCTCTCTCTAGAAAAAGGTTTTATTCTGCTTTTTGTCTATAGGTATTCTGATTATCTTATCAGGTCTGAATCAGTATGGAAATCTACACAATTTTTCTCTGTTACAGACAAGAGTAGAGTTAATTGATGGTTAGTCAGCTTTCCTTCAGGAAAAACATCCATGAAGCAGGATTACCAGTTGGTGGTGGTAGTCCTCACCACGCAGGAACAGGTTGGGCATATACATTTTGTCTACCTGACTTACTCTCCTGTCAAGACTGGTACATCCTAGCCACCCTTGTCAATGGTTCTGTGGACCCACCGCTGGAGAGAGAGACCATTGAACTTTACACATCTCTTCTTTAAACAGCCCTAACCCCAAACAGCCGAAAATATTAATATGCAATGTCTGAGGCATAGATGATAAAGAACAAATCATATGCAAAACTGTGTTTAAAGTGGCCAAGATTCTGAATTTCTGGTAAACTCAAGATGATATCTGTAAAGGCAAGGAAATTATACTAAATAGGACAAGCAGCAAATCAATTTGCAAGCCTAGCAGAGCATAGTTAATTTGCAAATATTTGCAAAGTGCTTATCTTCAGATAAAAAAATTAAACTAAATCTTTTCACCAAAGTAAAACAAAGAGGAAATAAAGGTTTTAGGAAGCATCAGTTTTGTCCTAAGCATCAGATAAAAAGTAGCAAGGGCATACTCTTCTTAATGTGCTACGTTGAAGTGCCATTTGCTGCTCCCAGAATTTCATCAGGTGATATCTTCACAGTAAAGAAAGTTAATGTAACTGATTTTTTGCCTAAGAGCACAACCTCCCTCACAATCTCATCCATTGGTTTCACTGAAAGGTATCTGGTAGTAGCAAACACTTGGGTAGTTACATAATCTTTCATCAACATGACCCACATAATGAGAACCATGAGTGAAACCCTGATTCGATAGCAGAAGTTTATTAACCAGATCAGTCCAACTTGATTACCACCATTTTCCTCAAAAAAAGGACATGCAGGGGACGAGGCAAGATTGGCAATTGCCAAATAAAAGTAGTAAAAGGTGTGATCTGCTAACGAATAGCATGGTTCGATATCACCAAAACCACATATGAATATATCTACATAGTTCAGTTTATCCTCCTTTTTTGCAAATTGCTTCATTGAATGAACTGTTGCTCATTAAGTTATGAAAAAGAAGCTATCTAGTTCTAAACTATAATAAGTGTAATCAGTGAAGAAAAAAAAGACAAGCATTTTATTTCAATGTCTGCAAAGTTAGAAGAGTGCAAGAAGAAAGTTTTGTGGTGACTAGGTCTTGAAAGCCAAGAAAACACAATGTACATCGCAAGAGTCACAAGTTGCAAGTGCTTAATTTATTTGCAATAAATATCTTGTTCACATTGCAAACATCACATAATATGAAATGCTGCCAACTTCTAAAAACATTCGAGTCAATTTTTTAAACACATACAGCTTTAGTTAGCTAAAACCTCTAACTTTTGTATGGATTTATGAACTGCATTTCAACTGTTTCACTCAAAAATGTTAGACACAAACATCTGAAGCAGTTGATGATGAGGTCATGCATGTTCACTGCAAGTACATCTGGAAGAAAGACAACAAGCCAACAGTCTAAAAACCATTTCCTTTGAACTTGATGAGCATGATATGCTTCAAGAAACACAAGCCATGATATGGTTTTATACAATGAGTTCCAAGTTTTCAGTTGCACACAAAATCAACTGGAAAATAAACTGCGGTGTCAGGGTATTTCTTGATATGAAATGTTGCTAACCAGTTAAGTACCAGATCAGCCCTTTGCCTAAGATGGATCTGCAAAGAGCCTGTGGCCTTTGCATTCCAGGGGCTCTTCCTCAGCTAAGATCAAAGCTCAAATGTGCAAATACAGGTAGGGCCAGTTATAATTTTGCAACTCCTGAACAAGTGTTCCTCTCCCCATCTGCAAATAATAAAAAGGAAAAATGACTCATCAGTTAGAGATTACAATTTTTTCTCTGGTCCACAAATGGTAACAAAAACCAGTGTCCTTTAAGGTTTGCCTATGGGGCTCAGTGAGACTAGCTCAGAGTAGCTAGTTTGTTTCCTCACTGCAGCAAACCAAGGGCCACAGAAACAATGCTGCCACCAGTTCTCTCATTTTATTAACTAGTGAGGTGAAAAACCTCTCCTTCCCCACCTCTTCCCTATTTAAGTCCAGGAAACTGTGTGGTTTGTCTTCTAGTTCTGCAGGAAATGCTTTTAGAAGATATGCAGTGTGAAAAATGCTAGGACATGAGAAATAACTGATGTATCTCGAGGTGTAAGTAATGTCACTAATAGTGCATTGGTTCCTATATAAATACCAAAATCCGTGTTCATTAGGAGTTACTTGCACCATCTGCAAACAGATTATGGTGTCAGACTGCCTGAATCACTGATACTGGCAGGACTAATGCAAATCCTATTTCCTTTGAGTCTTATGTCCTTTCTCAGGTTATACTCTCAAACAGGCCCTTTGGTGCAATAAGAGACACAAGAACCATTCAGTATTTACTTAAAAATTTAAATATATTTTATATTTTTAAAAAATGTTTTGTGATAAGAATGAGGAATGTAAGAACAACAACTTCATCAAAATAAAATGTTTCATAGTAACCATCTATCAGCTTTTTATATAGCTAAGGAAAGTGGAATCCATTAGTCATTCAGTAATTATGGAATAGGGCATTAAAAAATAGGGCATTTTCTATTTGAAAGCAAGGTCAATATTAAAAGGAACAAAAAAGACACTAATTGCTAGCATGCATCATCTTGATTTTCATTTTATTTTCCCACCAGATTCAAGAAAGCTCAAGGATCAGGTCAGACTGTTGAAATAGTATTTAATCAACTTTGAATAATTTGAAAAAGAAAATTATGATATAGATAAAATATAAAATTTATACGGGGATAAGAAAAGCCAGTTTTCACTGCTTACATTTGAAGAGAGGAACTATTGCTATTTTTCCAGAGAACAATCATTTCTACTAAGAATACAAAGGAACAAAATCTGGAAGGGCCGTGAGTCTCAGAATGAGATAATAAATACAGAGAAAGGAATAAACAGGTAGGAAAATCAAAAAAAAAGATAACATTGAGTTCCCTGGTTCCTAACACTGGACAAAAATTTTAGGAGCTCCCAGTCTGTTTCAAAGGCTGCTTTGCCTTTAAGTATTACCAGAGAAATTCCTCCAGTATGCTGAAATATATTCTTAAAAGTTGTTAAACAGGCCTAAACAAATATTTGAAAGTTCAATTGTCTCCCAGAAATGTGATTCTTCCATTTACACAAAAACATGCTTATATAAACAGAACAATGATAATTTATATTAGTTGTTGAATTTTTTCTTACTAAACTTGGTTGCTGCCAGACTGTTTTGTACAAATAGCTCTATAAACATGCTGTTAATCCAGCATTCTCCCATGAAAGAAGTAAGAGTGTTACTTCTAACTAGAAACTTAAAGACCAAGAAAATTTCAGAAATGATTGGAATATTTATACAACATATTCCAAGTGATCATCACAAAAACTATTTTGGAATACATACATATTTAAACCATGAATCCTGGTGAACTACCACATGGGATTTTTCACAGCAAAGTGCTTGAAGAGGTGTTTTTGGTTTTTTTTTTTTTGCAGTTGACAATTCAAATGCAATAGGATAGCTGCTAAAAACCATTTTAATAAAGGTCATACTTGAGACTTCACAAACAAGAATTTTAATTAATACCCTAGCAGTCAGCAATTAAATTTGCACATCTGATAGCTTTACAACATAGATTGGAGAACTGCATCAAACTACATACATTTACATGGCAATTGCTATGGCCAGGAGTTCAGGTTTTTGGTTTGTTTCAGAAAGCCAATGACTTTGTACAGAAACTAGGAAATGTAAAGGTGCTTCTGCTCTGGAAGATTCAATTGTAATCATATCCAGTAAATGGATGCTGTGTTCATACCAGAAGTTAATTTTACAGCATCCCTCAAGAAACAGTAGAGGCTTTGATATCATCTATCCCTGGGAATGGGTGTAGGATGGCAGGAAGGCTAAGGAGAAAGGGAGGAAGTTGTGGTCTCTTTTGTAGTGCTGTTTCTCATGATCATGGAAATACCGGCAGTCACAGGATCAAGTACTCCCTCCATAGCTGAGCTGGGTCCACGTCAAGTAGTGAAGAAGAAAACCCACCTGGTTACTTGGTTGGGATTTTTTCCTGCAGTATATCTAATATCCTGAGCCTTTAAAATCATGGATGTTCTAGAGACAATGAACAGAATGTAAAGTTTATAACATCTCCCGTATGCCAGTTCAGCATGGAATATTGCATCCAAGTTTCTTTTCTTCATCTAAAAGTGATCTATCTTTACCTAAAATGATCATAATTTTGGACACAAGTTAAAGAATATTGTGCACTGTCATTGTGGGAGGCTGCTACTGGTCATCCAGTCACAGTGACGACACCAACAAATTATTCTTTAAGGAATCGAGGGACAACTCCAAACCAACTGCCCTTGTCCTTTTGAAGGAATTCACCTTGCCAGGTGTCAACTGGGAACACCACACAGCTGGTAAAAACAGCTCCAGCAGATTCCTAAAACACCTGGACAACAACTTCTTGGTTCAGGGACCCAGGGAGCTGTGTCCAGAGAGGTGTGCTCCGCGATCTGTTGCTTGTTCCCAGAGAGGCTCTCATAGGCAAAGTGGTGATTGGTGGCCATCTTGGCTACAGTGACCATGAACCCTTGAGTTTCTTGGCACCCTGCCTGCACCTGTCTTGCACCTGAGATGGAACAGGCACAGGTGAGCATGGTTGGAAAATCGGCATCCCCTGTCCATCCTGCCATGCAGGGGCACCAGAACAGCCTGTGCAGAGCCCGGAGCGCTAGCCTTAAGCAGGAGGGTTGTTTCTTGAGGAGAGTCCTCTGTTCACTGAGAGCAGGGGCTTCCAGCTGGTGAGGCGAGGGGCTGGGGGGGCAACAGGGCCTGTGAAGGACAGGAACCTGCCTCTGCCCCTGCTGCTGTCACCCACTTGTCCAAGGCAGGTCCTCCCGCTTTTACCTTTGCCACCTCCCAGAGAGCAGAACGGAGGTGTTAGTAATTTACCAAACATAAACTAGTGAAGAGTATACCTCACTGAATACACTGTACTTGCAGACTTTAACCAAATGTGAAAGGTGATCTACAGGTAGTAGTAAACTAAACAGATGATCCTGCCTGAGCAGCTGCACTGGTATATCGAAGTGAACTGGTGCTGTAATCACACTATAAAAATATTGTATTGCATTGCAAATATTTTGGCACAATAGTGAGTTACAAGTCTAGTACTTTTGTCAGTACCTGTGTTGAAATCAGAAATAATTTGCCCCTATTCCGCAATGACATTGTAAACTAAGGTGAATAGCACCCTTGTTCCTTCAGTCTTACTTAAACAGAGCACAGCCCGGGTTTAACATAACTGTGATTAGGGACATGGGAATAAAAACTAATCCTGACTGGGAAGAACTGCCATATTAAAGCAGATCTGTAAACTAGAGAAGATTGAGAACACTGCATTTTGGTTTTGCCAATTCTTTGTCTATCAGCAACTTTATGGCATGGAGTGTATTCCAGTAATATTTACTAAGGGAACCTTTAGGATTGTGATCTTTAAGAAAGGAAACTGATCCAGGGAAGTTAATAAATGTCCATTTTAATTTATTTAAAAAACATGTAAACATATTACTTTTCCTTGTCTGAGCCAATAGAATAATGGCTAGGTAAATAACAGTCCAGAATCTGTCAAGGAGAAATTGTGCCTGGATACTGAACACAGAAATGACCAGTTTTCTGTCCAATAACAGGCGTTAGGGTGGAACACATCATGTACCTTGACTTGAACAACTCTATCAGATCTATATTGGGTTTGTGTGGCCAGATATTTTGACTTTGAGAAGATCAAACAGGAAACAGCTTGTGCGGTAGCTCTTGGTCCTGTTCAGACTAACTAACCAAAAGGATATTCCATACCTTATGACATCAGCTCAGATATAAAAGCTAAGGAAAGGAGGAAAGAGGGAGGCATTCATTATTTACAATGTTTGCCTTCTGGAGCAACTGCTACAGGTGCTGAAGCCCTGCTTCCCAGGAAAAAAACCAAATACCACTTGCTGACAGAAAGAAGAGAATAAACCTTGTTATTTTCCTCTTTGCTTGTGTGCACACAAACTTTTGCCTTTGCTTTAGTAAACTGCCTTATCTCAACCTATGAGTCATTTTCCACCTTATTCTCTGTCCCCTTTCCAGGTGGGGAGTGATAAAGTGGCTTGGTGGGCACCTGGCATCCAGCCAAGGTCAACCCACTACAGATGTTATGTAAAAGCTCAGAGAAAGCAGTCTAAATAAAATCATTCTAAGACGGAGGGAAATTGTACAGAGGGATAGGGTAATCAATTGTTCCCTGTCAGAGTGAAAAGAAGTATTACATTTCAAAAAGTAAGTAAAGGCCAGTATTGTGCAGCATTTTCATTATTTACAACAATTATAGAGTAGGTTTATTACATTTGCAGACAACATCTGACTGAAAAATACTGCTGATTTGCTGAAGGACGGGATTAACATACAGACCAAAATTAGAGAAATAGCTTAAAGGGGAAAAAACTTGTCAGACAACAAGTACTGACACTTGTGTTGGAATAAACAACACAAGATGGGAAAAAGTAGGTTAAGTAACAGTTGTTCTATGATCAAATCTGTTACAGAGTAAAGAAGGTTGGAAGGGAGAAAGGCAAAACTATAATTGCAATCTGAACATGTTAACAATATCAAGCCCTGATAGCGAAAAGTGTCATCCTATGTATGTGTAACCATGGAATGTGTAATACTATGATGTATAACCACGAACAGAGCCTGCAAATTGGACGGGGAAAAAATCCATAATCTTACTGTTGGTCTTTGTTTTTCTAAGACTGTAGCCTGACTGCCATGTCTTGGTTTTCTAGACAGACCTAGTCCACTTAGGGAGAGATCAGCATGGAGAAGGTGTCAGGGAGACCTCACTGCAGCCTTCCAGAAGCTTAAGGGGGTGTATAAAAACTGAGAGATTTTTTATATGGGCAGATAACGACAACAAGGGGCAATGGTTTTTAATTGAAAGAGAGCAGGTTTAGATTAGATGTTAGCAAGAAATTCTTTACTCAGATCGTGGTGACGCACTGCAATCAGAGACGGCTGCCCAGAGAAGTTGTTGATTCCCCATCCCTGGAAGCGTTCATGGCCAGGTTGGGGCCTAAGCAAGTCAGTCTACTGAAAGGTGTCTCTGTCCATGGCAGAGTGGTTGGAATTAGACAATCTTTAAGGTCCCTTCCAACCCAAACCATTCTACTATGAGGAAAGAAAGAGGAGTTATAAGCATGTTACAAACAAAGGAAGACTGCAGGAGCTTGGGTTGTCTCACATACTGAAGTAAAGACTAAGGAGTCTAAGTCTTGCAGGAACTCAGGGAAAAAAAGAGGGTTTATCACCTTTGCAAAAAAGGACAGGCAACTCAGGAAATGTTTAAGGCTGTTGTTAGGTCACGGAGGATGGTCTATTGACAAGGGGGTTCGGTCGTAGGTTGGACTCAATGATCTCAGAGGTGTTTTCCAACCTGTAGGATCCTGTGATTCTGGAAGGAGAGGTTCAGACAACATGCTTTGCATACATAAAGGTTAGCTGCCATAAGTAAGAAAATAAACTGTTTTCCATGATAGTGGTGGTTATGGAAAATGTTGTGAAACAAAAGTAATTTATTTTCCAGCTCCTTCTATCTCCTCCACAATTCTAAACTGACTGGAAGACAACATTTTTACATAAACTGATGACTTTAAAGAATAATGCTTCTAAATAAAAGCTTTGTTAGCTTCACGTGTATGAGTTCCATAAAGACTATTTCAAGACATATTTTATATTTCAGTTAGTAGGACAAAATGTCAAAAGGAGTCAGCTTGCAAATACATACAGTATTACAGACTATGAATTAAACTCCCTTTATCCACCAACCCAACATTAAACTGCAATTTATAATGACATGAAGTTTAGTAGCAGAAAAAACAATAATTTGTAATTATAAAATAATTTAGCTTTATTTAATAAGATCTTCTGATATTCTTACTATTCCAAGAAATGAAGAAACAAACATTTCCATATTTTCTTTCATACCAAATGGTTTTAATCTTCACTCGTCTGAAGCAAGTTAGGGTAAATGTTGGACATACGTGTTGAAAATTATTATGTATTGCAATCTACCACCATTGTCTTTCTATCTGTGTTAAACATTAGCACCATCTACTGGTTCAGAAGGTCCTTTCAAACTTTAGAAAAAGCTGTGGAAAGTGATCCAGCCAAAATGATGCAAAACGATATTGACAGTAAGATGAAGTTTTTCAGTCCCTGTATAGGAAAAGGGAGAAAAAAAGAAAAATTGATACCCCTTAAAAAAAAAAAAAAGTAAAATAAAGAACTTTTATGCTCATTTTATGACAAAATTAATAACTCTACTATATGACACGGTAAATTTTATACCATTTTATTTCATATATTTGTAACATTTGCTGCTGAGAAGTTTATTACAAGCAATCTACGATCCTATACACTTAGTAAAATATTCACAAAATTAATTCAGCAATTTTTGGAGGTATTTTTAAAGGCCTTTGTCTATTTTTCAGATTATTTACAGTAAGTACTTATGCAGAGACTATTCAAAAATGTGTGAAAAAAATGGAAGATTTAGAGAGTTACAAAGATTTAGATAATGAGCATGATGATCTTCTCATGTGGTGCAACACTAATCTGCAGTGGAAGGCACAGAACTTCTAGCTGTAGATCCAATGAGGCCTAACTCATTTTACACAGTCACCGAAAACATTGGGAAAGATGATGTCTAACAGCAAGTTAGGTACCCATGGATCCTGGATAGATTAGCTAAGAGAACCTGATATTACACTGCTAGCATTCAGTGCTTGAAACTCCACTAGCAAAATAACTTCTGTCCTGTATGTTAATATCTAGCAGAGTAAATCAGCTTGTTCTAGGCAATCACTGCCATATCAGTTTAGGATCTTTACGTTATACTGTAATTATTAAGACCAACTAACCTCTGTTGTATTTTTTAGTCTTTTGTTGAGCCTGACTCTAAAAGTCTACTCTACCTGTCTACATGATTATTAGGACAGCTGCTCATTCGCCCACCTCCACTGAAAGAACTGACTCAAGTGAAAACTGTCCTCAGGCTGTGCCTGGCATCCTGCCTCCTGGTTACACTACAGTCCTCACATACATCCACTGTTGCTCATACAGTTATGGAATTAAAATCTGCATTCCCATAAAAACTGTTCACAGTTTTTCATGTTTCTTGGAAAACTTAAGCAGTGCACGATAGGACTTTCAGCTTCATAGCACAATACTTGTAAGGAGGAGAAATCTGAGATACAGCTGTCATACTATTTCCAGAGCTAGAGACAAGCAAGAGAGATTGGGCAAGAGACTCAAAAACATTACCTTGATTTCCTTAAATACAAGGACTCCCCACATTGCAGCAACCAGGCCAGGCCCCTAAAAAATAGGATTCATTTGTACATTACAGCACTTCATTGAAATTTACTGCCTTCTCATTACTGCTCTCAGGGTGGTTGAATTTTGTCTGGATAACACATTTAGGCCTTTCCATTTCATCTAAGTAAAGCACTCATGACTAAAGCATAAACATCACTGAAATCTTTACTAAGTAAGACACAGTAAAATCTTCAGGAAGGACTAAAGACGCAAGAGACTGCTTTTTTTTTTTGGAGTAGGCACAATTCCTTTTTAAATTACACTGTGGAGTCTGCCCTGGCTGTTCCATGTTCTTTCAGTAGGCTAAATAATATGCCTCACTTTAGTCCAAACTTGAGTTCACTATGTTATCTTGTTTCAGAAGACTTTTCAGGTTTATTGGCAACTACCATGGATATTCCTAACATTTCCTTTATTAGCATGACTAACTATTTGGACAAGGTTTGATTTTATCACTCACAAAGCCAGCCACAGAGACAGGTCAGGAAAACTGCTGATTATTGGTGATGATGCTGTACAGATTTCCTGGCTAACAGCAAACAATGATACACAATGGCAACTTGCAGGAGCTCTTTTTTCACACTATTTTCCACACACTTTTTCTCCTGAGGGAGCAAGGATCTGAATTTTCACATCTGTTGAGAAAATATCTGAATATGAAGCAAAACCTGGCTCTGTTAATGCTTCCCATTTGAGCTGCTCTGAGGAACACTTGACAGATGTTTGGACAAGGACCTTCTCTCCATCCTCAGTGCAGCTGATGGGACACAGATATAGACCAGCAGGAAATGGTGTCTCATGCTGAATGTATGGGTGGGTGCTGTTTTCTAGTGAAATGTGAGGTGTTATTTCACTTCCTAGGTAATGTACACTGCAAGAGGAATGCATTTTTAAAAATGAAACAAATTGTTAAACGGCTGTGATGAATAGCTCTTGAAATTCTCTCCAGGGTGAAGTAAAGCAGCAGTTCTGAACCTGTGGTCCAGATAGGCAGTTTCTCATCACTGCTGTTCTTATGTTTTTCATTTTGTGATTTTATATCTTTGCCCTTTAGGCATACTGATAACTGAGTTACTAAAGCTGCTTTCCATTAATCCTTCAATTTCTAATTAGAACAATCCCAAGTCTTTTTTTTCCATTGCACACTGCAAAGTTTATTCGGATTTACTGCATCTTGAGGCAAAGTTTAATCCCTATTAAAGATGTTTCATTAGTTTGATTCCAAAATACTGTTGTTGAGCAAAACTTTGGTTTTGATATTTATTAACTCTCATTTGCCACCTTTGCATCACCAACTGGTACACTGGCAAGAGAGTGAAGGCAAAGTTTACTTTTACCTGGTGATAAAATTTATGCTTTAAAGGTACAGTGTCATAAATAAGAATAAAACAGGCAGAACAGGCCAACCTATTTTCCTCTCATTTGCATAAGAACATTATTTTCAGCAGTACATAATCTGTTCTGTTTGTTCAAGAATGGTAAACAGAAAAAATACCTGACTTAATTAAGTAAAATGACTGCTAGGGGATAAAACTCACAAATTAAAACATCCAGACCAAACTGTACTCCCTGGGATGAAAACATAAAATATTTCTTCCTTTAATCACTTTGGTTAAATAGTTAATGTTGATATATTTCTGGTTCCAGAGATTTGGCTTTTATGTAACCTAAAGATTCACACTCTTAATTCTTCTGCTTTTTCTTATGCTTGGCATTGACCAGGATAGTGCTTGTCATAGTCATTTATGTTCCTAAAAATCCAAAGACTAACACAGACAAGCAGAAAGGCAATATATACTCTTGATTAAAAATGTTCTAGATCCATCATAATTTCAACTTAATTTCACAGAGAGAAGGGTAAAAAAGAATTCACTTTTCATTCTAGTTACATATTTTATTTTTATATACTTACTGCAGTAATTATTGGAAAGCTGACGACAGCACTGAGATAGTGATTGGCTATGAACCAGCAGCAATTGGCTATCGCCCAAAGCACACCAGAAAGAAACCCTAGAAAAATAAATCCTAATCAAAAACATGCATAGCAAGGTATAGACTGCAATTTGTGGAAAATTTATACTTATAGCATAATACAGAAATTGTAGGTATGTATTTTAGTACACTAACTCCTTTAAAAAGCTGGTTCTGGTAATCTAAACCAAAGCTCAAAGGATAAAAATCAGCTACTCTGAAGCAGCAAATTAATTAAAGTTCACAATTTTGGGGGCAATGTGCTCTCCATCTTGGCAGTTCATTTTTGAAAATCTGCAATGTCATTTTGTTCTAGCATTAGATTAGAATAAAATTTATCATTGTTAATTAATTAACCTAATAGGAATGCTCTTTCAAAAGAGACAAAAAGTCAAATGGAGTCACTTGAAAGGCAAACTACAATTCCAACACATGGCTTGGACTAATTACTGCAAAATGGTCAGAAGTAGTAATTGAAATGCTTTGCTAATTTAAAAAACAGTCATACCTGGCAATATGGCTTGGGGATAAACATTAGGTTTATTTTTCCTGACTACACAGTAGATCAAAAAGTAGATGGTACTAGTAAGAAATATTCCACTGAAGTGTGCAAAAACATAATCTAAATCTGAAAGAGAAATTACAAAATTATGTTAGTATAAAACATCAGTTATTAATTTTAACAAAATTAATTTCACTGATAGCATTCATTTAGACAAAAATGCATAAGGTGCTACTCCTAATAACTCAAATTCAAATCTGAATGTGATGAACTCAGCTGCCAGTCTGACTGTGGATGGATATGGTCAATGACACATATTAAACATGAACTAACTGCCGTGTTGACTCCAGCATTTATTACAGGTTTCTATGCACTTCTGTGAGTTGTTATTTTTGGAACTCTACTATATATTACTGCATTCATTTAATAAAACCTTGGAAAAATCCTCAAGTAAGGTTACGAAACTTGGCTAGGGATTTTACATAATTACATCCTTTCCTGATCATCTACAATGTGTTCCTGTATATAGCCTTGTTTCTTTTCTGTACTTTTAAGGGCAAGAAAACTGCACATACTATGTAAGCTAAACATGGTTCAGTTTTGTCCCTTTTAATCTTAAAGGATGTATCAAAATTTTGATTACCATAATCACTAACAATAATACATTTGTATGGACTTTGTATAAGCTAAAAAGAGTATTTCCAACATGGCAAAGCAGAAGCATGTAACAAGGCGATCCCTGTCTCCTTGGAGCTGTAAATTCTCAACAAGAAAGGCAGCTATACTAATGACAACATCTGTTTTGCCTAGGTGGGGAATATACAAACTGCAGTATTCAAGAGAAATTGTATGTGACAATGGCAACATTATGCACTCTCAGCAATACTTTGCTCGTAAGCTGCTGCTGGTATTACCTGACAGAGTATAATCTAAACCTTAAGGAAAATGTTTTCGGGGAAATGTTGTTTGAAATTGGCAATTAGGCTTACATTAAAAGGTTTCAATTAAAAAACCTACACAGTTTTAATTACTTATGTTGTTATATTCTGCTCCACTCATAGCTTATTATTAACCTTCTCTTCCTTGATTGGTGTACTAATTTAGCAATTGTCAAGCTTGCGCCCTTCTTCACCTCATCCTCCACGCATACAAACTTCATATTTTGAGAGTGCTACTATTTAATGCCTTCTGGAACACAGCTATGAGTTAAGTATGCTAGCCTTTGGGATGTTTCTCACTGGTTTTGATGGATTAGTTCACCTCTGAGAAAAAGGGAGTGCTAGGACTATGATTATGACAACATAAAATGTAATGCAGAACCAATAAATTGTCATGGTATATTTTCAGGCATATGAAGAATTCCACCCTATGCCTTTAAAAAAGCAGGAAAACACAATGATTAAATAAAGTAGAAATGATCTATTAGCCTTTACCAAACTGACTTGCTCCTGTGTATATAGTTTCATTTCTTCTTCCATGGTCCTTGATGTAAAGTACTGGTACAAAACTGGAACCGTACAGTATTCCAGCTACTACAGCCAGGCTACAGCCTCTTTAAAAAGAGCAAATATTGGAGAACATAGCCTAGCATAAATTAATGAAGTAGACAACACACTTAAGCACCCAGTAAACACTGTGTATCATGTGAAAATTGCTAGGTATAAAGATAATACATTTTGGCACATTTTTATTTTCAGTGTAGTGTAGAAATGGTTCATTGAGTTTCCTTATACTTTGTGGCCAAGTAACATGGAAAATTCCTGCCCCAAGAGCGAGCAGTCTAGATTAATGACATGGGAAATTAACTAACTACAATTTCCTAAAAGCAAAGCTAGGAAAACCCAAACAAATATATAATTAAAAATGCTCACACCCTCAGCTTCACTGTTGCTGTCTATACATTCTTTTATCACTATTCCCAGACTCATTGCTCTTTAATCCCCTTCTTCATCTCTAGATCGTTGAGCTCTTGGCAGTCTCCCCTTGCTTGCTTCCACTTTGGGGCACTTCTACTGTCTCCTTACCATACTGCCATGCCTTCTCCAGATGTATTTAACCAGAAAGCAAACCTGGAAGCACGTCATTAGCACAGGCTTCGTCTATGCTGGAGTGCTAATCAACCAGGTGACAAAAACCAGCTCTGTAATTAGTTGATATTGCTATTTAGTTTGCCAGTTTTTTCGTAGTAGTACCTAATACTTAATTGGTAAGGTTAAGCACACTCAACAGTGTCAAAGAAATAATCTAAATATTTGTGCAATTATTCATATATAGATTTGCACACTATACTAGTATACAAACCCCTGTTATTTATTATTGTGTGACTTCGCTAGGAAAACCACAGGACACAAATTCTGCTCTTATGCTGTGTTCAACTACTTTCTCTGGCTATTTGGTCTGTACCAGTAAAAGAACTGTTAATAACCTACATGAGTCTCTTTTTTGCTGGCGAAAGTCTGTTCACCCACGAGTCATCAGAGGTATCTTCAGAAACATTAATAGACTGCAAAAAAACAAGAGTTCTTCATGCAAGTTTAGTTTAGTTTGATTTCTTAAAATCTGTAATCAGACTGTCTTCTATGATTTAGTCTGGTAGACTGGAACCTCTAGTGTGCATTGAGCATAGTTAGAGAACTCTCAGGGTTCAGGCGGCAACTGAGCACTGACCTCTAAGAGTAAGATACAACAGTAGTAGGAGCCTATTGTTCTCTAGCTGTTGTTGAACACTTTGGGCTCCCAAAGGAGTGACAGCCAATCTGGCAGCCGCCAACCTGTGCCATAGCTGATGATGAGATGACAGTCAGCAACTCTTGACAGTCTCCTGGCTCTGTAATGTGGCAAAACTCTGACCCTTCATCTAAGCACCCTCATAGCTTTATGGTTAACATTTAATTGAAATTGCTTCCTCTTCTCACCTAGGAAAGCAATACATTGTGTCTTTTATATCTCCATAATAATGAAAAAGGACTTTCTAAGCTATTTAAAGTTGACAATCAAGAAAGAACACTTGGGAAGAAACTCTTCTGTTGCTAATATTTAACTGGATATACAAGATCCACAAATTAAGATACAATCAATGATACAATCAATACATATTTATGTTGTTTCATGTAGTCTACCATAAATCCCAGCAAACCTGAGTAACAAACACAGTTTTTGATTTTAAATGGATCTGTACTTTCACTGCTGTAAAATAACAACTGTAGAGGACTTACACTTTCTCTCAGTAAAGGTGTGCTTTCTAATGAAGCTGAAGAACTCTGGACTTCAGTTTTTATAAAAAGAAATATGACAGCACTCAGAAGAGAAAAATACACCAATAAATATCATGTCAGCTCATAAGGACGTAACATTTAGTAACAAAAGTTATAATTGGAGGCACCGCTTTCATTATTACCCTAGAGTCGCTTCAACATATTTAAAAAATGCAATTGCTTTAAACAGTCATAACTTATGATTATATATACACATATATAATAAACATACATAACACATATATAAAATATAATTATAATTTATTAATTTAACTTAACTAACAAACAACCTAAGTAAGTAAATAAATCAGGTTTTGTATCACTTTATAGATCTCTCTTCTTATGCAATGGGATTGAAATGTCTCCTTTTTACAGTGTGTAGTTACAGCTACATTAACAACAGATGCCTTAGTTAAGAGTGCCCTTTTGTACCAAACCACACATCCAATGGAACACTTGTTATTCTATATGGAACAGCTTAAACCTGCACAGAACTGGCTCTACGCTTAAGGAAAAATGTTAGTTTTTAGTCTTCTATTATATGTGAGGGATTGAATACTGCTGTTACCAGGCCTCATGCATATGTGGAAGGAGAAGAGGTATTGCTCAGTGGGGCTCCAGTGCACTAAGTGAATAAAATGAAACATTACTACTTGTACCCCTGGCTCTAGGAAATGAGGTAAATACATGCAATCAGAACTGGCAGGATCTGGTTTTTATTTTTATGAAAAACATTTTAATGATTTAGGAATTTTTTTCTCCAAACTCCAAACAGAATGTCTACATTTGAAGAACTGTTCATGCCTTACTGAATAAGTATAAAAGAATGTCAGCTTCCTCCAGAAGGACTTGACAAACATATAGAGGTTCCACTCAGGAGGCTAAAATGAACTCGTCAGAGCAACCGACACAGGCTTTGTGCAGTTTGCCAGGAAAACATGTCTGGTCACAATCTTTTTCCCTGTTGATCTTTCCCCCGTGATATATCAGAAACAGGCAGGAAGCAGGTGGTGAGCTGCATGAATTCATCAGGAATGAATAGCAGTACAACTACTATTTTCTCAGTATCTCCCAAACTCATGTGCCCCACGTAACAGTAATGGGTACAAAGCTGCAGACTCTTAGGAAAGAGGGAAAGTGGAAACAAAAATCATGAAACTAAGGCAGCAGCTCTCTCTTAGCAATCAAAAATGGTTCCTTATCTCCATTGTTTCTGAAAGGTATTATGTCCACCTGCTGCTTACTATACTCATGGAGAGCCCTTAGGATTTAGGGCTGCCTTCCGGGCAACCCAGCTGGAAAGCAAGATCCTTAAGAAGAATCCTCTTTCCTCCACGTTTGGACCAAACTGTATGCACTCATGCAAATAATAACCAACCAAAAAATAAAGAATAAAGCCCTTCTCAAGATCCCAAAGGAGGACTGTTTGGAAATTTAAAGTGTGGCTTAAGAATTACAAGACAGGGAGTTATTATGGACAGGAAAACATGCAAAGCCTCTTGCTTTTCATGGATCCCAAAGTATCAGGGAAAGGGTTCTGTGGCATTTCAGTGGTTTTTACCCTTGACTGAGTGAAATCAGATCATAAATCTGAGGTTTTCTCAACAAGATTCTTCTAGTCAGATTTGTCCTCTCTCACAGGATTTGCAGAAGTGAAACATTTCAACAATCTAGCTAGGGAGGCAATCAGGAAATCCCTGCTTTGCCTTGAACATGCATACCAGCATAAAAATATATTTCTGTGTTTATGGATAACCATGCCACCACTGTACTGGGTATCATGTATGTTCCTACTCTGAAATACAACACTGACCAGCTAGGTATGGATATGTCATGATTTTGGCACTAAACTGATTTGCAAAAAATACTTCAATACATTCACTCGCTAGTTAAATTGTCCTTGTGGTTGATTATTAAATATATATTTTACATTACAGAAATTCATTATAAGAATAAATTGTTACCTTAACAGTGAAAGTCCAGCTCCAATATAATTTAAGATCGGTCTTGAGACCTCTTCTGGGTCAATTCCAAACCAACCAAACCTGGAACATTCAACCAGTTTCACTTAGTTGCACTGACTTTATATGAATAGTTGAGTTATAATCTAGTCTTTGAAATCTTGACTTATGTAAATAAACCTCTCAGATTAGCTCAGCTGGTTAGAGCATGGTGCTAATGATGCCAAGGTTGTAGGTTTGATCTTTACAAAGGCCATTAACCTAAGAGTTGGACTCAATAATCCTTGTGGGTCCCTTCCAACTCAGAATATTCTGTGACTTTTCATCTTACCTTAGAATTCTGTTTAAGTATATATTTGCGGAATTATATCAGTACTTCAGTTGGCTTGCAAAAAGCTATGTCTACTTTACAAAAATAATCTTTACACTAATTTATTGTATATTAATTTTTTAAATCTGTTAAAATTCACTTAAAATTGAAGTTAAATTATTTTACAGACCATGTTACAAAAGAAAAAATACAGTGTGCTAGGTTTACACTAACAAATACATTATTTATTGACTCAAGATAATGACCATCATTAGGCACACTTCTTGCGACTGAGACAAAGGAAATATAAAAAGGTAAAATAATTAACCTGAGTACTTTCCACTAAGAGGGGATAAGTCTTAATATATGTGATAAACTCTCTTTAGAGGTAGACTTGGTAGTGTTAGGTTAATGGCCAGACTTGATGATCTTAAAGGTCTTTTCCAGGCTAAATGATTCTATGTTTCCACAGGTGATAGCTTTCGCTGCAGTTATTAACGAAGAATTGGCAACATTAATTATGTATGATTTAAGACTTAAGCATACTTACCTTGAACTTGCCCAACCTGTCAGCAAATTAAAAGAAGCCCATATCAAAAGGCCAAGAGCTAAGCCAATCGTTTTAACAATAGGAACAACTGTAATATTGCCTGAAATACAAAAACCAAAACTGAAATCAGTTAAAAAATAGAATGTGGTCTTGTATACATTTGCTTTAGATTTTGTGCCTGTTCAGAAGACAAAGAAATTTAGGAAACCACAAGGTGGTAAGAAACAGTGTTTTAAAAAATAAATACATTGAACATGGACTTTGCCTCCATATGATTTTAAAAGTTACTTCTAGTGTGAATTTGCCTCTTATAAAATAAGCATAATAAAATAACATTTACTGTAATGGTACAGCTCCATTAATCCCGAGACTTTAAAAAAACAAATAACTACTAAATAGCTACTACCTTACATATGGAAAAGTTTTTATCACCTTTTTATGAAGCAAGAGGATTACTTTGTGTTTCAAGATATGAAATCTCTTTATCCTCACCTGTGGCCCACACAAAACCTCCAACCATAGCCAGAGGCCAAAACCGGGGGCAATTCTGGATCAAATTGACCACCAAAGAAACCATCCATATGGAGGCACAGAGAATCCATTGGAAGAACATGCCTGTGGAAAAATCATGTGCACACAATAGAAAACTTGTAGAATACTGGATGTGTGAATCTCTTAGCATAACAAGTTTACAGTAGCTCAGAAAAAATTCAAAAAGGTGTCCACTTCCTTTGTGAATTTCAGGGACCATGTTACAATATATTCAAAAGATAATTTTTTAAGGTGGGTTATAATTCTGTTAACTTTTCCTTATCATGCATTCCTTATACACAGCTGCAAAAGATACTTTGCTGCACAAAAATTTACACAAGCCCTGATTCTCAAACACATGAAAACTTTGACAGAATTCTGACAAAGAGGGTATTCAGCTGCTGCAAACTTTTCCCACAACCCTAGGAGCTGCTAACATAGATGACTGCACAGGAAAACACTCCTTCAAAGCTCAAGCTTTTCCACTAATCCAGGACACTGATGATGGTCAGTGACACATTCCTTCTACCTCTGTAGATTCTAGAAGGGTCAACGAGGCAGACTGGTTAACTTTATGTCAGCTATGCTCAGACTTTCACTTTAAAGCCTCGCCTTGTCTTGTTAGGGCCATATTTGGCATGAAGAGGAGAGGTTATATCCAGCCTGCAATGCAGATACCATGATTGCAATAACAGCTATTCATCTAGGAATCTTGTAATTCATTACATTTAATATAAACATGGAAATATAACATAAACCTACTAGAGTGATGAAATTCTAAGCATGAAATAGGTAGGTTCATTTCCTCTTACCAACTCACCAAATAAACGTATTAAAATTTCAATTTTTCTATTGTTTTTATGTTAGGTCCACAAATGAAAGGCAACTTCTCTGAAGTCCAACAACTTTAACCTCATAAATAACATTGTAGGTATCTGAGAATCCCCACAAGGATAGAAGAAAGGACATTTCACTTTCCATTGTGAAATGCTCATGAAATGTACATCACTGTTAAAGTGCACAACAGTTAAGAAAGCTCTTCTAAAGATCTGTCACATCCTGAAGCAGTATTACTGCTTTTTACCCTAACATCAGCAAAGAAAATTAAACATACTCTATTGGATTAAAACTGTGATGATATTTACAACTCTAGTACAGAAACTCTTGTATTTGCTGGTAAAATATTATTCCTATTAGCAAAAACAGAAAACCAGACAAAATAAGAGAGTTTACCATCACCAGTATCAAACTTCTTAACAGGCACAAAATTTGTCCCAAACAGAAGGACAGCTACTGCAGAAGAAGTAAAGCCAATAGCTAGATCTGTTCCATTGCTGGTGTTAGCAGCACTGTATGCTTTTCCGATATTCATCTTTGTTCTGTAGGTGCCTCTTTTTGTGGAGTTGTTTTGCTGCAGGTCCTGACAGATTCTGAAATAAAAGACTGGAATTAAATATGTGGAGTATTAAATAATACCAGCGTAGTTCAGAAATCTGAAACTTAAAGGACCTTACTAATCTCTCAAAAGCTGGAATGAACTGCAAAGCATACTGCAGAATCTCATGAGATGCTAAGCTGCCATAAAATATGAATAAAGTGATTTAAGAACAGATGCACTACTGTTTCATAACCAGCTTCACAGAAAAACATGTCTGAACACATAAAAAGCAAATGTAGAGGTGCACTCAAAGGTTATGAGGACTTCAATCCATGGGAAGCCTGATGCTTTAGTGAGATGTTCTATCAGACTATTCCTTATTCCTGTAGCCAAAGGGCAGGCCATACTGGGATGTATAAAAAAGCTGGGGTTAGACAAAATCTTAATTGGCAGAAGCTATAGCAATCTGCAGACCCACTTTCTAGAAGTTGTGAACAGCTAAAGAGATTCTATATATGTCACAGTGGGATCAATACAAGATCATAAGGCAACCAAAGGGATTGCTCTAGCTGATAAAAACCATGAAAAGTTCATTTTTTCTCTGGGGAACAAGGTTTCTTCATTCATTCCACATAACTATAATAAGAAAAGCAAAGATATTTTTAATCCCATAATACCGCTCTCTTTTTTTTTTTAAGTGGGAGATTCATCTTGAGGTTACACTCAACAGATGTGCCACATATATACTTTTGATATGGATTATGATATGGATTATAACTTTGGCAGAATGATTGTCTCTGAGGACAATCATAATTATGTGAACTTTGCAAACATAATCTTACCACCACACTTGAAAGACTACAGGTAGGAAAAGTGTTTGGAAATTTAACTTGAAATGGTAACAGGATACTTAATATGTTGCTATAGCGATATTCATCCAATTCTCTTGTCAAAGTAATGCTATTTGTATTGAATCAAATGACATCCCAATACAGTTTGCCACTCCCCAGTGTAGGTGGACTAGCTACTGCCTGGAGAAAAAAAGCTGAATTAGGATGGTGGAAATTTTGCCAAGTCTTGTAAGAGATGTTGTGACTACACTCTCTGCACAAAATAAGAGCTGAGCTGCTGAACATTCTTTCATATTATTTCACCCTCCAGTCTTACCTTCTCCACAGTCCTTAGGACACCAAGAACTGTAGCTCCTGAGGTTATGCTTTTATCTGCATCTTCAACAGGGTCATCAGTGGTTGCTGAAATTAATTATCTGTATTAGAAGACAAAAAACTCAATTCCACAACTATATAACCATTTAATTTCTGTAATTTTTCCCCTCAAAAGATATCAGTATAGCTCTAACTTAAGAAAAATACAGATAACACTTAAAAGACACATCATGAAAGTGAAATGGTACGGCTGTTTCAATTTATATTGACTTTTTTTCTCCCTCCTCATCTTTCTTTCCTGCTTAGCAGATAAGCTTCTCCAGGAACTTTTCACTGTATTTAAGACTCTTCTACAAAGTGTGTTTTACCCAGGACCTGTAGACACTGATCAGTGCAAATAATAATTCTGAGATTTCTTCAAAAACTCAACTTCACAGGATACACTGTGACATGACAAGAAAAGATCAATATAGATAAAGGCTGGCATCAGTTACCTTCATTCCATTAACCTCAACTCACTAAGTGAATACATTTATTCATTTATTGCACAACTAAGACACAAGAGCTGGGTTTTGCACATGAACACCATGCTGTTAAGGACACAGAATTAAAGCTGATTACACTGCACCTCTGTGAATGCAAGAATCACACCTTTTGCCTTTAAATAAATGAGTCATTATGCAGGTAAGATACTACGAACCTTTCAAATTTGAAGTAGCTTATCTGTCTTTTGGTTTTGTACAGAAAATTGTTACTTTAAAAATATATCAGTTTTGTATCTACTAAGAGAAAATCTGTGTGCTGCAGGGCAATACACTCTTCTGCTTGCTTCGTATCTTCCAAAAATCTCTGTATTGTACACATTGAAGACTGTTGCACAGTTGGAGAACCAGAATCGTAATACCAAAACCAGAAAGACAACTCTACTTAACTAAGGAAAAGTGTCCTTCATTCAGACTGCTTAAAACTCTGTTACTTTCCAAAGTTTGTGACACTTCGTTCCAACTTCGGCTAAATTTCAGACTCAGCTTTCAACTCCATTTTAAATCCTTCAAGAGAAAGCCCAACTAGACAAGGCCTGGTGCAACATTCTCTAACTTCAACGGCAGCACTGCTTTAAGCAGGGAGTTGAACCAGATGATCTCTAGAGGTTCCTTCCAAGCTAAATAATTCTACTATTGTATGATCCAATGTCAAGAGCAAATAACGATCCGGCACACAGCATTAAGCTGACTATGCTTTTTGCACATACAGAGCTTCAGAGAACTCCCTAAAAGCCTCTTCTCTTCAATCCTGTGTTACTGCCACATGGACTTGCTTATATGCCTCCATTATAGATACCAAATGCCAAATCAGGATCACTTCCTGAAGCTGCCATATTAGAGCACAGTGGTTGCATCTGAAAATCAAGCAGAGACAACTGGAATTGTTGCTGTTATTGAAGGCTTTTTTTCCCCCTAAATAGCCCTTACTGAAGGGCGCTTCAGGGTTCCCAAGCTGTAGAAGAAATATAATGGGCTTCTGTTGGCACATATTCCGCTTATCCTACTAACTTCACTGGTTCACCTCACTGGAATGTTGTGCTCTCTATTTCCACTGTTTTCTCAGAAATTTGCCACTATTTGCTTCCTTCACAGAGATACACAACAAATTATGATGCTCACTTAATGCAACAGCAACACATTGCTGTGGTTTCCACAGAGAGGCATGAAATCAAGAAGCCTGCCTTTGGGAGCTTTCACCCCAAAGGAGACCCGAGCTGCTGTTAAGATCCCAAATAAACTGCTTGCGCTAATGGAATGGGTAATTCCACGTTGACTGTTTATTTGCCCGTTTCTCCTATCATGTACTTGCCATTTAAGAATGGATACTTTCACCCCGAATTTAGGAGATTGCTACCAGTCTAAACGTGGCTCAGAGCGAAGTCCCCAGGTGACACCGCAACTTATGACTAGAGTTGCTCAGCAAATGTGTGTTCCCGTCCCCGAAACGAACGCTTTTAAAAGACGTTCTTCCGGCAGTGTTTTCAGCAAGCGCTATCACGGAACACGGAAATTGCTCAGCCGAGCGCTCCACACAGGCCCGTGTGGCTGCACCGACGGGGCAGCGGCGGGGCGGGCCCGGCCGTCTCGCCAGACGCGGCTGCTCGGCCCCGCACGCCGCGGGGACACTCGAGGCCCGGCTCCAACCGGACGCCTTCCGTGCCCCAGCGCCCCGCACCCGGCTCACCGCCGCGGCCGGTTTTACAGGTCTCCGCTGCCGGCCGGAAGGCGGCCGTGGACGAGCCCGCACCGGCTGATTCCTCGCCCGGGCCCTACGTGCAGCCTCGGCCCTCCACTCCCGCCGCCCGCACCCCTCCGCGCCCGCCCCCACCAGGCTACAGCCGGGGCCGCGTACATGCCTCGCCACCGCTCCCAGCGGCTCCCGCCCGCGCCAGCACTGCCCCGCGCCAGCACCGCCCGCGCCTCGGCCCGCCCCTGTCCGCCTCCATCCGCCCCTGTCCGCCTCCATCCGCCCCCATCCGCCCTCAGCCTGCCCGCCGGCTGGAAGTGCGAGGAAGAGAGCCAAGGGTGGCACGCGTCCGCCTTTCCCTTGCTGCCATAGCGGAGGAGACTTCCTGGGGCGTCGGCTTCCCGTCTAGCGGGGGACAAACACTGAGAGAAACCTTAGATTAAGGCGCTGACGTTGTGACAAAAGCGCCCTTGCCCCTGCCGGCCGTAAGCGGCAGCTGATGAGACAGTTCCCACCGTGGTGAAGTGCACCCGTGTACTTCACAGGCCGATGCTGTGCTGTAACTGCACATGCAAGAATCACAAAATCAGTCAGGTTGGAAAAGACCTTTGAGATCGTAGAGTCCAACCTATGACACCACCACTGTGTCAACTAGACCATGGCACTGAGTGACACGCCCAGTCTTTACTTAAACAGCTCCAGGGATAGTGACTCCACCACCTCCCTGGGCAGTCCATTCCAATGTCTAATGACCCCTTCTGTGAAGAAATTCTTTCTAATGTCCAACCTAAACCTCCTCTTGCAGTTTAAGGCTATGTCCTCGCATCCTGTCACTAGTTGACTTAGAGAAGTGAGTGACCCCCACCTGGCTACAACATCCTTTCAGGTGATTGTAGAGAACCATAAGCTCATCCCTTAGCCTTCTCTGCTCCGAGCTAAACAACCCCAGCTCCTCCTTCAGCTCCTGCACTTTAGACCTGTGCTCCAGAAAAGGCGCCCAAGTTTTGGCAGCACTTACCCAGCAACACAGCCATGGTTCAAAGATGGGACTGTTCCCACAGAGGATAGCATGGTCTCCTTAAAGGGCCTCTCTTGCTCCTAAGGCCTCCCTGACTGCTGGGGGGCTTCCACGGGGCTGGGGGGGTCACAGGCACCTGCTGAGAGGGGCAGGCATGTCAGGGAAGGCAGGGACATTTCAAGGCCATGCAGCAGCCTGTGGTGCACAGCAAGGCAAGGAAAGCCCCCAGGCTGGTCAGAGCATCCAGGGTTTGTTCTCTTAAGCACAAAAATTACCACCAGTTGCTCTGGAAGCCCCTGTGTTGTTTGGCAAACAAAATCAAGTAGGGAAAAAAACTTTTATATGCTGTCAAGAAGAGATTTTTGCAGATTTCCCTGTAAGGATTTGATCCAAACCAGCCAAAGCACAGACTATTAGTCAGCATGTTTAGTCATGAAGCAAACATTTCTCTCTGTGCTGTTGAAGTACAGTTACCAGATGGCAGCCCAAATTGATCCCCTTACAAACACAGCACGACCCTTCTAAAGTAATGCTTCATATTTTGCAAATCAAATCTGCATTTTCCATAATAAGAATTTATGGTTTTTCTCTGGAGAATAAGCTCTCATTCCCTTGGATCCAGTAAAGCGAGGAATGCACCATTTATCAATCAATTTAACATAAATGTCTGTACATGTGTCATTTAGAGCTGAACTGCAGAACGTCTCTATGGAAACAGTTTAGCTATAGTGCATCCAAGAGGAACAAATGTAGCCCGGAAAAAAAAAGAATTCTAAAGGCAGTGCAAGTATATGTGTTATATTATGTTATTTAGAAGAAAAGTATTAAGAACAATATTAATCTTTCATGTTGAATTGCCTGCACATAGAAAGCAAGAGCACATTAAGGAGCCTAGTCTGTGACTGCATCATTTCAGGTATCCAGGGATAAAGACAAGTCAAGATGCAGGAGCTTGTGCCTGCTGGTCATTGATACAGTCCACCTATCTCCTGCAGATTGGCCATAGGCTGTTGGCTAGGAAGACTGGCAGCAGTGCAGGCCACCAGCTGTTTCAGAGTCTGTAGCTTGTCCAGCATGATCAGCAGCACCCTGGGTCACAGTTCTTCCCATCAATACAGGTTGATCTAGTTTCCTCTACAAATGCATTTATAGGTGGGGATGCATTTCTGAGGTTAAACCAAAACCAAATCAAAAAAACAAAACAAAAAAAAGGGGGAGGGGGAGAAAATAATTGCAAATATTCAGTTCTTTTATTCATTTACATTTGTAAACTATATCTAGGACTGTGAAGGACTAGAAAATACTTCTTAAATTCCCCTCTTCCATCTATTGCTATTTTCCTATATTAGTTCCTATATTCCTGTGTTCCTAACCTTAGGAAGGGATAACACTGACCATGAAATATGGGTATATGAAAAAATTACATAAAAAGCTGAGTTTAATGGATGCAAATGACAGTATCTCAGATACAGTTTAGAGCAAAGAACAAATATAGACTCTAATGGACATTACAGGCTAAACATAGGTAGGCAAAGTGAAATAACATAGGCTGGAATTTGGTCAGACAATAACCATGTTCAGTCTATTCTTTCTAAAAATTTGTCTTGCATATTTTATGACCACAGAGGAAGTACCGTTTTAGCTCAGTAGTGCCATTTAGTAACTTGTTCCAGCTTTGGTCTAGAATAATTCCAGAAAGAAGAACATGACCCACCTGAATAATGAACATTATTTTTTTTGTTTTTCCTGAAACATGAAGAAATGTTTGTTTTCCAAACAACTCCATAGTCATTCTAGCCTTAATTATTTCATGGTATCTAGTAGTGTACTGGAGCTGTACACCACAAGACCTGAAAAAAACCAAAAAAATGTAATTTGGTATTTTAGCTTTTAAATGTCCAAAATTAGAGCAAATATCTGCTAAATTAACAAGATACTGTATTCCATTTTGTTGAATTTCTACCATCATCTATTCCAAAGAATGTGCTGGTGCATGAGAAAGCCTCAAAAAACCCCTCAGCAGTCAATACTGTACATCAGTGGTGACAGCACGTTATGATTTCAAGGTTGCAAATGAAACGAGGAAGGAAGAACAATTTTCCATATTCATTTATAATTTCTTCCAGATAATCTTTAAAGAATTGCAGTAGGAAGATTTTACAGATTCCAAAATTTCAATTTCAGAGAAATGTTATAGTATAGGAAAGCTGTTAGTAACTGAGAATGTACCATGTTTTGGCGCTGCTTGGTTGTAATGGACAGGCCACAGTGCTGAGTACATGCAAGAACAAGGCATTTGGAAACAATTGTTGCAGTGTGATGCATTTCTGACTCAAGCAACTTGTCTGGAGCTTTTTGAATTGATTTTCTTTGCTTGGGATATGTCTCATCAGTCACATTTGAACTAAAAAATAAAAAAAGGCAGAAAAACTGAAGTGGATGGAGAGATTTCTTACAACCCTAATTCCTCCAAAAAGTCAGATTTGGATAAAGGAGATGATATGAAGGCTCTTTCACTGGTAATGGGCATAGATAATGAAATTTTAACTTGACAGTACATATTTAGACAAAAACGTAAAGTTATGGCTTATGAAAAAATCCACTCACAAAGTTTTATAAATTCAGATTGGACCAATAGGAACCATAAACTAATTCCTTAATTGTCTATTCCCCTTTCCTATTAACTGTGGAGAAGAGAATATCTCCATTAGCTTGAATTACAGTGAACATATAAATTTTATTATTTTGTATTTTGACTAGGCAAGGAGACAGAAGTCAGAGCTTTGCCAGTGTCTCGCTGCTTAAGGGTGCTCAGGCTTTTAACTTCTGCCTGCCTCAACTTTCCCAGCTGTGTAGTGATTAGGCTATGCCACACTTTGGAAAGCACAAATAGGAAACTGCTGAGCTGTTTAGTAGCATATAAATAGAATTTAAAAATTCCCTATCTGTTTTTAATTTCTCATCACAAGAATATATGCTTCCCAAAAGTTCTAAAATCCAGGGGGCAGGGGATATTTTAAATTAAAAAGTTCAGTAAACAAACCTAAACGTGGAAGAGAGAATTTTTTCAGTACATTTGCATGCAGTGCACTAGAGGGCCCTCAGGAGTTAGAAATGGATGGAATGCACTTTTGGAAGGCATATACTTCACAGAACTTTTCATTACAGAATTTAAAATAGAAGTTGCTGTGGTTTTGTGTGTGTGGGTTGTTTTTTTTTTTTTTTAATAATGTGAGGTTCATGTAAGTTTATAGCAGTTCATATGCAAACCACCTCTCAGTAAAGTTAGCTTCCAAATTGTACTTAGCTTGCAATGAAATACCTAAATGTGAACCATACTTAAAACTGAAATATGTGCTAGACGCCAGCTCAGTTACTTTTATTGACCTAAGGAGTTTACCAGAACAAAGGATGTGTCAAGCTGAATAGGTAAGAAATTTTATTTTTATAGCAATATACATACAATGTGCACTTATTCTATCTTTGTTTCTTTGGAAAGAGGTATCAGCCACTGTCATTTCATTTTAAAACTATAGCTAGATACTTTTTATAGCTTCAGAAGTGTGAAGAGAATTAACCATCTTTCATTTTTAATGTGTGTTTATGAATTATGTGAATTATATTCATGTCAACTAGGGAAATTTGGCAATGCTAATATATTTTTATATTAATGAATATGTGCATATTTAACTACTACAGTTACTGGTGTTAATATTTGGATAATTTACAGCATTTCCATAACCTAAGGTTTAGTGAAAACTTTATCTCATAAGAAAAAGATAATGATCTGAGTTTGACAAGCTTTTCTTCTAATGCTGTAATACAGCCAGCTGAGATTACAAATTGAGCCTATATTTAATGATTTTTGTGTTTAATTTATACTGCAATGAGAAAGTGAAAGATGTATCTTGACAAATTTCTACGTACATACTGTCTCATCTGGAACTTTTTTCCCTGGAAAATATAGAACTACAGATGCCACATGTGAGTAATGAAATGAAATGTTACTGTTTTCTTTTTGCAGTTTGTAAAGGAGATACATCAGATCTTTTAGACTACAAGTCAGTAAACTTTGCTTACGCAGCTGGCTCCATTCATTCTCTGAAACCAATCACTTTCCCTGTGGTGGCTGATAAGAATTTAACAGCTTGAGAAGGTGGAGTGCATCCTTAGTGCTAACCACTTTCCCAGGCATATCAGTAGCCTCTGTCCATCACCCATGCTGGAAGCTAGTTGGAAAACAAGAAATAGAAATTGGGGAAGGAAAATCATGCATCATCATCCTGGCTGTAATGCACCGAAGACTTTATGCTGTTTTCATCATGTGGATTCACCAGAGAAATGACCACCTTTGATCAGCAAAGTAAAATCAAAAACTTGTTTATTTGCTGCCTGTGCCCCTCGCGGGTGTTGAGGCTCTGGACTTGCAGGCGCCCAAGGACAAGGAGGAATCTGCTTGTGGGCACCGCCTGTGTGATCTACCTGGGATTCCTTGTCAGTCAGGTTGGTCATGTTTTACCCCAGCACAAAGGAGGACATCAAAAGATCAGTTCCAGAAGTCTCCAAGATGCAGCCCAAACTCCTTTTCTGGGCATCCCACTGGATGGCACCCTGTCACCACCCAATTTCCAGGAACCCCAGCTGGGTAGCAATGGGACCTTGCTGCCACCCAATGTAGTTTATATCACCCTGCGGTCCAAGCGCAGCAAGCCTGCCAATATCAGAGGCACAGTGAAGCCAAAGCGCAGGAAGAAAAATGCAACGCCTTTGTCCTACGGGCAACATTTTCCAAAAGCCACTTTTATGGGCCTGGAAAAGGCCTTTGCCCAACAGCCAGGGAGGGCCATGCATGCCACGGGCACAATGGGAGCAGCAGTAGCTCTGGAGGCAAGAAAGTACCAGCTGGATGAACATAGAAATAAAGGAATGGCGATTGGGGAGAGGGGTCATCGGAGACCTGGGATGATTTCTGGAGCTGTGAAGGCACAGCCCCAGCCTGAGGAAAGCAATATCAGGATTTACAGTGAGAGCTCTCCCTCGTGGATGAGCAAAAATGACATCCTAAACATGCGAATGCTGGCAGATTCTCCGATAGAGAGCATCCAAGAAGTACCTTCACACAAAGCAGTCCTGGTCGTGTTTGCAGGAGGTCCCAGCACCGCAGGAACTGCTTGTGATCAAGGACACTGTGGGATCGTCAAAAGACCCCTCGACATGAGCGAAGTGTTTGCCTTTCATTTGGATAGGATCTTGGGGCTAAACAGGAGCTTACCTTCTGTAAGCAGGAGATCAGAGTTCTTCCAAGGTAACACATTCCTATGGTTTTCAGCTTGCAGGTGAGGTACAGATGTTTCCTCTCCCCTCCCATGTTAGCCATGGGGCAGCAGCCACCACCTTTAACTCCTGAGACCCCAAGAGCTAACCCTGTTGGTAGAGGGAAATAAAGCTGGTATAACTTCTGCAGTGCAGTTATCCTGTCCAAAGGATGCAGTACCCCAAAGTTTAGGTCAAATACCATTGAGTTGTTGAGGGCAGTAACAGTTTCTCTTACATGAGAATCTGGAATGAGAAAAAAGAGAGAGTGTAATCCGTAGGTTGCATGAAATTATAGAAACTGCCTGAAATGAAACTGGTGAAAGAGGTTCTGGAATACTCCATGATTCAATGGGTATTTCTGATGTTTTTTAAAAAAAGTTTTCTCATCTTTTAGAATTGATTTCAATCAAATACTGTTGAAACTGGGCACAAAAATTCATCTCTTAGGTGCTAGGAAAGGGGGGTTGTATTTAGGCAGATAATCTACTCAGAGAGGTAGGGAACTTTCCTGCAGAAGCTTGAATCTACTTCTATGGTACTAATCCCCTTGGGAACTGAAAATTTTTTTAAAAGTGCTTCCCTCTCCTCTGGTACTTAAAAACCAAATAAACTACATGTCAGTGGATCTCGCTGTACATTTTGAGGTTAACTACACATGTCTATATATTATCCAAAGAAACGTACACAGTAAATATCTCAATATGGCTGTTACATGATTGGCATAGAGTTTTCAATTAAAAATTTGATTTCTAACCTTTAGTGAAATTAAAGGTAAGTTTCAGACATGTAATGTGAGTTTTAACATTGCTACCTTCTTAAATATGTCTTCAGCATAACTGCTATTTTTGTACAGTCACAAATCACAATCCAGAAGGACTATGTTGCATTTTAATGAATCACTGCAAAAGTAGCTAGCTATGTTTTTGCTGTTCATTTCTTGCTGCTGAAATTAGCTTATAATAAATACTTTTATATCAGTCTACATTTCTTAAAAAGAAAAGTAATGCAAGAATGACTTTGTAAAGTCTGTCAGCAGGAAGACAATCCAGTGATGTCCAGTTTCTTCCTCCTTTGTAAACCTTCCCTGTAAAACCTGTACAACAATGTGAATGAATCTCTAGGAACAACAGTTTAGAGGCTTCTGAATATTATTCGTAGTTGCAGAGCATGGAAGATACATTATGCCTATTTTATTTTTAGGAACAACATCTATTGCTATAGAGCTGTCCTAAGGCATTAAGGTAGCTCGGTTGGAGGAACTCTGCATAGTGTGGCTGTGGAGATGACAGACTGCAAAGCTTGGAAAACTGCTGTTAGGCTAATTGTGCATTGTGTTGCTCATTGTCTGTCGCCTTACAGTATGTTTTAGACTGTCTGTGACAGAGTGTGTTGTTCTGCCCTCTTTAATTTTCTCTTCCTCATAACTGGCTATGTTCCTATTGCAAGAGGAGGGTTGCTAGGTGATGAGAAGAGAAATAACATTATTTTGGTCTCACTTCATTTTTTCCAGCTAAAAGCTGAACAGAGCATTTGGAACAGTGATTGTACCTTGTCTCTCACCATTTCTTTAGCCTGGAAATATGCTGGAGCTCAGATACCTAATAACTACTTGAGCTCTTTACTGTTGATGTGCTTGTGTTGGGCGTAATCTGAGAACATCTGTGTTGAGCAAATGAGCAAAAATATATCCTTAAAAATAATATGAACAATTAGCTCATTTCTATGACCCATATGCATTTCAGTTAAGATTAGGTGGGCATTGTAAAGTTTTTTACAGGGTGGCTTTTGTAAAATAGTTATTCACATGGGAAAGCAAGCAATGCAGGATTAAAGACTGTGCATGTGTGTATGCATGTACACTATTTCTGGGCTGACACATCTCTCTCCCTGACACATCCCTTTTGCTTGCCCCAGTTGTGATGTGATCTAACAAGACATGTTTGATGTAGCATTAAAATCTTAAAAAATGGGCTTTTCAAAACTGTCATTCATTTTGTCAAAAGCAGTTTCAAAGAACTGCTTAGTGAATCCCTCTATAGGTCCTGTCTCCCTTATTCTCATAAATCTGCCTCTGATTTTTTGTCTAAAGTCTATCAATACACTGTACTCAAGTCCCCTGTCTGCTACGCTCACCTACCTTACTTAATTGTCAGAGCTTTTAAGTGTTAACTGAATGTTTTTATCGTTTGTCTAATTTTTCTATCATGGATGGAAAAATCAGGTATGATAACTGTCTCATATTTTTGCGATGCATTTTCTGAACATAAATACCTGGGAAGTACAGGTAGGAAAAGCCCCTTTGAGTTTAGCGTAACAGACTAAAAGAGCATGATTTTGGGCATACGCAAGCAGTCATGCTTTCCTCCCATTGCTACCTACAAGTTGTGAAAAATGTTGAGAGCTCCAAAACATCTATAAACAGAGAAGGACAAGCCTGTAAAACATCAAGAAATAATCATAAAATTGTGTCTATTGGAGACGATGGAGGCTGAATCTTATGTGTCTGAGTTTTGAGATGGTCACATTAATACCACAGTAATGAAAATCCTCATTATTTCATAACCCTAACCTGAGGAACAGAGGAGACATAAGGGACTTTGCTTGGTGTTGCAGCTCTGTGTTAATTACCTTTACACAGAAGCTAAGTAAAATGACTGCACGTGTTGCCTCTATCTCAGCAATCGAATTTTCAGGGTAGGACGATGGCAATGCTTGTTAGGGCTTCAGCTACAACAGGACTAACATGAGCTGGAGAAGGGTTGCTTCTCTGTTGCAGCTGACAGCTGTAAGGATAGCACTCTGGTTCCTTGGATCATAGCAACAAGGCTGAGTCTTTATTCAGCTTTTGGTACTATATATAATTATTGCTATGCAATTTTGTTGCACCACTTGCTGAGGGACTGAACTACTGCATGCTGTCGACTACCTCTATTCTTCTCTGACTTTCTGATAACCTAAAATTGGTTAAATATGTTTTATACTGTGCTGAAAAGAACAGAAACGGGTGTACTCAATTCAGCTTAATTTTTTTTTTAGCTAAAGATCTAATCTACTATTTGTCCAGAACCTCTTTCTTTTTGTCACCCCCAAACATGCAAGAAACTCTTCCTTTGAATAACACCTTTCATGTTTGCATGATTTAGTGCAAATAGCTGAATGATGTGATAGATAGCTCCACTGGTTGCACTTGTCATTTTGCTTTACTGGCCTCTACATGATGATAAATGGAGCCATAAGCTTTTCCTTGTTGTACCCTGTGTTATCAGACTGTCCTTGCCATCTCATCAAAAGTTATGCAAAAGCATAACATATTATGAATCACTTATGTCAGGGCAAAGAATAAAACCCCAACCCAAGACTGCTTTATGCATGCAGGGTACTCTAAAATACTTCCCTATAGTGCTGTACCTCTCAGAGGGGTAAGAGAATATTTCTAATATTCTGTTGGGTAGAGAAGTTTGTGAATAAGCAACAATGCAGTCCATAGTCTAGAGAGCAACTAATGCACATTTCATGCATTCCTTAATACTGACATCTATATGAGCACAGGACAAAAACATTGCAATCAGTTGCACAGGGAAGAAAGAAAAATAAATGGCCTAAATTCTCTCTGCTTTCTGCTTCTGTCCCTTATATTTTCCCTCAGAATTTAAACTCTCAAAATCAAGTAATGATCTGTATGTCAGTCCCTCTCATTTTCTACACTAAATTGCCCTCTCCTTCAAATATGTGAGCAGCTAAACTGCTCCTTGCAAATGTGGCAGTGGTAAGCTGTACTGCCAAACAATGATGAGTTTGAGAAAGGGCTTTAGCTACCTCATGAATGGTTTTCTGGTTTTAGTGTTGCTGTTATGGGGCATGTTTGAAATTATTTTCTTTTAAGAAAGTTAGAAAAAATGCTGTAGCTGCAAGTTAGAGCACAAGATGAGAGTGATATTTGCAAGAGCAAAATGTGATGAAGAAGAATGCAGACTATTTTTGAAGTGACATGGAGTGTGGATATCTAAGATGATGCCTGTGTTGAAGAAGGCATGCAGTGATACATTACTTAGCTGCACGTGATGCAGTTTGAGTACCTTGAGGTAGTCTAGTCTCAGCAACCTGAGGTTTCATCTGTGTTAGTTTATTCAACTTAGCAAAGACATTTTAGAAATATTTTGATATTCAAAGATGTGTATGATTTACTAGGAAGCTGGTTTCAACATGAGTTCTGAAAAATCTTTCCTATAGAATTTTGCAAATTGCCTTTGGATGGTTAGGTAGATATACAGATCTAAAGTGGCAGATGAAAGTTAAATGAAGCCATTGAGCTTTGGGGGAGATTCAGTGCAATGCAACTGCAGCAAAAGAAAAGCAGCAGCCCTTGGTGTTAATGTATAAAGCTGAATAGGAAAGAAGGACATACAGAATACACTGGACTTATTCTGAAGTGTACTCAACCTTCTCAGTTTTGGCTGTAGGTCTCTTCACTATTCAGGTGACTTTAGCCCCATCCTCACAAGGTTTGAATCAGAAGAGCTCCACTTATTTCATTATGGTCATGCCAGTTCATCCAGCTGTGAATCAGACCCCTTATCTGATTTAATTCGGAATCTTCATGTTTTTCCCGCAAGTGTCAAAAATCTGAATCACAGCTCTTTATTGAAGCTGCTGTTTCATATTCCTGTAATTCAATTTATATTACAGAGTTGAAGGATTTTATTTTGGCTCATCTTTTCTGCCCCCATTTCCTCTGAAATGCAAACATTTCCTGCATTTAACCTTAGTCTTTTAAAAATGTTTTTGTATCTTAGTGGAAACCGGCAAGATATTATTAATATTTTTCAAGTATTTATATTACTATTGTTTATCATGTCCTTTTTGGGTAGACAGGAGATGTTTGTTTTGTTAGAAGACTGTTTATGTATTTGGTTTGTGGAAAAATTCATGAATAGTTACATAAGCTGTTACTGGAGATATAAAAATAATAGATCAAGCTTGATCCTGAAGAAAGCAATCCTTTTTTTGTGACAATTTCCAATGCTTATATAGACTTTCTCCAACTCTCTGGGAAAAGAAGCCTAGACGATAGTTGACCTAACTTGGCTAAAGTCATCTTCAATGTAGGCAATGGAGCCAAAGCAAGAGAGATGGAGAAATGGGTAAGATTTCCCAAATTAGTTACCTAAATACTTATTCAGGAACCTCAGTAGAGGAGAAGCCTGATTTTCAGTAGTGCTCAGCACTTTTTTTCAATGGAGGAAAGAGTATGGAGCATGCTGCTGATAAAGGTAATACTGATAATGAAAGAGAGATTGATGTTCCTAATAGAAGAACACGCTCTGTGTTCTAAGAAAGCATTGGACAACTGGGAAGGAAGTTAAAGAGGTACTGAAGCTGCATGTTGGTTTAGGTTGGCTTGTCTTGGCTTGGGAAGGACTACCTTGTATGTGCAAGCCACGGCAGAGAGAAGATCAAGTACGTTTTGGTTTTGGAAAGGAATTAGTTTTTCTCTCAGGCTTGATTGCATGCAGGGCCTCTCTTGCTTTTTTGGTGAACACAAGATGGAACTTGACATATGTTTCAGTGCTAGGTATGGGCAAAGATAGTTTCTCACTTGTTGTTTTAGACCAGTCAGCATCCTTTGAACAAGTTGCTTTTTGATTCAGCTGTATGGAGATAGTTTTTCACAGTCCTGGCTGCTTACAAGTGTAACATTCACATCAGCAGCTTTTACCTTGCTGTTGGCATTGATACCTGCTTTCCCTGTGCTATTCTCTGTCTGGTTTGCTTCTAGAGAAGGTGCCTTGGACCTTTTACCTCCATGTGAGTTTCTGAAAGCTTTTTTTCAAATCTGTCTGTCTCCATGGGCATGTGGAAGACAAAGAGACAGTTTAGGCTGCCTTTAACTATGCAGTAAATTGTGCAATAGTGTAGACTTTAAGTTAGTTGACCTTCAAGATGAATATGAATAATTTTTAAAGCTTTATATGTGTTTGAACACTTGTTATTTAGTAAAGAGCAGCTTTGCAGATAAATGGTTCTTCCTCTCTGTACCAAGACATATTTTGGTCTTTTGTCTACGCACCCAAAAATGTAAAGAATTTCTTTGTTTTAATGTGTGTACAAGCCACAGTCAGTCATGGGTCCTTGACAGTTTAAGGCAGCAGTAGCATTGCATCAACCATAAAAGGAGAGTTCCACTTTCCCAAGAAGATAGATACATTTGTTACTTGACATTTCATGAAATATATTTGCCAGTTCTTATACTGAGAAAGCTCATTTTAAATTCTTTCATGAGATTTCTTCTCACTGAGAATTCTGAACACCTGAGTTCACCAAAGAGAAGTCCCTTTTCTCTGTTTCAGGGAAGAGCAGAATATTCTTTACACAGAGGAACTAAAGAATTTGGCCAAAATATCTGCTATACAGAACAGTTCTCATCTCTAGGTAAAAACCCCAAACTTGTCAAGGTGTTTATTCTTGCTAAACTCACACATTCTAGTATTCTCATATATCTTTTCAGAGCTCTGAAGGCATAAATACTTAAGGTCTAAAGTACTAAAGATAATAAAATAAACCCACTCTGAGTATAGAATTTGCAGTGTTTCTATATCCATTATGCAGAAAGAAACCCCTTTGACATGTGTTCAACTCTTGAAAATCAGTTCACTGGAATCAGAGGGAAATTACATTGTTGATTCAGAGTGTAGGCTCTTAATTTACCTAGAAACTTCGTAATAGTTTAGTTTAGTATACGATTTTGTACATTAATCTCTTGCTTCAAACAGGAAAAGCCTTCTGTCCACTGAAGGCATTTATGCCTATGCTTTTGTTCCTATGGTGGCTGGTGTTGGATGTAGAATAAGACCACGTTGACCAAAGGATGTCAAGTTATTAGTCCCTGGCTGTTTTTCCTGCCAGATCTGTAAAATGTCTAAAGAAAAGTCAAATAAGACTGACAGTATTGCACTATACTAATGATGGTTTTTTTCTTTTTTCAGGTGGTCAAGCCTGTCCTGTTATTCTCTGGGATTCCTCACTGAGTCCAACAGATAATAGTACCCATTCTTCAGTGAGGTTAACATGGGGACAATATCAGCAGCTGTTGAAGCAGAAATGCTGGCAGAATGGTAAAGTTCCCAAAGCTGAGTGGGGCTGTACTGAAATCCACCATCATGAGTGGTCCAAGATGGCACTTTTTGATTTTCTTCTGCAGGTAAATCGCTTACTGAGCACAACTATCTGCTTCAAAAATCATGTGAGCAAACACAGGACTCTTAGGAAACGTAATTTTAGTCTATTTCATTTTTTTTAATGGGAAAGAGACGTATCTGCATAGTTTGAATTTATTTCTGTTTTTTTTTCTTATGATTAAAATATCCAAAATGCAGTTTATAATCAGGGAAAGAGATCAGGAACATAACTGACTAATTTCCTTTTAAAGAGGAAGCAAAGGCTTTTGACTTGTTTTATTTCACCTTGAGACAGGCATACTGTTTCTCCTTCACTCCTTTTTTCTCCAAAAGAAAAAGATCTTGACTATGTTCACAACTGTAAATCTCTGTTTACTGTGTGGTCCTTCTTGTACCTCCCCAGCCCCCAGAGGTAACTGAAGTGGTTTTGGTGAGCTGCAATCTGGATCAAGATAGCTGTAGTTGCTAGTTTTCCTTTTTTAAAAAAGTGTAGCCAGTTCCTTAGCCAGGAAGGAGTGTTTGGTTTTTCACATAATTTAGTTTTTAAGAGGGTGAAATTTCTTGAAATTTAAAAATCATGACTTGGCTTATGCATAGCCTATCCCTGTTCTTCTTAGTCCTGTTAGAGAATGAACTCATGTCTCCAATTTTTTTAGTTATATTTTTGCATATTTGCTACGTTAAACAGAGCATTCAATTATTCTCCAAAAATAGATTACCACTTGTCTAATAACTCCATCTTTAGTCCCATTATGAGCAAGTAATGCTTAGAAATGGGTATAGAGTCATATGTGGATTAGTCTGTTGCTAAACAGTAAGGGTCCTATAGGAATAGTACAGATTGTGTCAGAGTTAATGTTTTCATGCCATTATATTCTCATTTAACAGTTTAAAAATTCTTATGAGTTCTGTGTTGATTTCTAATTTTAGGGTCTTCTAAGAAAAGTTTGTGATATTCATAGTAGAACTCCTATTATCCAGAAGGAGCTGGATCTTAAAATAAGATACAACAGGATTGAACTTTACATGACAAGAAACAAATTACTGTTGTACTAGTAGCTGGTATCAGAGTGATTTATGCCTCTGGTTCCCTACCAGACAAGAACACGCATGCCAGATAGTGAGTGAAAGTGAGCCTTATGGTTATTAAAAACAAAATTTTATCTAGGTGCTCTCATACTTTAAAATTTTTCATCAGTAGGAGAAGACTCTAAAAAAAAAAAAAGCTAAGGAGGGATTCTGCATTAAAAAAAAAATAAATCTGTGCTACATGAGTCATTCAGAAATAGAGAATAATGGTGAAAAGTATTTTCTGTTAAACATACTTCCCTCAGAAGAATGGGTTTGGTTCCTGTAATAGGTGTTCCTAATCTCTGGTTTCAAATGCTATAAAACATAGGAGCAGGGTGAAAAATGCTTATAGTTGACCTTTATTTGCCTTCTGCAAGAACTCAAGCAAAATAAGGACATAAACATAAAGTTGCTTCTTTAATTTTGGGGGTTTGGACCTCTTATGTACATAAATGTATAACGAAAAACATGCTAAACTATTAAGGTTGCAGCCTCAATTCCAGAGTGTCCCATCATTATGGCACTGAAATGAGGGAAGATATTATGAAAAGGCTGTCTGTAAAACGTGGTCTCTTTGTCTATTTAATGCACATAGTGAAGTGTGGTGCAGATGAATTAGGTCTATACATCAAAAGAGTCTGTCTAGAACAACTCTGCTTTACTTTTTTACCTTTGGATGAGTTGAATAAGAGATCCCATGACCTAAACAGTGGAAGCCAGAGAGACTCTACCACCTGCAGATGCTGAATGCTGCTCATGAAAGGAGAAAGAGGCAGAGAAATCTCTTCCTCAGGATTTTCACATTTGAAAACGAACACCTTCAGCAATACTGCTAGCAATAGAACTACATATAAAAAAACCAACCAACCAAAATTAAACCCTAACAAATTCTCAGACTTTCATTTGATGAAATAGGAGGCCTTTTCATTTCAACATGCAACCTAGTTCTACATCAGGTGAAAAGTCCTAACAATCCATTTCACTGGGATGTCACAAAAATAAAGTTGTAATTTTGGAAGGCTTATGTGAACATTAATGCTTTTGTGCTTAGAGCAGTGTAAAGACTTAGCAGTAAACAAGAAGGAAGGACAGAAAATTGCTTTATCTTTGATAATCTACTCATTCAGCCTTAGATGCTCCAGACCAGACTTCTACTCTCTAATTACCTGTTAGCAGGGACAACTCTGCTCTCTGGGAAGATGAGCTGGAGCCAAGGGCAGCTCTAGGGCAGGTAGGACAGGCAGGACCAGCGGCTGGAGAGGCAGCCCAGCAGGATGGATAGTGAAAGCCCTGCGTCTGATTTATAGTCCAGCGAGCATCAGGCACAGACAAGGCTGCAAGGTAATTCGAAGACCAACAAACATGAACCCCAAGCAGCAACCCAGAAGCATCAGGTAGCAGGACAAGCAGCAGATAACCACCCCTCCCTTCAAAGGGCTCAGAAGAGGGCTGAGGTGCCAGGCCTGAGTTTAAAGGGGGTTCCTGTGCCCAGAGACAGAGGTGAGGTATGTGGAAGTCCCAGATGAGACTTCTCAGGGCAATTCAGGTTGATTTGTGCACTCAGGGCCCTGGCAATGTGGAGTATTTATTCTCATCTAGTCAACAGGGGTAGAAGCACTTTCAAGGAGTGATTTATCCTTCCTGTATTAGATGATTATCCAAAAATGGCATCCATTGCTCTGGATGTGCCTCATTCCCTTCATTGTTTATGAAAGGGAAAAGAAATGACTAAGTCAAAAGAGATGCTTAACATTTACACCACTAAAGTTAGACCAGATGTGTGTATTCCTTCCAGCTAAGAGCTGTGTGATGAATAATCGAGGGTTTGCATGGGAAAAAATAACCTAGACCATCATGTCATTAAAGTTTATTCTACAGTGCAACTCAGGGAGGCTGCTCTATGATTATAAGTTCACTATTCTTGCATTTTATAGCTTTAGGTGGTTTGCTGTGCCCCTTACTAGTCTTTTCAGTTATTTTGTGTACTGTTAGTCTAAGATTCCACAAAATGAAGATCCTCTGTGTGTGTCAGACTGTGCTATTTCTATTGTTCTCCAACAGAGAAAATGTAAAAAAACCCTACAGCCTTCTGAAAAAAAAAAAGAATTGTATTCACCATCCTGTTATTTCAGTTACACAGTGGTATTGTTCCGTTATTTTCAAAGAATTTCTACTGACATAACAAATCATGGCTATAAAATGGATAAAATACACAGTCTGAGACATTGCTTCTAGCAGTACATGAAGTATGGGGACCAGGTCTTCAATGCCATTTCACTGCTGACTTTAATTATACTTGTCCTGGGCTTGCTTTCCTGTCAACTCTGTTAGTGAGTGATGCCTTACAGTGGCACTTTGCCCCAAGTACTTTGGTATTGTTTTCACTTGGCACTCTGCTGTACTTTGTTTTAGATCTATAATCGACTAGACAGAAACTGCTGTGGATTCAAACCTCTCAAGGAGGATTCCTGCATGCAGCAAGGACTGAAGCTGAAATGTAATGATCAGGATGCTGTTGACCTGACACACATAGTTCAGAGAAGGCATGACCAAAGGCACTTGGCCTTTGTAGACAATAAGGGTTTCTTTGACAGAAATGAGGACAATCTTGACTTCAAAATACTACAAGGAATCAATGAGTAAGTTTTAAGTTAATAATTTTGTAAAAAGATTGATAATTTCTTCCCAGTTTTAGTATGAGACTCTTAAGTTACTGGAATAGATATCATTGGTCAAGACATTGATAGGATGTGCCTAAAATGAGTAATCCCACTGCTGTAAAAGATACAGTTAACATGCATATGGTTAAGCAAGCATGGAACATTTGCCGAGTTGCAGGGTACAGTCATAGAATTGATTGCTAAAGCACAACATAAATATTGCAATTCAGAGTAATGGCAAAGCTGATGAATTTCTTTGTTCTTTTCCAGATTCCCTGAATCTGCAGTTTCAGTGCTGAGGAGCCAGCGTTTACGTGAGAAGTTGCTCCAGTCTTTGTTCCTTGACAAAATATACTGGGAGAGCCAAGGAGGCAGAAAAGGAATTGAAAAGCTTATTGATGTAATAGAAAGGAGGTCCAAAATTCTTCTTACTTATATAAATGCACATGGAGCCAAAGTATTGCCCATGAATGAATGAAACAGTCTTGTTTCCATCTGAGAGACAGTCTTTAAAAAATTTTGTATGGGACAAAAATTGACAGTAAAATTGATTTAATTCATAGAATTATTTAATTTTTTCCCCCAAACTTTCAAGGTTATTTTTAAATTTCTTATTTTTAAATAAGAAATCTTACATGGTTTAAAAGCAATACTTAAATGTCAGCTTCAGCTCAACACAGTGAAGTCTCTTCTATGTCACCAGTGGCATGAAAAATAACCAAATGGTGCAATAAATAATATGCAGTAATATATAGGTATCATGAACACTCCTTCTGTTAAACTGTTTGAAAATTAGTAACAGGATTTTCAGTACATTAGTCTGGATTACTCTTACTTCCCCCATTCAAGTCAATATAAGTTTTTCTCACAAGATTAAATAGGACCAGAGATATATAAGCTTGATGACAACCGTCATCGCGTCTACTTCCTGAAACATATATACAGGAATTTGTCTTTTTATTAGGAATACTAAAATCCCAACATTTCCAAGGCTTGTTTTATTTTATTTTGATCTTTTGAAATCTGAGAACTAAATTCAGCTCTTTTAAAGACAGGAGTGCTTGCACTGGACATGAAAGAATTTTAAAAACAGGGAAAAGAGAACATGACTTTAACAATAATAATTATTTTGACAAATACCTGTCCAGTATGGAGTACAATTCATCATGAGTCACTCATTACAATGTACTATTTTCAATTCAAGTTGTTCTGATGTGTAGGTGGATAATCTGATATTTTCTGTCTATTGATTAACTGGGTATTTCTCACAGAATTGTCCTTTGCTACCACTATTTTTAAAAGTGGCTTTAGCTTTTTGTGAATATGCTGCTGCTACATGTTTTGTTTTTGCAAAATTCTTGACAATATTTTTTGAGAATTATTAAAAAGCAGACCTACTAACAACATGAGTGTTGATAAACCCAGCACCCAGGAAATGTTTATTCTGTGTGCTCAGCTCTGGCCAGCAGTTCAGGCTCTGGTTTTCCATTAAGATTGACCACTATGGAATGACTTGCCCTAAGTGTTCCCAAAGGTAAGGCTGTTAGAGAAAGTTGGACGATTTCTATCCTGCAGAAATAAAATATCAACTGATTCCACCTGTTTGTTTAAAAAGACTTTTATCATCTTTCTAGAGAAATATCTATCATCTACTTGCCCTGAGATAATGGTAGAAGTTGGATACTTTTGTAGCTACTCTTGTCTTTATGTATAGTAAAAAAATATATGGTGTATAAGATTTTAAAATATTGTTGAAAGTGCTTGTTTAATGTCATTAATGAGAAACTAAAATGTCTCATCACTGTTAGTGTGGATGGGTGAATTTAATGTTTTAAATAACTACAATTCCACTAAAACCAGCTAAAACCAGATTTCTTTCTTAGTATCAGAAAACCTATTAACAATAATTGCATTACTAGGAGAAATAGATCTCATTATAGACAGACTTAAAAATACTTAGTAAAATTTTAAGGGCTTAGCCAGCTAAATAATATTTTATTTTGTAGGCAAAGAACAGATAAATCTGTTAAAACTTACTAGAACTTAACTATTGCCTTGAAAGCACATGTTTTAGAGTGCCTTGGACTTTTTAATAGCACCAAAGTAGAATTTTATAGGATTTTCATCTTACCCCTTTCTTAAAAATGTTGTAACTTATCAGCCAGATAATTTTTTTCACAGAAACAAAAATGTTAATTTGTCTTACACTGTGAACAGAGTCTAGAGAAAGAAGTAATCCTAAGGATCCATTTCACATGGAATTCCTGTTGCAGTGAATTTCACTCTTTGATGACCATCATGATCAATTTGTCTCATTTTCTAGCGTTTCTCACAGTTTTCTTCCTGCTAGATATCTGTTCAAATGGATTATCAGACACTGCTGGGAGTGGGAGAAAGGCGTGAATCCCAGCTGCACTAAACAGTAGAGGGCCAAGTGGAGATATGCATGTACCTGATTATGAAAAAAGTCCTATGGGAACTCTGTCTTCTATCTTTTAGACTGCACATCCTGATGCCAAGTCACTTCCTCACTTTGCCAAGTTGTTTTTTTTTTTTCCAGAATTGGGTCATTTTCCAAGAAAAGAAGGAAATTGAAAGTAAGGATTTTTTTACCTTTTTCAGGTTGGGTCATTTATTTATATGGTCGTAACTCAATGCATTCTTCTCCGTTTCTTCTGGATATGGACTAGTGTTTCCCTGAGCATGACACATGCTCTTTTATTTGCCTGGCAGTTCAGTGCCAGCTCTTAAAGCAGCAATGTAATTGCCTACTAGTAAAAAATTGCCCTGAGGCTGATCTGGACCACTGCCTCTCAGTTGTCATGAGTTTAAGAGGTCTGAGCAGCCATGATGCTGTGCAGTACTTGAAAATTTGACCAAGCATGAAAAGCATAACTGTAAAAAGCAGAACTTCTGGAGACTTTCCAAGGGCAAAGAAATACTTCTTTCTCTGAAAGTCTGAATTTGTGTCTAGGACAAGGCATTCTGCATGCTGCTCTCATCTTACAATGGTGCATTATTATGGCACTATGCATAGCTGGAGGTTAACATGCCATATTTCTTATGTGTGCAAACACTCTCATAAGTCTTCAGGTAAGTCAGGAGAGGCTTTGTGAAATTGGACGGTGGGATTGGACTGTAAATTTCTTCTAATTCTTTAAAGTTAATAACAAACTCCAGAAAGTGCTTTTTCTCCATAATGTTTACCCTGTTGCTGCGGAGCTTGGTATTTGAATCCAGTATTGTTAATAATGCAAAGTATGATTGCAATAGCGCTTGTGAGTACATACAAGCCAAGGTCTAGGGGGTTGTTTTATGATAATGAAGAATTCTGTATTTTTTGAGTGCATTTGCATAAAAGCTACAGTAAAAAATACAAAAAAAGCACTTTATTGAGTTTGTTCATTCTCTACTGCTGCATTCAAGATACCTGCTGTCCCTTCAGTAACAGGGGTAAAGTTTATTGGGAAATCGGTTCACTTCCTTTGAAAGCAGCGTGACGTTGGACTGGCAGGAAGCGCACTGTGGCCTAAATAATATTAACTGACAGGGCAAATCCCGAAGAAGTCTTACTCAGCCTGTGGTGATCAATAGAAAACCAAGAGTCTGTGCTTTAGTCATCTTTGCTGGGCTGTCTTCCATTTCTGGGCATATGGGATCACACAAATGTTGGTGTTGCATATTACTTGGAAGGGTGTAACCAACAGCAACAGTGCAAAACCTGTGGGTAGGAAAAGGCGATTATGTCATTCTTGAATCTACTTGAAAGCCAGAACCACATGAAATGGAATTACTAAGAAAGTCAAAAGAGTCTGCTGATTTCATAACATTGGGAGTCAGAGCTTAAAATAAGTAGCACAGGCACAGATGCCTTAAAATTCCTCGGGAGCCTGCCAGCAAGTTAATACTCTTAAATGTTTCAGAAGCTGAGGACATGAAAACTTCTGTGGAGCACTGTGAGAGCAGTGTCCTTCTTGTTTTTTGTGTGTGTACTCCATAACATGCTATATTAAAATAATAATAATAAAAAAGATAAATTCCATGGTTTCAAATGAGCAAATACAGATTTAGGATACGTTAAGGGACAAGGTTCCTCTAGCAATTCTGGGAACACTTTCATGTGCATGCCTGTGCATGCAAACACAAACATACATGTATATATTTATATACTTAGGCTTGTTCCTATAAAATGGTCAATTTGGCTAATAAAGAGTGAGCTGTTTATGTAATTTACTGTTTACATGTAGAATTGTATTTGTGATTGTAAGTCAAATTTTGGGTATACACAAGTTGAAGTTTAAACAAAACATTATTATAGATGAAACTTTTGTTCTCAAAGGATTAACTCTTCCCTTGCCAACACATTTGTATAATCTTATAAGTTTTTCATTTGTAGGGAAAAACAGCAATATGTTTGTGTCTGAGCTAAACTGCCAGAGTGATATCAACTCAGAGGTTTTTTAAAGTTTTGTACTAGATATTGAATTTCCATTTTATTTTGGAATTTGTGAATTTTAAAAGTCAATTTGTTTATACTTTAATTAATACCAGTAAAAGTGTGTTCACAAGAAATGAATCATTTGAATCTCTACTGCTATTTTCATATAGTGTCTAGGAATATACAAAATAAAAGAATAACTGTCAGATTTTCAGTTCAGCTCTCTAAGTTGCAACAACAAAACCATAACACAATAATTATCTTAATATATGGATCATTAGTTACTGTTCAGAAAGAATTATGGCCTTGAAGCTGCTTCTTCACAGAAACAATCCAAAACAGATTATAGGGCTCTTTCTGTCGAAATATTTTCTAGCTGTTTACTCATGAGACTTGCAACTCTTTCTTACTAAGCTGATGCAGTGTATCTGTGAACCTTCTGGTTACTGAAGCACTGGTATTTACTACCTTCTTTAGCCATTCTGACAGTACCTACTTACATAAACATTGAGCAGAAAAGGCCATGGCCATTTATGATGCCAGAACAGAAGTATTGGTCGGTGACTCGTAAACTTTCTAACACACCATGAGCAAACACAGGAATAGAAGAGAGATACTGAACTGCATGTGGAATAGAGACTCACACAGAGTTAAAGTACCCTAAGAACTTTTGGCCTCTCAAGTTTACATTATTTGCCATGATCCAAGAGAGGCTAATGGGAAACACAAAGATGCTGAAACATTTTCATTCTCTTTCCCACACAAAGTAATTTGCTTTGTTTTATTAAAAATATTACTTATTTTTGCACATTATTGTGTGCTTCAGGCTAAGTTCTATCAGATACATTTGTGTGAATTAATTTCAATTTCACTGAATTATCCCATTTCCAGATAAAACAATTTATGTCAGTTAGGTTAATCCATGTTCTCAGAGATTGGAGAACTGAACCCTAAGGTCAAAAGGAGACCTTAGGAGACTACCAGACAAATAAGGAGAGTTGCCTGAAATATAGCATGGATATAGAACCTGGAATGTAAGTACTCTAAACAACATCTGTGGGCTCCAAGCAGGATCTACAAGTGTTCTTTGAAGACTATCAACTTGTTCCATCTGTATTTCTGTGTGTCAGGACATTCAAAGGGGACAAGTTCAAGGACAGCATATTTATATATATGGACTTTGTAAAAATTAGGCAAGCTTTTATCCTCTAACGTTCCTAATAGAACAATTCTGGATACTGGGGAATATAGGGGAAAGGGGCCACAGATAATGCCCCAAGCTCACGTGCTCACCTCACGGTGCCACAGTCCAAGAGTACTGTTTGGCTGGGTGGCCCCACTGGTGGTTTTCCAAAAGCAGTTCCATGGATTTTGTTCTTTTGGAAAAGATGAAATGCACAAAAAATGCAGAAACCTTTTTTTCCCACTGTGATGCATTGTTTTATCTGGGTATACCAATGCTGTTACTTATTTGACTGAAATAAGTAGCTTTCTCTAAAAATTAATTCAGTTTCAGTAGTTATTTCCTTTTTAGTCTTTTGCAGTACATTTACTTCTTATTTAATCATTTGGTTTCAGCATTCACTGTTCAAGAACATTATCTCTATTTCCTTCAATGGAAAAACTGGCATGGCATTCCACAGAGGTCTGCTAAGCTGTACAAGCACGCCTTATCAGAGGTATTCTTCAGCTGGCTATGTGAAACACTTTGAGATTTGGATGGAATTTATTAACTGTGTAAAAGCCAGCCTTATGAAGTGTGAGAATTATGTCTGACAGATGGTAAAAGCTGGTAGTCCAGTGTGCTGCTATGCTCTGGGAATTCTGAAACAACTGCAGGTCAAACATCTTAATTTTCAGATATATGTGGATGTATCACATACCTAAGACAGGGTCTTTTATGGTCACCTGGAGTTTTTTCCTACCTCAGGTCTCCTGAAATAGAAATATGCAATCAAAAAGTAAAAGTGAAAAGTGACTGAAGCATACTCTAAATACAGCTGGGGCATAGTTGCAGTAAACTGGTGATACCCAAACAAAAACTAGACCTGCCTAATAAAAATATCATCCTGAAGGAAGATGAAAGGAATCATTCTGTTAAATATGACAAGACCTAACTTGAAAAAAACCTCATTATGTGAGGAAACTATCTGAGGCTCTTTGTCTGACTTATGCTCAGGACCACATGGTTGTAGCAGATCTTTCCCCAAACTCCCATTCACTCATTCTACTACTTCTTTTCATGACCACACGGACAATTCTTCCATCACAGCTCATATGGGTCAGCATCATGGCCTATACCATGAAGGTTTTTGACTGTTCTGTAAGTTTCAATACCCAGTATACTCCTAAATCTTGCTGATTCTTTCAATGTAATAGGTTTAGTTTTTATTCCCTCTGGGGCTGAACCACTTAAATGAAAAACTCTGAACCCTACGCCTGCAGTTTTTATTTTGCGCCTGATCCCTACAGGATTCAAGTCTTTTATGCAGCTGATCAATACCCGTGTGTTTTTCTCTTAGTGATCTCCTACAATGTGAAGCATCAATACCAATAATTTCTCAGATTTCAAATAAAAAAGTAACATCTTTTTTTTCTTACCAGATACTTTTCTTCCATATAATATTCCTGTTATAGCAGATATCACTGCTACTGTTCAGGATTGCAGTTGCAACTCAGATAGATAAATGCTTGGAAAGCATCTCCCAGTTTATTTCACGTGTATCATTATTAGAGCATATCCAGCTGAATTTTTGAAAAGGGAGCACAGGTGAGACATAGACTGTTATGAGAAATCTCATAAGCCTAGTTGTTGGCTCTTTTTAATTTATTTTTTTAAGAGTTTGATATGAAAGAATATGAGATCTGTTATCGTAGGTAATCCACAAATTACTACTGGCTCCATCTTGACTGATCACTCCTGTGGTCCTCATTCCTCCTGCTGTGGGTTCCTTTTCTCGTGTGGATTCCTTTTGTAGTTATTCAGGTCCTGCTGCACTTTTAACTAGGAGACTTCTACTACAGGGTTGCTGGTTAAGAAGGCTTTGTAGCTCAAAAGGGAAGGGGAAATAAAAAACCCTATTACATACACTAAAAATTCAGTATGCTGTTTGCTTAATAATCTTAATAAAAGACTTGGAAAAGTTGTGTTATGTTATATACATATACATATATGTATTATGTTTCGGTACTGTTCTGCCTTTTTCTGACCTTCGGCAGGGAAGATACTTCCCCCAGACTCAGTGCACTGCCTGAGCCATTGCTTCTAAAGTTACTTTCTAACTGAGGTATGAGACTCTTTCTGTCCAGCTGTAGGAGTCACTGTGCTTAGGATTGCAGCTGAGGCCTGGGCTGATTCACAGGATTTATACCCCATTGGGTTGTGCTGATAGTACTGTCGTATTGCTGCTAGAAAGTGCAATATACCATCAAACCCTGCACTTCTAGTCTCACTTGAATGCTTGCTTGGCTGTATCAGCATGAACTAAGCCAATAAGGCAACTCATGCGACAGAAGCGTTGATGTATTCTGAGAGCCGCAAAAGGTCAAAGAACAAAAGAGATTAAATCCCCATTAAAATCACAGCTTTCCACTTCATTTTGCTTTGCGTGCTTGTATGTCCAAACTTGAACTTGAAATGCTAGTTTGCAAGTAGCTATAATGTGCAAACACAGCTTTTGTCAATTTGTTAGTGTTTGTGTTGCGAAGCAAGAGATCCGAGAGCCAAAGAACAACAGATTAAAGCTTATGCAGTGTCAACACCATACTGGGAAAGAATTCTTACCCTTTATCACAGTCTTATCTGAGTGATAATCTGCATGGCCATGAAGAGCTGACTCCTATTTTTTGTTACACTGTTGCCTTAGTGCTAAGATTTCTTTGATTTTCTGCTGTTGGCTTTACCACCCAGTGCATGTATCCTCAGGCTTTCACAATTGCTGTCTTTCCTGCTAAGAAAACAGAACTTACATGTTTCAGTACTTCTTGGCACCTCGCCTCTCACATATAGTTAGGGTCAAATTTTCAGCCTATTTGCTTTCCCTGATTTTAAGTATAGGTAATAGTATAATTAGCAAAGAAAAATAAGTAATTTTTTCTCTTTGGTGGGCGATAAGTCCTGCCAAAACCTATGTAAATATGTCTTGTAAGGAAGGACTACAGATGATTAGAGAAAAGTGTATTTCAGAAGTGTAGATCTGAGAATGTGGTCGGATATTCATTCAGTTTTGCAAAAACAACTTGTGGAGCTCAATATCATGGCTATTCTACTTTTTAAGGAGTGGATGAACATTAAAGAAAATGAAGAGAATTTTCTTGACCAAAATTTTTTATAAATTGCCACCCTCCCTGTCACTATATTGATGACTAAAGCCTGGAAAAGTCCTGCCCTTTGGATGACTTTCACTGCGGAATCCAGATAAAAGGAGGCTGTATTTTCTCACGTAGCTGTTTGCAATCTGCTCTCCTCCAGTCTCCATCCCTGGAGGCTGCTCTTACAACCTCGTCTCGGAGCCACAATAGGACTGTGTTGCAACCCAGTGTATGGTCAGCTTTGCTAGTTTTCTTCCCACTCTTGCATATGTTTCAAGTCCATAATGAAGTCCTCATTGGCGTTAGTGGAAGCAAAGGCTGCATTCTTTAAGGCTCAAAACTGAACCTCCAGTTTCAGGGAAACTTCTGCAATTGTTTCCCATTTCTCCCTTGGCATACAGATGTCACTAAGATCTGTTCAAGCATTCTGGACTGAAATGAAGTATGCATTATGCAACTTTCATATTTTTCAGTAGAAAAAAACTTTTCCTTTTTACAGACATTTCTGTAGACCTAAGCCTTTGGTCTTCATATTGAGTTGTGCTTGAAGCCCAGTGGAAGTGGTGTGTCTTTTTTCTAGGGTTGGTGAGCATAACAGAGAGCAGAGCTTGATTCCTCTGTGTGTCAGAGATCTACTCTGACATGAATGTGCTGAGAACCAGATGGAATGGGTTCCACAAAAGAAATTCAGAAATTCCATTTCAGAAAACTGTTGTAATGGTTCCTTTACAACTGTAATGGTTCTTTCCCCAGTAGAGAGGTGGGTTACCTACATTTAAATACTATTTAACTTCGGAGAATTTCAATCCAGGTACTTTTCAATTCCCAAGTGGGCTCTAACCATTAGGATGATCTGGAAAAGGACCACTTTGGCCAAGTTTGCAGCTGTTAATTCCCAATGAAAATGGGTGATTTCCTCCAGTTTGGATGTAGACATCCAGCTTTCACCGTATAGTTCTGACTAAATTAGGAGATTGCCCAGTCAGAGTGCTGTGTTTTGTGGTTTGTCTCTCACAGCATGAATCACAGGCAAAGAAGGCACTAATAATATAATTTGGAAAGAAGATAGCTAATGGAAGATTAGATAATGGTAGGTTGTATCTAGGTACTCTCTCAGTTTACCCAGCTCCTCCCTAAACATTAACAATGTCTAAATACACCCCTGAGCATGATTTCACAAAAATGGAAAATTTGAATTATCCACATTACTTCTTTATGTGTTCCTAATGTGGTTCTGATTCTCATTTATACTGGTGGTTTTTTAAATAGAGAATTCCTTACAGTAACTTCAGTGTAAGGCTCTTCAGCATGTTTAATGATCCCAAAATATATTCTATACTTGCTAAAATAAGTGCTAACTCCTCAGAAGCACAGTGGATAACAGTGAATTGCTAGATTGGAGATGGTGTGATACATCTTTCCATTAACTCCATACAGAAAATCTACCCCTCAGAGACATCCTGTGAATGCTTTACAAGGGTCTTGCAAGAGCACATGCAAATTAGCACCTTGCATTCTTATCTGCACATGAAGTTTTCACCTGTGAGACATTTCTTACAAAAGCATGTAGTGATAGAACAAGGGGAAAGGGCTTTAACCTGAAAGATAATAGTTTTGAATTAGATATTAGGAAGAAATTCTTCACTGTGAGGGTGGTGAGACACTGGACCAGATTGTCCAGAGGAATTGTGGATGCCCCATCCCTGGAAGTATTCAAAGCTAGGTTGGATGGGGCTTTGATCAGTTTGGTCTAGTGCAAGATGTCCCTGCTTATAGCAGGAGGGTTGGAACTACATGACCTTTAAAGTCCCTTCCCAAGTCATTCTATGATTCTCTGAATCCAAGCATTCTATACATTTTGCAAATACAGTTCAGAGTTGCTTTTCATTTAAACAAATTTGGCAGCCTCCTTTGTAGAAGGATATGATAAATTAGAAATTGCAAATGTGGTTCATGAGGAAGGACATTAGTGTTTTCTGGCAATTCATTCACCTTTGAATTAAAACAAATATGTAATACCATGAGTTTTCATCTTAGGAAAGCTCTCTACCTGTTCAGTTTTCATAATCAGTTCAAAAGCTGCTAAACTGTGCATAATGCTGCAGTTTCAAGGTGGAAAGTAACATGGATCAAGTATAGTAGAATTACATAAAAAAACCCCAAGCCCTTAAAATAATTTCAGCTCAAAATACATTTCCAGCTAAACCAGGATATCTAAACTGTTTGGATATGGCCATTTTATCTAGAGGTTATTCCTCATTTAAAATCTGGTAGAACATTCCCTGACGACCTAATGGCAGCAGTCCCAGGGAATATGGTAATCATTGGCTCAGGCTCCTGATAATGATTATACATGTTCACTTGAAAGTCAGGCTACTCTGTGCTTCCCAGAATGGTGTGTTACATCTATGATTTCCAAAGTAGAGTAAGATCATTAAGCAGTTTGCTCCAAGGAGACAATCAAAATCAAAACCAGAGAAGTTTAAGATATAGCAGCAAACTGAGTCTAAATATAATAATGTAAAAGATGAATGATGAAACATTTAGAAACTAGGCAGTTTTCTCAAAGAAAGCTCAGTTTTGTGTGGGTGAGTTTTCTTACAACATCCTGGGCTGTTGGAAAACGCTGAACATTTAACATTTTTCAGAGTGGCCATCTGAAAAACTATCTTCCTGCTTGTTACAAAATCTATGCTGACAATGTATGTGCAAGTATCTCAATGAATCCTAAGAGCAGAACTTTTTTTAATACCAAAATGGGAGTAATTTCTGCCTGACACCACAGGGGAAAAACATAGCCAAGTACAGAAGTGTGCATTGATTCTGATGCTGCCTCCTCATAATACCTTTTTCTGGGCTAATTCATATAGTTTGTTTGATTTCTCTTTCATTAAAGACATAGTCTTAGATGCCATGTCAAATTAATTAATTAGTTACAAAATTATGCAAATAGTTCTTAAATGGACATTCATTACTTACCATCTTAGATGTATTCTAATAAAACTATGGCACACTGAAACAGTTGACTTCCCTCTCAGTTCTCACTTTGTGAGGGTTATGTGTGTTTTTAAACTCTAATTAGAAAATTTCACACAAAAATGATGTTATTATTGAAAAATATTTCCTGAAATGCTATAAGTTACAGCTGACTTAGGATCTGATAACAGCTTTGAAAGCCAGTCAATTGGGTGATGACAGTAGCCCCATGCATGACAATACAGCTGCAAATCAGCTTTAAACCTATCATCGGAGGATGTCCAGGTGAATACCTGCAATCCAATTAGACTGTTTTAATTTTCTTGTAAATATATGAAAATATTTTTATTAATTCTCTGAAGCATGTGAAGCAGTTACTAAATTTTGGCAAAGAGCATTATTTTTTAATTAGGGCATTCTGATTGGGAGCCAAGTTCTGGAAGGAGTGACACTTTCCATCTGGTTGTTTGTTTCAGGCAGGGGATATTGGCTTGTGAAGCAAAGCCCCCAAGGGACCAGAAAGCTGCTAATGAAGCCCTGTGTGCTTCCACTGGCTCTTGTTAACACATATTTCCCTTTCATCTCTTACTTTTCTGTGAGTTTCTTCTGTATCTCTGCAGGCAGCTGCTTTCTTGTAGTGATAATTTTTTTCTTGTAGCTCTGAGAGCAGACAAAAGTGTGTTTCAGGAATTAGCAATATAGGTGTAAGGGCCTAGCATCAGAGTTACAGGCATTTTGTCTGTCAGGAGGTTTATCTACAGTTACACAGATCTATCTCCTTTTAAATGGGCCTGTTTCCTGGAGCTTTGATATAGTTCAGAACTTCAAATGGATGAAATTTCTCACGCATCCAAGACATTTCAGTTGCATATAAAAGAGCATTTGGGAAATATGATGGACTAAAAAAAACAGAGCACTCTAAAAATGCATACATTCAGATGTTTTTTATTCAAATCTTGGAAACACTTGTTAACATGAAGAATTCAAAGGATTGGGAAAGGGTGTTCAGTTCAGCTATAACTTGTCAGGTCTCTTGCACTTCATATGCATATGCACTTGGATTCACGTGGTAAATGGTGACTCTTGCCTAATGTACTGACCCATGATAATAACTACATTAAAAATTGAAACAGGGGTATCATTGAAATACAGTTGATTAGGATTCTGCACCTGAAAACTTGCCTATTTTTTTCAAGTGTGTAAAATAATTTCTCAAAAACTATAACCATTTCTTTAAATTGCATTGCTCAAAAATGAAGATGCCTAGGACAATAAAGGGAGGCATACATCAGATATGCAGGTGTCTTTCAACATTCTAGTTGAATGTTTCCTTAGCTTCTTCTCAATTCCTTAATCCAGGTTTGATCACACTTTCAACAAATAAAGGGAGAGCTGGTGGAGTGTTGAAATACATGTAATTTTGAGAATAAAAAAGTCCTTAAAAATCAGATGTTTGATAAATATATTTCAAATTCAATTGCTCAAAAGCAAGAGGTAAGATCCAAAATAGAGCAATACTTTGAACACTTTGAAGGCTTTAAAAAACAAAAAAAGGACTCCAAACAACAAGACCCCGTAGAAAAAGAAAAACCCAAAAGGACAGCTAGACAGTTACAGTACTAGAATTATAGTTTTGTTTATTTTTCCATAATTCAGCCATGCCGAACTCACTGTTTGAGCTTTACAAGCTTGCTTTATAAACATTTTTAAGCTAATCTCACTGAAAGAAAACCAGGATAAAAGCATTAATTGAAAATTAAATAAATCCTTAAATGTCTTTTGACTGCTCCACACAGGGTGAGTTTCAAAGGTAATTCTTGGTGTAGAATAAAACCTTCATGCCAGATGAGGATCTCCATTTAGTGCACCACCTTACTTGTATTCTAACATTTGCAAAAAGTGTGATGATGCTGGAAACCTAACGTTGCATCCCAGAAAGCCATGCAAATAGTTGGTTTTAGTAGTTCTACAACATGAAACTGGAGTATATTAGGAAATCTGTGTCTGGTTTGATACTATTGTGCGAGGGTTGCACATAGAAAACTTCTAGAGAACTCCCCAGGAATCAGAATGGATGACAGCCACAAAATGGATGGTAATTTAACAGCATTTTTAAGGTGCTGTTTGCCTTCCCAAATAATTTTTTGCAAAGTTCTTGTGATGAACTTTGAGAGTATAAGTTAAAGAGGTTTCATAACTAAATGAGTTTTTTATGTTTCGTCCAGATCAGGTCAGGGAAAGCTCAATTGCTTCTATTTTCAAGATAACACAGGCAATTTTTATAAAGAGGAACAAAATGTCACCAGAATCTATTAAAGAAAAAAAGGCTGCTTTGTGTGAGCCCAGCTGCTTGGAAATGTGCCAGAATATATCCTATAGGATTTAATCTTGTTTTTTTGGGGAATGGCGTCTAATTTACTGTAAGACATAATTTTCCATTTCTGAGGCTTGCTTAGTACACAAAGCTGTCTTAATGGAGCATGGCGAGTCAAGTCACCACTGGAGAATGAATACTATAAAGCATCTCCTTAAAAACTTTTGCTCCCTTTGGTAGACGTGATCAGTAAAATTTCTCTTGAGCCTCTTGCTCTCCTGGGAAGTGAAGGAGACACCGAATCCAAGACTCTGTGAGTCCTCTGAACAATTTAGTGTGACTGAAGGAGACATCATGGGGCAGGATGTGTTCAGTTGTGAGACAAACAATGCCAGAGCCAGAATCTTCATGCAGAAGGATGTTCACAGTATTTGTGTAACCATCCAGCCACACAGGAACTGGGAAACAATTGTCTTTTTTAGGATGAGGATGATGTATGGGATTGTTTATAAGCTGAGCTACTTGTCATATAGTTAGTTCAAAAATGGAACGAAGCAGAAAAGAGCAAGAGTAAGAGCATCTCAGCACAACTCAGCTGAAGGCCTCGTGTTGAAAGGCAAGTTCCCAGTACCTGCCACAGGGAAAGAATTACTTCCCTAAGAGTGGGAAGAGAAAGGAGGAGGAGCACTGCAAGATGAGGTTGTCTTCAGCCATTTATCTCAGGGACCCCTGGTGGTGGAGTCAAATTGGCAGCTGAGGCGGCCCCAGGGGCAAGTACTGTCCCCCAATCCCTAGCCAGGAGAGACAGAGTTGGTCCAGTGAAACCAAGTTCAGCCAACAGTGTGGTGACCACCAGGAAAGTCCACGTAGTCACAACCAGGTGCAAGGGCAGGCACAGCATATATGCAATATAGCATTATAACATAGATACAGTATAGCTCAGACAAGGTCAGATTTTCTCCGGTGGAAGGTAGAAAATGAAAATATGTAAGTTTTTGCTGGGAGATGATAGTGAAATGAACAGCTGCTAAGGATCACTTAGGAGGAGTGGAGGGCAGTTTGCACCAAATGTATATGAATTCAGAATTCTTTTATGTTCTTTGAAAATGCAAAAATGTATGAATTTTTCTCTTTTGCATGCCATTTTTTACACCAAGATAGTATTCTTTTGGGAAAAAATCAAGACAAACTATAAAAAGGACTTGAAAGTTCACCATTGTTTCAAACAGTTCCTCATTGTCTATATTTTTTTAAACTAGCTTGAAATACCAAACCTCCAGTTTGTTTTGACTGGCCTCTGCCTGATATCATCTTGTGTGTTTCTTGCCAGCTGCTAAAGTTTAATGGAGATTTTAATCTTTTTTTCCTCAGATCCTCACAGACAGCTCCCCTGTCACTGTGGACAACATCAATAGCCAGCTTGTCATTCGGACTTGCAACTTTGCTGTCAAATTCAGCTTTGCAGTTCTGCTGCATAGTTTCTACAGGATACAACTTTCTTTCTTCCACTTACAGCTAAGAGTTTTGTCCATGCTCTCATGTTGAGACTGGAGTTATGCCTTGTATCTGGAGTGTGCTTGCTGATTGCAAGGTTCACAGAATCACAGAATATGCTGAGTTGGAAGGGACCCACAAGGATCACTGAGTCCAACTCTTAAGTCTGCACAGGACCATCCCCAAGAGTCACACCATGTGCCTGAGAGTATCATCCAAACACTTCTTGAACTCTGGCAGGCTGTGACCACTTTCCTGGGGAGCCCATTCCAATGTCCAGCCCTGTAGATGGAGAACCTCTTTCTAATATCCAGCCTAAACCTCCCCTGACACAATTTCAGGCCATTCCCTTGGCTGCTGTCACTGGTCACCACAGAGGAGAGATCAGTGCTTGCCCCACTTCTTCCCCTCATGAGGAAGTTGTAGACTGCAATGACATCTCCCTTCAGTCTCCTCCAGGCTGAACAAGCCAAGTGACCCCAGCTGCTCCTCATACAGCTTCCCCTCGAGGCCCTTCACCATCATTAGAGAACATCCTTTGGATGCTCTCTAAGAGCTCAATATCTTTCTTATATTGCAGTGACCGAAATGTTACCATATATGCAGCCATTTATAACATCATGGAGCAACTCTGGATGTACAGACAGACTGGGGAATGAAAGCCCAGAGAGTACTGCCACGGAAAGGGACCTGGGTGTCCTGACTGATGGCGAGTTAAATATAAGTCAGCAGTGCCCTGGCAGCCAGGAGGGCCAACCGTGTCCTGGGGGGCATCAGGGAAAGCATCGCCAGCTGGTCGAGGGAGGGGATTGTCCTGCTCTGCTCTGCTCTGCACTGGGGTGGCCTCACCTTGAGTGTTGTGTGCAGTTTTGAGCACCACGGTATAAGAAAGACATAAGCTATCAGAAAGCATCCAAAAGAGAGGTATGACAATGGGGTAAGAGGGGAAGCCATATGAGGAGCGGCTGAGGTCACTTGGCTTGTTCAGCCTGGAGGAGACTGCAGGGAGACATTGCAATCAACAGCTCTCTCACAAGGGGAAGCAGAGGGACAGGCACTGTTTTCTTCTCTCTGATGACCAGCAACAGGATCCAAGGGAACAGCATGAAGCTCTGTCAGGGGAGGTTTAGTTTAGATGTTACGAAAAGGTTCTGCGCCCAGAGGGTGGTCAGGCACTGGAACAGGCTCCCCAGGGAAGTGGTCACAGCACCAAGCCTGACAGAGTTCAAAGAAGCTTTTTGACAACGCCCTCAGGCACATGGTGTCATTCTTGGGGTGTCCTGTGCAAGGCCAGGAGTTGGACCTCGATGATCCTTGTGGGTCCCCTCCAATGCAGGATATTCTATAATTCTGTGATTCTATGAAGCTAGCAAAGGTCATGACCACAGCAGCTCCCTTTCTAGCAGCTTTCAATCCCCTAATGCACCAAATGCAAACATTCTCACTCCTTTCAAGAACTTTGTGGCATGTCTCTATGGCAAATCCTATCACATGTTGGTGACATAACCAACAGGCTGTGAGCTGCTCATTGATGTGGTGTCACTAGCACTGTACTATTGTTTTCACTGAGGATTGCCTTTTATATGTGTCCACAGATCTGTACAAAAAGGAAAATATATTTGACACTTAGCAGGAGGTACAGAAAGAACAAGGCCGAGTGTGGTAAAAAAGAAGGTGGGATTAGTGTATTCAGTGTTCTGTTTGGAAGGCGTTGCACACCTGAGAGTAATTCTTCACAAGATGTAACAGAATGACAGTGATTTTTTGCTGTAAGGCTAATTCAGAAATGTTTGTCCTTTGCCAGTGGAAATTGAAGTTAACTTTTTGGGTACTACGTAATTTCTTTACTATGACTGAAAAGATATGAAGGAGTGTACAACTGACAACTTCTGTTTTGGTTTTTTTTGACTCTAACTGTACAAGCTGGTCAAAACAAACTGTTGGCTTGGTATTTCGAGTCAGTTTAAAAAACGAGTTAAAATATAAAAAGCTCACAAAGTATGTGAAATCCAGTCCATAATATGCATTAAAACCTGGATGGAATGTGAAAATATAAATTAATGCATTTTTGTGATTAATGAATGCTAATTATAACTTGTTAGAATATACCCACAGTTTATGATAAATGTTCAGCTAAATCTCTAAGATATGGTTATCAGTCTTTTCTCTGTACTCAATGTTGAGACAACTACTGACAGATTTGCTCCTTATGTATTTTAAAGTAGCCCCCAGACACCAGATTCCTGAGACAAAAAAAAAAAAAAATGTTTTGAGTTTGCAAGATTAATTGCTTAATTTTGCAAACAAACTGTGAAAGTTAAGATCTCTGTGGTAGTACAGTGATATGTTGGGACTAAAGATCATTATATCCAAAGAGGAATTTTACAAATAAGTAAATAGCAGCATTGTTTGAAGCAAAGGGAAAAGGTGACTGAGATTTATAAAGTTAACTTGTTCTTGTGATGCCTTGGTATTTTGCTGCATGTGGAGGAGGATTTGCAAATTCAGTGAACAATACCCCTTATGGCAGAGTCTTGACCAGAGCTGAATGAACCATTGAGAACATTCCTTTGAATAACAGCATTTTAATACAACATGAAATTCAGTAAACATATTTGCTGAATGCCTTTAACAGACTATCTGGTTCTAGAGGGATTAAAATCTAAAATGCATTAATAGTGCAACAAGTAATTTTAAAGAAATTTGCCAGAAAGGTTATCCTACACATATTAATCAATAAACTCTCAGCCTGATGTCAGATGGAGGCTGTTTTCACAAGCACCAATAGAGCATTTTCTGGGGGAAAAAACCCCATAATCTTTACATACTGCCAGTCCTGCTTCATACATTTCCTGCTCACCAGATCAAATTCTCCCAGCATCTTCATGTCCTTGTGCATATCAGTTGTTTGAATTTGCTCATATGCACGAATTTTCTTCTTGATGTGGTTTAAGCTCTGTAGCATCTAATGGCAGCGAGTTTCACAGCTGATCAGTTCATGAAAATTTTTAAGTGTGCAGCCTTTTAAAGAACAATGTTTCCTTAGTCTCCTGTGAGCTCCAAGTAGGAATTTGTGCCTGACAGCCATTTTCATTTGCAACGTGCCTTTCTCCCCTTAGAATGAGCAGTCCTAATCTTCTTTCTGCCCTTTCTTATTGTCTTGGTTTTGGACATGGTAAGGTCACAGCAGCTATGCTGTTCTTGTCAAGCCACCGCAAAGGCTGAGAGCTCGGAGATAGAAATTTGTCAGCTTTAAGTGTGCAGAGGGATTGCAAGGAGCATTTGCAGTTTCAGTAACTCAGGTGTCTAAACCCTATGTTTTTGTCAGTGAAAATGAGTTCAGAGGAAAAATAATGAATTCAAAAATACGACAAATAAACTTTAGTTTCCTTGTTTTAGCCCCCCATTTTCTGTGCCCCAACGAATGTATATGTTGTTTCATTGTTTTCAAGACTTTTCTTTCGGCCTAACCAAAAGGTATAGAAATAGGCTTTAGAAAGAGGAAAAAAAGTGTCTCCCTTCCCTGAGATTCTGTTGTTGGTCAGCAAGTTGGGAAATACAATCCAAAAGGGCAAAACTAATACTAAACCTGTCAGCTTTGGCAACAGCTTTGGTGCATATGACTGGTAAATTTGTCTATTCTGCTGAAATGTAGTGTATTGAGATGTCAGTGTTCTCATGGCACCTGTGGGGCCAGAGAGGGAGTGCAGCCCCAGGGATTTTAACAGCAAATTGTGACAGTCAGTGCAGCTGTTATACTGCACAGTGAGGAGAAAAATTTCCATCAAATTTCTGCTGTGTGGGGTGTGAGTGGGAACATTTAAACCTTGTGTTTAGCTCCCAGATGCACAAACCACATGTCTGAGCTGACACACAGGGAAGTATTGTTCATCAGTTAAAAATTGGCATCTATTACTTCCTCCCTTTGGGCCAAACTGGGAACCATATTGTGACTCCTTAGGTGCTCTGGCAACAAATTACATACTGCCCCACGCTGAAGAAGTAGTTATTAGCACAAAGAGAAGAACTGTGCAATACAACAGAAACCTGGAGTACAAAATGTGATAGGATGAAACAGGTGGCAGGAGACTTATGTAGAGGTGTGGCTTTGTCAGATTTAGGGAATTAATGTATGTACCACTGCACTTGCTGCTGCTGTATACATTTGTGTCTTCTTCCCCCCCCCCCCCATATTTAATAAATATTGGAAAAAGTACAGAACAAAATGAAAAAGTCCAACTCCAAGAGATATGTTGATGTTTACAAGACCTCAGCTGGACTGTGGTCAGAGCAGTTGCTTCGCCTTTGCTGATGTTATTTCCCAGGCTGAGTGTCCCACATAAACCACAGCTGCGAGCAGGTGGCAGTGCATGTTCATGTGTGCTTCATGTAGGGGAATGGCCCCTCTACATATCTTGTGCCTTTTTTCATGTTACGCTGAAAACATAATTTACAATGGCAGGTAGGTATAAACAAGAATTTCACGAGACAAAAGCAAAATACTTACTGAAAACGCCTAGTGTTTTGGTATCTTTCCATGGTTATACTTGATATTTAAGTGTACTTTACAATGAAATACATCTTTAGAAAAGAGGTCAGACTGGGTGAATACATAGGCTAATTTCTTCTTCTTCAGATGAAAGCAGATTTTTTTCTTTTTTTCTTTTTTTTTTTTTTAGTTTGGAAAAAGGTCAAGCCTCTCCCCCGTTGCTACATTTTTTTTCCAATGAGAATAGACTTGATTGTTCTCCAAACATTGTTTCCTGTTCTGCACAGAGGGGAAATGTTTATTCCTTGTTCCTAATAATCAGACATACTGTAATGACTGGCTCACAGGAAGAAAAAAATACAGGAAAGTTAAGACTGATGATTAATGTTTTCTTTTTCTGAAATTTTGAAAACAGTAGAGCAGTGGCTGGTGTAGTTAAATATGTGTAATACATTGGAAAGTGTGGATAAGCTGAAGGATGTATATCAAATGCATAGGAAGAGTATACAGAGGCATGTATTTGCCAGAGAAAATGGAAAAGAAGTGTTTTCTCTGTCATTGCTTATCCAAGCAGGCACAAATCTTTCAGTGCGGTAAGAAGGGTACAAATATAAAATTGGAAGACCATCATATCAATGCCATTCACTTAATTGCTTTAGGTTGGTTTGATTGAAATGATCACGGTGCATCATTCAAATGGTAGTTTAATGTGTCCCAGCAGATAGTTTAAAGTGCTGTTTAGGCAAGATCTGTTGGAGTGACTGTTTCAGGATGTTCCTGAAGGCATAGCTATTCCCCACACATCAAACCTAGGAAAACCAAGGTTTTGCCTGCAAGAGAGAGTTTGTCAGTTATACTAGCATAATTACCACTGGAGCCAAGGTGCACAGCTGTGCATACTAAAACTGCTCTTGAAATTACATAGGGTTAGCCAAAGCAAAATATAGCAATTGAAGCCACAAGCCACATAGTTTTCCTGGCTTAATTTTTTGACATAAAGTTATATGCTGAAAAAACTTTCCCACATGGTCAGGACCAAATATGTTCTCTTAACTTTTCCACCTCTATAGATCCTGATGGGATAAGCAACCTATTAGTTTTTTTCTAATTAAAATAAATGTGTTAGCATTTATAAATGCCTTCAGTGACCTACAGTTTTTCACAATATGTTCAGTTCAGCATAGATTAATTTTTGTAGTGCAAATGGTTGAGTTGGTGGGATATCTCAGAATCAGTTCCCCATCTTTGAACATCCTATTGAGTCAGGGAAACAATAAATATATATGAATCTTCACCATTATTCTACTCAACTTCTTATTTCCTAGTGTCAATACTTACATGGAGCAGTTCTTCTCCAAAGTTTAAAAAAGGTCTCTTTTTCTGAATCTCATTCTCATTCTAGCTGCTCATCTGGAACATTCACTTTCCTTTTCATCTATGGGTTTAGAGTAAGTGTTGTTACTATCCTAAAAACCAGCTCCTCAGTTACTATTAGAGTATAGGATAAAAGTGATAATTCTATTGTTTAACCTTTTGAAATTTTTTTCACAAATCCTAAATATCTCAAGAACAAATTCAGAGATAATACATTTAGAGTGAAGTGTAATCCTGCTCTTAAAAGTCCTTGTTTTGAGAATTTCTCTGCAGTTTTTCTCTTTTGAAAACTGTAAGGCAAATTAGGACATAATTTATATATGCTTTATATTCTTCCCAGATGTTTCTATTGCATTCTATTAATTTAACATTAATTCTCAAATGTAATGGATTTTTAATGGGTAATCTAAATTAAGATATAAAATAAAACTAATTAATTAAAATGTAAATTACTATTGGAAGCAATGAAAACAGTAATGAAGAGAAGGAAAATGAACAGAGAATCTAAAACTAACAAGCATCAACAGAAAATGTTACTATGTGGCAAAGAATTAGGTTGATGTATTTCTAAAAGTTATCAATCTTAAAAGTCAAATCTCTGGAGGAAAGGGGAGTTTTGTAAGGATTTTATCCCTATATATAGCAAGAAAAGAATTACATTAATGAGAACTGATGGAAAAAGCCTAAATCTGAGGGAGAACACCAAAGTCAAACTGAATTTGCAGGACACTATAGCTGCTACAAAATATAGTTGCAAATCTTTTCTGAGGTGCTTGTATCGGAAATCCAGCTGATAAAGCAAGATAGGCGTCTGTGTTTCTTCATGTTGATCTAATTCCACTAAATTTAAAGAATCACACTAAATTTAGTGTACTACATCATAGGGAAGGCACAAGCTGAAAGGCTTCAGAAAAAAAGCAGCAAAATGAGCAGAGAGCTTGGGTGTGAAGTAAGGGGAAGAAAAAAGAAAAAAAACAAAAACCCAGAGCAGTATTCCTTAATATTCCATAATGAAAACAAGATAAGTAGTCTCAGCTTGTGAACTCTGGGAGACAGTGAACCTATATGGTAGTAAGAATGTAACTAGGAAGAACAGGATGGTACCAATGGTGGTTGTGGAGCAAATAAAAAAATACCTAACAGTGAAAGTCAGTGCTTCTTGTCATGGCACACCTACCACATGAACTTGGTATGTGACAGAAACTAGTCCCACATCCCAGTTTCTGCCACCGCCTAACCCAAGCTGAGGCATGAGCCAGCACTTGTTTCTACCCAAGTGCCAAACCTGTGGCTGGAAGCTAATTCACATTTCCAGACTCTATCAGACCCAGCTCTTGGGTCCCAAGGTGCAGGCAGGACCCCTGTGGCACACAGGATCAATGCCATCCCCCTGTCTTCTTCCAGCACAGGATGCTCAGACAGAAAACTTGTGTTTAGAGCAAAACTTTCATTAGAGGACGACATGGAGCATCAACCTAATCAGTGGATGTTTATTGCATATTGCAGTATTGGATCTTACCTCTAGATTGTACAGCAGAGGAGGGGAAAATAGACACTGTTTTTCTTCCTGCACAAGGGCATGATCAGGCACAGAGCCAGGAGGGGCTATACAGGCTGCTGCAGCTGTGGACACCATTTCTGGCAACAGCTGTAGATCGTGTGAGAAAACAGTAAGCCCTAAATTTTCCTAAAACAAATCTAATTCTGTCACAGAGACAACAGATGAACTATGTATATATTTAATCTCTAATTGTTATGATTGTATAATATAAACATAGAAGATTTGACACATCAATATTTGCTATTATTTAATGTTTCAGGATTACATCAAGTAGTAAAAGAAAAGCTGGTTGTAATTAGAGACGTCTGATGGATGTACTGAACATAGAGTTGGATATGATTTGAGCCTTAGGGAGAACAACAACATAAATTTTAAAAGCAGTGATTAGGATGAGGAGGACAGGAACACACAAGAGTTAAGTAAATTGCAGTTATGTGACCATTCTTAAAATAGCAACATTTCAACCTGAGATGAAATAGTCATGTGAAATTTTAGCAGCGTGTTTTCTCGTTCTAAAAGGTGATGCTTTGTGTAAGTAGCTGTGAATGTCTGTAATCCCTTCTAAGCCATGAGAAATAATTAGATCAGTTGACTCAGATACAACAGTGCTATTATTCACTGACTGGACTTACTTGTGACACTGGAAAGGTCTCAATTTTTTTAGGTTTATGGGGCTGAAAATGAGACTGTTGTAGAAGAAGCCCCAGCCCTGAAAATGATAAGTAATGGATCAGAATCAAGTGATAAAATGTAATATGAGGATTTGGTGATAAACTAGCACAAGCATCCTATTCCTTTAGGATTTTGCTTCCTGCATGCTTCCATCTGGCCTGTGTGCACCTCAACAGGGAGCCCTAAATCCTGCTGGTTTTGTGTTTATAGCAGCATAACCCTTGATTCAGTGGCCTTTGATAGCTCCCCTCTGGCTACCACACACTGCACATGTGCAGGAGATACACCAGCTGTGAAGTCAAACTGGCAGGGACTAAAGGCTAATGAGACTTTGTGTAGCTCCCAATTCTCACATCAGTGACGTGCTCCAGCAGCTCCTGCCAGCTTCAGCTCTGTCTTACTGTGAAGCACTCCTTTACTGCACTCACCTTCCCTTTCAGTGTCCTCTGCCTTTTCTGTGCCTAAATAGTCAACACAAGCAGTTGAAAGATTAGAAGCACTTATATGGGGTGGGCTCTTTGGGAAACTGTGTTCAGGATGATATCTCTCACTCAGGAAGCCTGTAAATCACTGACATTTGGAAAACACAAGGGTATACCAAGACTGTTTTAGAAACAACTGGTTTCTATCTTTTCTCCTAAGTATCAACTAGGAGAAAGTGAATTTATGGGATTGCATTAAGTGGTTCTATTTTATGGAGCAGTAAGGCAGTTTTTAAAGGGAATATATTTTAAAGAACTTCTGAAATGGTAGCAACTCCCTTTAATTTCTTGGAATAGTTGATGGAAAAATGTAACAATCTTGTAAAGAAGTTTTTAAGGGATTATCATTACAGGGCTGAATTTGGCAAACATATATTTCTGTATGCCATCAGCTCAGAAATCTGTTTCTCATTTTGCATGTGTTGTATATGGCTGATGGATATTTTTTTATTTTCTCTGATATGAATTTATATTGAATAAATGGTGTTTGTAGCAAGTGTGCTATGTAACATTGTAGCAACTTCAAATTTATCTAGTGGAAGAATTTTTTTTGGGCTTCACTGTGAGGTGCTCTGAGAAGTTGGAATACAAACCTTTTCTTCATGGTAAGAACTTCCATAAGAATACTCTTTTGACCTTGTACAATTCATATAAAAGTATAGCTTTCAACCTGTAGGTGTAGGTGGTTTCTGGTGATACCTGCCTGTCTGCTGACAGTGTTTTGTACCCGTGTAATGCAAATGAGAACTTTTCCCAGAGTCTGCTGGGAACTAAGAACAGAAAATAATGAAGGGCCTGTTGTGTATGCCAAAGAAAACTACGGAATACTAGTAGCTGGGGGAAGAGGTGAAAGAGGCAGAAGTGACACATAAGAGCTGAGTGTTGTCATTGTTGTAATTTGCTTCTGATTTTAGAGCTTCTTGTCATGACCAATCATTTACAAGAGGTTCAAACAAGTGGCCATCGGAGAATGCTTCACTAGAACAGCAGCAACGAGGTTTTGAAGGCAAATGTGCATTTTACCTATCCTACCACAGCTGCTGGAAAATTAATGTCAGTGCTAATAAAGAAAAAGTCCCTTGGAATTTTGGGAAGCTGCAGAGTTAGAAATGTGGGTTTTCTTTATTCTCTCTAGAGAAAAGATCTCTCAATGCTTTTTCTATCACTGCCGTTTTTAAGATACTTGGATTTATAAGTCCCTAAGTTCTGAATACCACATATGTAAAATAACTCCCAATCATTGCCGCATAAAGCCGAGCTGGAATATATTTGCTGATGATTTATTTTACTACATGCACAAGACCTCAGGCTAGTGCAGTCTTCTTACTAGGTAGGTTGCATAACATCCTGCAGTGGTTCTTTATGAAGTTTAAAGTCCATTGCCTTAGAAGTGAGATGGCTGGTGGAAGCGTATCACAAAAAGTTATTTAAAGCAACAATGACAAGCACCTAAAATAAACTGCAAAAATAGAGGGGTCTAAATTAGCCTCCTAAATTTTTTTCCAACACCTAGCTACGTGGCTTCTGTCTCCTTTTCTCTAAGCACTCTACAGCTCCCACTGAGCCTTCTTTCATTTGTTCACTTGAATTTAAAAGTTTCTATATGTTTCAATATTTCAAAAATCTGACATTAAATTAGAATATTAAATGTAGAGTTATTATTTCAGTCATAACTGGATATTAAATACTAACAAAAGAGGAAAGCTGGCTCAACTTCATATCCATATCCATAAGAAAACATTATATAGTAATTATGGTAGAGAAGCATTTGAAAATATATTGAGAGGGATTTATAATTTTTTGATAGCAAGGTCAAATACTGTTAACCCTTTGCAACTATGAAGACATAGAATTTCTTAAAAAATATTAGAAATATGCAAAAATCATAAGGAATATTCTTAACTGCAGAACAGTTTCAAAAATCATGATATCAAGTGAACTTCTCCAGAACTGAAATGTCTTCTGCTCAAACTATGAACCGGGTGGTTGCATAGTAAACACAACAGCTTTGTTAGTTGCTGTAATTAAAATAGCTAGAGTATTACAATAGAAGCATTTGTGTTTAGCAGTGTTTTTTCAAAGCTATTAGCTAAAACGTTGCTGCAGTCTTCTGTCACACACAGAAATGAGACCCTATTAGGTCAGTATGCCAATTCCCTTTTAACTCTTGATTCCTTCATGGAAAATGCTAGTATTTGCTGAATTCGTCAGCTAACTGCAAATAAGAATTCCATTTTCTAAATATTATTTTTGAGTTTACTGCTGTAAACATTGGACAAAAGGTAGTCTTTTCAAGTTAACCAAGTGTTATCATATTCTAGGAAAGACCTCTGGAAATTTAACTATATTGAACTATGAAATCTTCTTGCATTTGATTGAGAAAGGTTATAAAGTGAGATGAATTGAAAGATCTGCTGTGGGATTGGATGGTAGATGCTGGAGGTGGGGTTTTGTCTGTCAGACAGCTCTGGCTACAGTGGGAACAGCCCTAGGCAGACAAGTCACAGGAGAAAGTGAGAAGAACCACTTGTTTTTTACCTGTGTCTTCAACTATCAGTGAAGAAAGACTGGAGAGATGGGGGAAAATGGAGCTAACAGGGTTCTCCAAAATCTTAGAGGATTTAGTACCCCTTGCCTTTATTATGAAAAGGCATTCCTCCCCCATTCAGTTCTGCATATAGCTCAACAAAGTATCTACTTCCCCTGCTCTGCTCCTATGAATAGCAAGTTATTTTTATTACCCTGAGTTGTCCATTTACAAAAGTGGAAATTCCTTTTAATGTTATCAAATATTTTTAGAGCAGGTCAAGTGAGAATTAAGTGATTTTATAAGCATTTATTAGTAGTTCCTTATCTAGATCCGCTCGAGCAACATGCTTCCTATTTTTCTTACTTGCGTTATAAAAACCACCTAGACATTCTGTTATCGCCCTGATGTCATGGCCAGGCTTCACGAGAGAAGATTTGGGAAGGTCTCTACCCACGTTTATTGCAAGCACGTTGGTGGCTAAAAAGGCCAATATGAGATAGGCACGTCCGGTTGCAAAAGGCACAGCAGAAAGACTCCTTAGGTGGTATATTCTGCAAGACACAATTCTTTCTGTGTTGTCTTTTCTCCTCAAAGAGAAAATGAAGATGAAGGCAGGGGTAGGAATTTGCCTAGTATTTGTTAAATCCGTACTGAGTTCAGTAAGAGTACTGAAATTCAGTTTAAGAGTTATACCTGTTCAAGTGAGCCTGGAGGTTGGTATGAACTGACCACTTCTCATCCTTCTCTCTCTCCATCTTGCAAAGTACAGTACTCAGCTGCAGAGAACTGGTTAAATGAAGCTTTCTTTTTTTGTTGTTTTTATTTTCCTGTTTGTACATTTCATTTGCTACATGTGCTACATTGCTTGGTGTACCATAATAGTTTTGAAGATCACTTCCACCTAGACAAGGAGTATCTAGATTTCTCTGACAACCAGGACACATACTAAGGTAGAACTGCTTTGCTCGCATTTCCATAATTAAATATAGATCAAGTCAAGAAAATACCAGAAAAATTAAGGCACTGAATTATTGTCTCTGACTCATAAAAATTAGAAATAATTTTGGTGAATTAGTTGTAATTATGTCATTTTCATAATGTTGCAGACTCGGTATGTAGGAGTGGACAATTTGGCATAGGATTTGTCAGCAGATATGTCCCCTCATGAAGGTTAAAACCTCCTCTACTTGACAGAGGTAAAGTTAAGGAATGGGTCATTTTCCATGGTAGAATGTGCCACAATAGAAGGATAGAAGGGGCAATTCCAATGCAGAAAAAGTAAACAAACACCTGAAATAAGTTGTGCAGTATAAATTTATTGTAATTTTCAGACCTGTGGGGGGTGAAAATGAAATTTTTCAAACATCTATCAAAGGTTCATCTTGAAAATACAGATCAGAGACAAACCTTATTAGTCCACTCTGTTCTCATTTCAATTTTTCTTGTGAATGTGCCCATCAGATTGTCTCATTGGTTTTGATATTTTATAAGTTTAATATTTGTCTGAATACTCTAAATACTCTGGTCTATTTTTATTGGACTCACATGAATGCTCCAGAACTTCTGTCAAGGAGACATGAAAACAGTGTGTCTCCGCTTTACTTTTTGTTCCCTCCATTTGATTATCTAAGACCCTGTGTCTAAAGAATAAATGGTATAGGGTAGCATAGTGCCATGTAAAATAAAAAGTGGTGGCCAGTATTCACATTCACTGTTAGAATTAGTATGAAATTATTAAGCTGTATGCTGAAAAACCCCCTATTTACTACCTTAAACGTACTGTTATGGTTCACAGTGCATTTTTCCATTAAAACTGGTTCAGTAAAGACCATGAAAATTTTTGAGTAGAATCACTTTTGCACTTGTACCATCCTTTCTTCTTGTTGCTTCTATCATATCTTAGGTATTCAACTTCTACACCACTAGCTTGCTCATGCTCCATAATGTTCCTGTTCTTCTCACCCAGGAAAAGTGCTGAGGATGGGAGATTCTTTTCTAACTATCTTTAGATCCACGCAAAATTGCAGGGACCCTATGATAGCTGGAAGGGTTTCTTCGTGTATTAAATGCCTTGGATTTCAGGTCTCATGCAGTGTGGGTCTCTGGTCTAGTCGCTTCTGTGTGTTGCCATCGTTAACATAAGATCAAGGCTTTTGTGATTTCACCTTTGAGTTTTACTTATGTTTCAATGGTTGTCAAAATCTAGCATCCGTTTTTTGCTCTCTATATATCTAGCTTGAAAATGCTGATTTAAAGGAAAACAGAGAAAAGAAATTTACAACATTTGGAAATAACTGCTATGTGTGCTGCTAATTATGCTGAGGTCAGACTGGGCTGAGTATATTGAATAACTCTGAAAAGGTGACATCATATAAAATATATGCACTTCTCTGCCCCTGCCACTGTTATTGCAGGTAATGTTTTGGGACTGAAAAGTCATTACAGTCGTGCTGAATAACAAATTGGTGCAACCAGTGCTGTCAAGAGATTTGTAAAAAGAAAGTCTCAGAGCTTCGTGACCAAAACAGGTGCTTAGGACAAGGCTGTTATAAAAATGGTGAAGAAGAAATTAGGAGGAATTCAATATATTTAGTATATTTAAGCCCCACCCCCTTTCCCCATTCTTCCAGCAATGAAACCCCAAACCAGTCACTCGGAGGTATAGACTACCCCTGCATGCAATGTTAGCACTGTATTTAAAGGCTGAAGAACATGGGCACAGAGCACACAGAAGGACCAAGCAACGTACTGGCTCTTCCAGGCTCATGTCTAAGTGAGTGAAACTGAGCTATTTACTACAGGCTGTTTAATATTTCCCTAAACTATCTTCTCATTCCAACACTAGTCCTATGTACTTGACCTTTGTAGTTTACTTGGATGTTGAAGGCAAATATACGTTGTCAGACATGATTCAAAAAGATCAGAAGTCATCACTGAAACACTTAATTCAGTAATAGCTTCAGTCTACCTATGGAGTATGCAGTAAACTTCATGTTCAATATTTCATATCTTTTGGTAGGTAAGGATGATTTTTAAAATCATATTTTGATCCTGAACTAAATGTTTTTAAAAGATGTGTTGTCTCAGAATCAGCTCTACCTGGACTTTGCATATGTCATCAACTAGTCCAAGTACAGCCTTTGACTGGAGGACGAGATGTGTTCCAGAAAATGAGTGAATTTACATTCAGCAGCAATGTTAGTTACTACTGATAGTTCTTTGACTTCTGAGGAAGTTCTCTGGTTGCTAACAGTAAACTGTGAACACAACACACCATTCAGAAGATGTAGGTATTGGAGAACATTTTACAACTGCTTCAAAAATAAAACCTTTTTAATGCATTCTTTTTAGATAAATGTGAAAATACAGAAGATGACAAGGTGGCCTCTGAAGAAGTAATCAAAGGATACCGATGTTATCAACAGGTAATTTACAGGTAGTTTTAAAGTACATGTTTTTATTTCCCAGGATTCCAGAAATGACTTGATACATCTAGTTTGAGATTGAGATACATGTAATGCCAATAATACACTAGTTTATCCCTCAGTTGAAGAAACAAGAATTGGCAGCTGAAGATGTTTTACTTTGTGGCCGTTGGCATCTTTGATCAAATATATGTCAAATGTTTCTTAGCTTTCTGACTGCACAACAGAGAATGGAAACTTCTATTATTCTAAAGACAGCAGTGAAGGTACAGTAGCAACATTTGACAAATTTAGGAAAAGAACTACACCACATTTATTGAATTCTCAAATGTAAGCTCTTGGACACCAATTAGTTTAGAAATGAATGGAAAATTAAGATTACTACCTGTCCATACTATTAATGTGCTGCATTTTGAATTGCCCATGTTAAATAATAGAACAACAAAAAAATAACCCCTCCTTATGAATTGTATCTTAAAAGCTTACCTGCCTTTGAAAACTACCTTTGTTTCATCAGTGTGTTTATGAAGTTTTGATGATACTTCCTTGTTGGGTCAGAACACTGCCTAAGAAACAAATGTTGGTATTTACATGTAGGTAAACTATGTAGGTATTTACATATGTCCAACTTGCATACAAGTTGTTAGTAAATGTAGGATATTCCTGATACTTACTAGTTATATTGCAATTGCTGTTAGAGGTCTCTTCAAAGCCTGCTAATGCACCTGTGAGGAAGGAATAGGGAAACTGTCATGCTATGTGAGCACTGCTTTGGTTCTACTCACGGTATTTGCAGCAACAAACTGAGCATTTGCCCAGGGCAATTAGCTGTTGTAGCCTTTCTGGCTGTTCTGCTTTCCTGAAGCTATGGGAAATAATGAGGCTGGAGAATCCCGGATTTTGGAGTGCTTGTATTTTGATGGATAAGGTTCTTGCCCAAGGAACTTAAAAAAGCAATGACTTTGCAAAAAGGGAAAAAACATCTTGACAGAGTCCTACTCTGGGAAAAACTATACCAAGAATGAAATGCTAAAAATGAATGGATGAAGAAAGATTTTTTTTGCATTCAGCATATGTGCCTTGTTGAGCTGAATCCATGACCCTGCTTCCCAGACACACATAAATTTATACGGCTGCCAACATTGTGCTACTTTTCTGTCAGCCAGTTCCCAGGGTGTGGCACATCCTTAATACAGGGCACAGCTTTCAGATCTCAGCTCTGTGGGCTGATGTAGCCCATGTAGGCATGCACAGGGAAGAGCAGATTTAATTTTGCAAGATCCCAAGACCATCTATATTTAGTCACTGAATGATGGCTGTTGTCACAGAACTTATTCATTGACTGTGAACGATGACTGGGAAGACAAATTTGGAAATAATAACTTACCCTTGGAAACACAGAATCAGCTTCTAAAAAAGGTATTCTGGCGTGGTGGTGGCAATTTAAGCCTTCCATTAAAGCCTATACTCAGTAGTGGTCAGAATGACAAGTGTCACAAGCCCTCGCACATTGAAGGCAATTTACAAACTAACTGTGGTAATTCTTAGATTGATTTAGCAGCTTGACAAATGCTTCTGTTCTTTACTCTTCACAAATGTGTGTATGTACAGAAATTGTTAATAGTCACTGAACAGCCATCCAAAGAGATGTTCTGGATTTGTAATAGGGTTGTTCTATCCAAATTAGTTTAATTTGTATTTCCAGTGGCAATCCATCAATTTGCATTAATTTCCTCTGAAGACAAGGGAATTTTCAATCAGTTTCATTTTCCCCCCTATTTTCTGCTTACTGGCACAAAAAAAGAACTTCAGGTGGGTTGGTTTTGTTTGTTTTGCACCTTGAATTTACCAGAAGAAGAAACTTATCTCTTAGTAAACATGACTGTTCCATGAGCTCTATTACCCAGGATTTTTTACTGAAACAGAAGCTGAAGGAGATGAAGAAATCATATTTTTTTTTCCTCTGAAAAGTGGATTAACATATTTGATCATTTTGCTATCCATACTTATTAGATGAATTTGGCTATTAGAAACCAGGCTTCAGGTCTGACATGAATGTTGCTAAAAACGATGAAAAATGTTTTTTCTCATGGTTGTTGCAAGATGTCTTTAGTCGTTGTTACTTGGACAACTTGTGCAGTTGTAACTGTTTTACATATTATCACTGAGGACTTAATCTTGAAACTGCTGTATGGAACTAGAGCAGTATGAATTGAATTATAATTTTTATTTGTCAAGCTAGTAAGCAGGAATTGGAATCAACTTGTCATATAAAAACAAAAATTGTAAGCAAAACCCTTGTTCAATAAATAGTAATTATTAAGAAAGCAAAGACCTTACTCCTGTCACCAGTGGTGACACAGAACCATTTTTTTCATGGAATTAAGTCTGTGAGCTAAAGAGGAAAAATGCTGAAATTCTCTAATAGCAAAAAAATATTGTGTCCTTAACATATACAAAATTACCATGATACTTAGGAGAATATTAAACTTAAGGAAAAGGAAACCATGTTCATCATTCATATCCCTCCTAAGGAAGCTGTGCTATAATTGCCATTTGTACTAGAGTTAAGCCCAAAATAGTACTAACAATGGAAGTGGATACGAGTGTCACTTTTTCCCTTGAGCATACAAAGGCTCTAAATGCCACATAAAGCAGGGCACTGAAAATGTAAGCTTTAACCACGGGATTTTTTGACCTTTTGTCTATTCTTGTTTTGCTCTTGGCAAAGCTTTAAAGAATGGCTAACTTATATCTACATTTAAATGTGGGTTAATAGGAAAAATGTGCAAGGACATTGATAGCATAATTGAAATAAATTGAAGTGCATCTTATCAGTAAAATACTCTTGTTTGTGCTTATTTTGGAGTGGAGAAGGTACAGGCACTTCCTGCTGGTGCTTTAATCTTTTCCAATAGCCAGTATGAAGTCCTATTTGAAAAGTGTTAAATACTTGCCTAAGTTTTGTACTTGTGTGTGCACATTTCTATCATCCTGCATTGCATTATCTCTTCACTATACAGAATGAATAGATAAGGAAGTTCAGCTCTAATGGAATATGTGCTGTGATCCATAGGAATTTAATGATCAAAAGCATTTCTCAGATCAGCATTTCTTGGGGCAGCAAAAATATAAGCAGTCTCCAAGAGTTCTCAAACATATTGTTGGAATCTCCTTTGTTGGATGGATTCTTGCAGTTGCCCTGGGAGCAAACTGTAACATACAATTCACCAAACTATTCTCTTCATTCTCCAAACATTACTGTGCTAAGAGTTATTGCTACCCCATTGGTACCAATAAATGAACCTGAAGTTCCAAGGGCACTTGAAATTGTATTTTCTTTCTGATGTAAGCTTTCAGGTCTTGGAAAACACTGATGATACTGAAGAGGTGTCATGAGCAACTGAATGTTATGGAAGTTATCTGTGAGTCAATACAGGCTTTCATTCATCCCTGAGCTTTATCTCAAGTATACCCCGTTGTCAGCAAGATGGCAGAAGGATACTGCAGTTAGGAATATTATTAGTATATCCCACTTAGTTGGAAATTTGTTGTGAGTGTGGTCCCCCCACTGAGCAAATAGCAATAAGCGGGAGAAAGAACAAGTTCATTGCTGAGAACTAATCTGAATTAGGTCAGAAAAAAGAATTTTTAGCATCTAAATTTAAACCGATGTTTTATAATGCATACTGAAAGTTGGAGAACTATAAAGGAGCTTGTTTTATTAAAAACTGCATTGCCCAAGAAAACAATGGACTGTCAAAATGCTCATGTGGATTTAAACCATGTTTTTACTGGATAATATCAAGGAGAAAAACAAAGGTCTCCAAGCAGAAATCACACTTTTATAATAAAAGTAATTTCCCAAGAAAGATTAATTTAAGAATATTAATAACAGAAAAACTCCTTCTAATTATGAAAGTACCCCTCTAGAAAGACAGTTATCTTGAAAATAAGAGAAGAAACATGGGCATCTGGTATTAATTTTCTCAAGTGTATTGTGAAAGCAGTGAGTGCCAAAGGAGATACCTCTGTAAAATTCTTGCTAAACAATATTTTCATTAAAAAATAGGAAAAAGGCTTTGTCTTTAATTTTTAATGTGTTCCTTGTTCACACTGAAAAAGTTAACTCTGGCCAGCATGGGAATCACCTACAGAATTGCTTCCTTAAAAATGCTCTTATCAATATTAAAATATTTCAATAATGATAAATTTTATTAACTATTTAAAAATCATGTTAATTTTCGCTTTTCATTAAGTCAATAGAGCAGAAAAACTTGTAATGCATAAGCCTCAGCTTGTGTCCTTTTCTATTGTTGAATAAGAGTAGACAGTAGCTTTTAAGTAGCAGAAAATAAATATATAACTAGGCAATGCATTTCTTAGCTGTTTCAGGCCTTCTTGCACATTTCCATGACACAATGTCTGCAAGTACAATGGCATAATGCCCACTGGGAAAAAGACTGGAATGCTATTTGTTCCCAAAACTGCATTTCCTTGTAAGGGAACAAGCTCTAACTTGGCAAACAGTTTCCAACATTTCACTGCATTTTCAGATAAAATCAAGGTTGTCTTTTTTTTTTATTTTTTTTTTATTTTTTTTTCTTTTTAAGATCTGAGGATTAGGGAAGGAAAAGTAAACATCTTTCTCTTGCTGGTAATACTGAACACAGAGGAGATTCTTTCACAGATCTGAAACAGTTCCTTTTTACTGGTTAATAAACAAGCCATGTCAAGAGTTATTTCTTAATTTATATAAATAGTTACATATTTAACCCTAACAATTTCTTCAAGGCCTTCTAATAAAATGCATCCTGAAGCTGCATTGGTACAGTGTAATACAGAGCTTCAATGATAAGAGAAAGCATACAGCCTGCTAATGCATGCTGCTCTATAAATGTTTACAGGATAATAAACACCAGACTTAATTGCGTGGTCTGAATAAATATTTATTAAATTCATTGCAGCTGACTAGTATTGCTTCCAGCAATTCCAGAAATGGCCTTGTAGGAAAGAGCTGAAAAATTTTATACTACATTGATTGATACTGTCTCTGAATTTAGATCCAAAGTAACCGTTCAAACATTTGTTAAATGCTTGTCATTGTTCTCTTTGCAGGAAGTATTCCCAAGGCCTAGGATAAAGCCATAACATAACATGAAGTGTCATCTAGTTTCTTTGGAGGTTAGGATTTTCAGTAATGTTACTTGACCAAAAAATAATTTAGCTAGACTTTTAAAACAGCTTCCCTCTTTTGCTGCGTAACTCCTCTTTATGGCAAAGGGAAGACGGATAAGATTCCAGTGAGGAGGAAAAAAAAATGATGGAAAAATAGTTCCTGTTTTTAGAGCAACAGTAGGTCAAAAAAAAAAGCAGAAGCAGGGGGAGATTAACCCAAGGGAGCAGTGCTAAGGAGCAGACTGAAAACCAATTAAAAAAATCTGTGATTGGAAGACTGGAAAATAAATTTGGGAAATAAAACTGAATGGGACAAAATGTTCTGACCATAAATTGGGCTGAAAAATGAAAAGGTGAGGTCATAGCTACCAGAAACATGGATTATGATATTCTGGTGAAGCAAGTAAAATAAGCCATTGGGCTCACACCTAACCTCCTGCCTCAACTGTTACTCTTGCTGTTCACTCTTTCCTCTTTTGTAGGCATGCAATATCTCCAGACTTTGTAAGCAAGCTAAAGGGTCTCTATTTTTGCTTGGAGAGAAGACATTCAGTATATGACTTAGATGAAATAAGAATCAACCAGACAGTAAAAGCTGGTAATTCCTTAGATTTACCTGTCATTGTTGTTGAAAACTGGGCCTGAGCCCACTCCTGGGTACACCTTGAGCAGTATAGTGATGCAGTAGGCTGCAGGGGGTCTGTGTTCCACATTTAAAGTTAATCTGTATAGATTTGAAAGCTTTCCATGGAAAAAAGGATTTTGCATGATCTCTCAGTGCTGCTTCAATATCTGTCCATACACTAATGCATAAAATCCATCCATGAAACAAGCAAATAGAAAGTTCTCAAACATCTCAAGGTCTACTAATGCTCAGTCCTATACCTTACATGTCCTTAGCTTACAGCTGCATGTATACAAAAATAGCCCTTGAAAAGTTTACCTAATGAATCAGTTCGGTGAAAAAACACTTTACAAAGGGGCATACAAAACCTTTATTATCCATTTTTTCCTAATAAAGGAAAAACAAATCTTTAGGAAACATCTGGCTTCCCAGAATCTGTAGGAAGTTGGTTAACTCCCTCTACAGCAGCTTAAGAAGTATTTGTTAGCTTGAATAGCAGTATTTTAATAAAGCAGTAGGCATCATCTTGCTCAGGGAAAATGCGTTGACATAAGACACTCATAAGACACTCATGAAAAATGGACATGTTTACTCAGTGTGCCTAAAGCTGTTGGAGTAGGGAAAATAGTGTTAAATAAATATGATGATACTGAGCAGTGTGAGCTGATACTGAATACAATACAGCTAAACTTCAACAGGGCAAATAGCCCACGTTACCACCTCTGTTTACAGCTAAGCCTTTGCGAAGACAACATTTGAACTCAGCCCTACTCAATTATGTATAATTAATACAAAATTAAGTACAGGTGTGAGGGGGGAGTAGGGATGGGATGCTGAAAAAGGGCAATTTCTGATTTTCATCCAGAAAGTGACAGCAGCAAAGCTCTGATTTTAAATGGTATTTCAGAAGTTTGAGGAAACGCTGTCTCTTTGGCAAGACAGTCGTTTAACAGCTGAACCATGGAAGAAGTTCCAAAAGGCATTTCACAGCTGGAAGGCTAGCCACATCTGTTAGATTCCGGCCAGACTTCAGAAAGAACCCAGTTTTATGATGTTTGCTGCCATCTAGTGCCTTTATTTCTGTTTCCACCCTTTGAAAAAAATGGCCTATTTCCTTCACAAATTACTTCAGAGGATAAAGTGGATGTGAGTACACTACTCTTAAGCTGACACTGCAGAGAAACACAAACTAAATTATGCTTTCCATAACTTCAGGGACTTGCTTGGTGTAGAATCAGGATGGAAGGTCCTTCGAAGTGGTAACTGCAAGGCTCTGCTAATGAGTCTTGTTTTATTTCAACACAGTAACAAGAAATATCATTTCATGCAGACTGGAAAGGGATATTAGAACTTATGAATCAATTTCAATTTTTAATATGGCTGTTGGAAAAAAAATCCTAAACTGAGTGATATTTGGGAGCATTCCAAGATTTGGAAACATGCAAATAAACAAACACCTAAAAGCATTGCCTAACAGCTAAATCAAAATGAGGGTGTCTTGCCACAAAATGTTGTTTCAACTTCGTCCCCTGTTATTGTCATTATGGTCATAAAACTTGAAGTACAGCTGGGATTTAGCCTAGAGGTAATACATCACCTAAAGAACACTAATAGTTTGCAAATTATGCAATAACAGTATCTTTATTTCATAAAAGTATCACCAGATAGGTTCCTTGCTATAAATGGCACATATATTAATTACTTTGTTTGCACCATTTAAGAAAACATCTTTTAAAACGTTTCATAACCTCCAGAAATATTTTCATTTATACTGACTTTGGGGAAATGCAACATTTTAGTAAGAGCTAATAGACCATTGTCAAAGTATTTATTAGCTTCAAAGTCAAGGATCAGAAGTCTATGAACAAGGGGAAATTAGATCTGTATGTAAGCTTGCAGCTTTCATAGCGCTCAAGTCAAATGAGGTAAATAGTGACCCTAAACTCAAATGGGTTGTGTATTCACATCAGTTTTGCTGATCTGGAAGCCAGCGTTTGCAGAGCCAACATAACTCCCTACATCCAGCATCCTAGTCCTGTATGTTCAGCATCCAGGACAAAAGGTGTGCTGTTGAATCTTCTCTCCTTTCTGGTAACTTCTTCTGATTTCCGTCTGTCAAAGGCTTCCATTTACCCTCACACACCTCTGAGTGTCTCCCTTCTATTGCTTGCTGTTAATTTTCCTTATTTTTCAGTCTTATCTCACTTATCACTGTACACCAAAGCAAAAATTTTCCCCCCATTGCAGTGTGAGGCAGTCCAGAGCTTTCCTCTTCCTGATACCTAGTGCCGTGTTGTAACTGAGGAAAATTTGGCCTCATCCCTGCCATTCCAGACTGCAGCGTGCTGTCTCTGACTGCTGACTGAACACAAGCTCCCCAGTCACACCATGGAGCTCTAGGGGGATGGAAGATGCTTGACAGTTTTCCCTGCTTCCCCAGTTCAGTATTTGGCAGCTACCAAGTCTTTTCTGAACCTATATCAACAGCCATTTCTGAAGAGTAAAAACAGTCAAATGTGGAAGAGAACACATTCAAACTCTGGACAAATATTTGTCTTGGGTTCCTACTTCAGAGGATGCAGTCAAGTCCTTTAGTGAAATGGTAAAAAAAAATGTTTTGTTAGGTAAAGAAATATATGACCTCATTTTTAGGAGTATTAGACTGTCTTTGCACATGAGTCCAATGAATATAATTTTACAGTTACCGAAACAGTAACAATTGAGTAACAGAATTCCTGTTACACTGTAAGATCAGAACCTGTGGCCATAATTTACAATACCACTTAAAAAAAAAAAGTTAATTAGAATTCCTAAATCCTTTCAGAGTTTCAAGGTTTTTTACTTTAAAAGTCTTGCTATACCAACTGTTAAATCTTATCTGAAAACATTTCAGACATTTATAAATATAGTAATATACATTATTACTATCCACAGGGCAAAGCTGCAAAATACTCGGGCTATTTTTAGTATCTAATAAAATGATTGATAATATAAGATTATTATGGCAGGAAGTTTTTCTGAAGAATCACTAAAATAATCTCAGTTTATACTGAGTGTTTATGAAGAGAGCCCAAGTGTAACATGCTGCCCAAGTATGTATATAATTATAATAAACATAAGAAATCAGAACTGAGCCTTCGAGGATCTATCTGGAACATAAATTACTTGAAAAGGATGATACTCAAAAGGGTGTTTGCAACAGGAAAATAACTGTCCCCAGTTGTCTATTCATGACACAGGAGGGTATACATGATTGCTGGAGAGCTCTGGTAAATGGGTGCTACTACTTCAGCACAGCTCTTCAACAGGGGCCAGTCATAAACAAGTGCCAGTATAAAACAATTTTTCTTTGATGGTGTAATATTATTTTATACACATAATATTTAATATGGAAGAAATAGGGCCAAAGCCACGAAAACAGTTCTGTTTACCATATTGGACTCATGTAGCTAGGGCAAACTGAGCAATAAACCCAATCTTGCTGAATAGGAGTAATTTGTCCTAAATCAAATGATCACTGTTACATTGCATTATTAATGCAATTAGTGTCTGTTCTCACTTAGTGCATGTTAATGTGGATTTACAATTAGAGATTAATTGTTCATATTATGGATTTCTATTTTTGTAAGTCAAAGCTGTTCCAGAGTAATGACACATGCAAAAATACAAATCACATTAATTTGCATTCCTTTGCAAATGATAAGAGTTTTTTTAAAAGGCAGTCCTTTTCTGTGTACTTTGCTTCAACTGACCAGGTAGCAACTTATGCACTGTCTTTTACAGTTTGGTTAAGGTGGTTAACTTTTAGAAGTTATATTCGCAAATGTAGTTGTGGTCTAATTTCCATTTAAGAGGCATTTCTAAGGCTTGCACATGCTTCATGAACACTTCTGAATCTTTATTGCTCATGGTTTGGGAATGCTTTAGCCTGTCAGTTTAACCTCAAAATTCTAAGAGAATACCCTTGCATTGGGCCAGCCCTGGTTGCCTGTGAATTTCATTTTATACAATATGCTACTGACAGAACAAGTATAGCCTTTATTTGTACTCCTATTCAAGCTCATTTAAAACATTTGGAATAATATTGCATTTTGGGGTCAGCCTTTCCTATTGAGATCTGTTCAGCTTCTACTTGTGCCTTATCAACAATTTTGAACAAGGGCCTGGAGTGCTATATATGTCTCAGCTTATCCTTGCAGATTTGGATTAGATCAGGCTTTGCTTTAAATTGGTCAGGAACCTTGCTGCTTCACAGAGTATGTGTGGGTAAAGTTGTGTGAATGATAATAGTACTTGAAAACTGTAGCCAGAGCAGGTTCTGTAAACTTCCAGCAAGTCTGTCAAAATTAGGCATCTCTTTAACACAGAATCATCATACCCAGACATTGTGCAAATGCCCAGCACCAAATAGCCAGGACACAGTCACAGGAGAGGATAATATTTTGGGGAAAGTAAGCATATCCACATATCCAGATGATTTCAATAAAGGTCAGATTCTGCAGCTTTTCTTGATCTATAAACAAGAAAAGGTGAAGCACAAGTTTTGAGAGCCTACTAGCTAAATACTGTCCATTCTGATTCTCAAGAATCTGTTCCTAATCAACTATGAACACCAACATGCCCCTTTTTGTTAGGATCTATGCTAAAGTATTTAGAAAATCTGCTGAAAAAAGGGCCTTGAAAGCACAGGTACTTCTTCCTAGGCTGAGATTCACACTTAAATGATGGGAAAAAGAGTTTCTCAGTTCCAAAACCTACTAAGATTAGTTATCAATACTCAACTTCACATTTTTACTTTCAGCTTCTGTGGTACATCATTTGCAGAGAGAAAAGTAATTTTTGAATCTTTCCCTGAAACCCTATGCTATTACATTAATTGGTCATAATATTAAAAAATTGTCAATCCGAAAGGGAGATTGAATATCATAACTTGAAAATGCAAGGCATTTGATGGGCTCCTTTATATCCTTCCCATGAGTACAAGTACTTATTTTCATCTCTGACCTCCTTCTTTCTTCTGTCCTTGTGTATACTACTTTCTCTGCACACAACCCTTTCTCTGCTCCCGAACCCTTTTCCTTATTTTACTGATCTCATTTAGAAGAATGCTGCATATTTGACCTGCAAGGGTTTGGATTGACCAGAAGTTTATCAGCTTTGCCGTGGTTGGTTAGATACCTCATGTCTGGAAGGGAATGAAAAAATGTGAGAGAAACATTGCTCCCTCTGGACTATTTATATAATTCTAAGTTCACCTGGCAACTTCTCTAAAACGATGCCTTAATGACTAAAAATATATAGATGAAATGATTCTCCTCTTTAAACACAATTTATCAGAATTTATATATACTCATATATATTTTTTATCAGCTCTTACTGTAATTTGATGAAGTCTGAAACTGAATTGCTTTGGTCAGCTGAAAATACCACCCTAAATTTTGAATTGAACCAGGTGTTTGTTTTGAGCTGGATGTGCAGACTCTCTCATTTGTATTTAGGAGAGCACTTGGTGGAATTTCTTAAACCTCTGCAGTAGAGATATAAAATGTCAAAAATGTAACTCACAAAAGGAACTTAGACTCTGTGCCTTAACCAGGATTTTTTCATTAAAATAATCTGCAACCTCAAGTGTTTAGGAAAACTTTACTGCTCCGAATACAATTCTTGAACTGCAGCCAGTAAGCAGCTGCTAGTACTTTTGTTGAGAGGAGCATTTTAACCAATTTCAGGATATGACTCACTGAGGTGATAATCATTCACCTCAGGCAGGTTGTTTATTGTGGAAAGTGATTCAAGCAACAAAAGAGAGCCCTGAAGAAAATCCACTGCAAGCTGGGGGTCACAGCCCTGCAGCAGCCATATGTCCCAGGTTACAGAGACAGTCATGGCCTTGTTTTGTGGCTGGGGTGCAGGTGGATTCAGAAACCCCTGACAACATCCTGCATCTTCTGGTGCAGGTTTCTGATCAGGAGGCAGCTTTCTGAGGGTAGTTCATCTGGCTGGATCAGGGTGACAGATGGCACTGAGAAGAGGCAACTAGGTATAGCTACTTATTGCCTTTACACTTTGGAAAGCAAATAAAGAAGTCAACTGAAATATTATGACAAGTTCAGTCTTATAATTAGATATAAAATGGTGTCTGTATTTTGGATTCCTGATAATGGAAGCCAAAATGTTTTCTTGGAGCACTGGAGGGCACTGCAGCACTGAGGAAAAAACATGCTTCAAAATGACATTCCAGAAAATAATGACTGTTTGCAGAAATTAGGAGGGGCTGGGGGGATCAGAAGGCAGCAGAGCACCAATCATTCATTACTGATTTGGCACACTCAGTTTCCTTTCAGCTGGAAGTGTTACAACTTTATATAGCCCTGCAAAGGGCACAGCCAACCTCTATGTAGGCAGGCTCTGTAGACTCAGATATGTGCCTAACGTTCCATTTTTAAGTAAACTCATTTTTCTTGAGTACTTGAATTGATTTTTTTTTTTTAACGTATTACAGTATGTTTGAAAATTCAGTGAACAAAATACACAGTTAACTCTGCCCACCAAAAATACAAATCCCAGTAGACAGTGAAAGGGTTCTCAGTTTTGCAGTTTCAGTGTGTTAATCAATCTGTCCACAATATAAACCTCAATTAGACTGTTCTTTGTTTAGCTCAATAACGTTTTCCTAAAAACCAGGATTGAGTGTCACACTACTTCTTTATTCCTTCTCCAGACAAGTCTTTTAGCTCTTTATGAGCAGCTCCATCTCTCTACATTTAAGGGAAGGAGAGAATCTCATTAGAGGTGATGGCTCTCTCGTACTTAAGAAAGCCAATAAAGAAACAGAAAATATTCTCAGTAGTAGGAAAAGGGTTGCTTAAGGGCATATTTAAGATTTTTTTTTAGAGAAATTGTTCCTGTGAATCTCAAAAGCAAATCAGAGGCACAGTGCATAGGTGTGATGACATTCCTACAATTACAGTCAGAACATGTATCAAAACTACAGCTCCTTCTTTGCTTTTCCTCCCACTTGCAGCATTTATACTTTTCAACTCCAGTTGTCAATTATCTTCCGCCCATCATTTTAATATATTGACATTCTTTCACTTTCCATGTTATTGATCTGTAAGTCATCTTTACATCTTATTCCTCTCACATTACAGTCTTATCCCTTCATCCTCCATTTTGTTAGGAAGTCCCCCCAATCCTTTTGAGTGCCAGTCTCCCATGCCATATCTCACCTTCCATTCCTAATTCTTCAGCCACATCTCAAGCCACTTCTTTTGGTTTCATCTTTGATCATCTCCCTTCACCCACCCACTTTTCTCTTTGCTATAGGTTTCCTCAAGCTCAGAACCTTCTTCTGTTAGTTTAGGAGATGCCTGGCTGTAGCTCTCCCCCGGTAACTGTGCTGAGGTCACTAACCCATTAATAAGGAAGGGAAGGCTGACAGCAAGAGAACTAATCATTGAGAGAGGAGTGAGACTGTGGTGCAAAGCAGGTTGCAGTGCTAATGGGAGAAACGGGCAGATAGATCTCCTAGGGCTTCTGTGAGATTGCTCCCAAACTCCAATTTCATTCCAAGTAGCAAGATCAGTTTTTACCTCCCAGGTTGCAACAACTTCAGGGCATGCAAAACACTGATTCTTTAATCTCTGTCTCAGGATAGCAAGCAATGATTTTACTGAGCAGAAAGATTTGCCACCTTACGAAAAAAGAAAAAGGATGGCCAATACAATTGCTTAGAGCAGACAATGTTAGCTGCCAGAGCCTGGAATGAGGTATCAGGAAATAAATGCATTTGTCTAACAAGCCTTTGATCTTCAGTCCCATCCGTGCTGGGCTATGTACCAAGTTAAGAAAGCAGAGTTAGGTGTGCTTTAAGATGGTGACAGAGACCAAAACAAGCTTTTTTTCTGGCTGTAAGTCACATTCTATGCCAGGTTTCAGCACTATAAGCTGGTTAGGCAGAACTGAATATGAAAAGAAAGTGAAACAGTTATTTTGATTTTGTAATATTTATACCAATGTGAATTAAAAATTTGTATTTTAAGCTGCATGAAGTTATTTATCAGTATAAGTAAAGCTTTCAAAAATCATTGTGCTAATCAGTGATGGGAGGAGAGAAGCAGGAGAAAAAGCCAGAGCTATTTTTGTGCTTGGCATCACCAACTCTGCCTTGTGATAACATTATGCTGGAACCATTCATTCACTCATTGCCCAGTCAAACTTGTTTAGATTAAAAAGGTCAATTAAAAGTGCAGAATAAAGACTTCCTTATTCGGAAGTGATGTAGCAGCTGGAAAATACAAAATTCTACTTACACAAAATACAGTTTTCAGGAGATGGTAAGTCTGTACAACGTACTACAAACTGAAGAATTTGTTCTGACATAATTTTGATATAAAATCAAGCAGTTTTTCATGCTCAAAATTGTTTAACTGTTCAGGTGCTACTGCAAGGGATGGAAATAGCAGAAGATCTGTCTTTCAGAATGGTGCCCCTCCTCACATGTGTGTAAACATGAGAGGGAGAGGCTGTGCCTTGCTTTTACCCCTGAAATACGTTGCAGTAAATGCATTTTGACAGTATAAGTTTCCCCTTTGGAGCAAGGCAGACCTAAGGATTATAGATGGTGCTATGGACTGTTTTTTTGTAGGTGGTTGCTCAATTTTTATGACATGGGCTCATTTCCTGCCTAGGAGAATGCCATGTCAGTACCACAAGGCAATTCTCCCTCTTTCAAATACTAAAGGTAGCTCCAAACTGTCTGGTTGTCTGTGCTGGTGAGTACAAATGGTCAGACAGGGTGTTTGCCTTCTCTTTAGTTTCCTTGAGTGGTCAGGTTAATCAATCCTTTCAGTTTAATTATACCTGGTTCTGGAGATGGTTTATTTGCTACTAAACTGAACATTTCTTCTTCACTTTGTGGGTACAGACTTCTTTTGAAGAATCTGAAAAATGTTTCAAATTGAAAATAATGTGAATGTACATGAAATATTTTAATTGTTTTCAACATATAGTGTTAATGGTGTAGATAGCATAAGAAGCTAGTTCGATTATGCCCAGTGTTATTCAGCAAGGGAAGCACATTCACTCAGTGTTGCTAGGCTACCAGCCTTATTTACTGATACTCAGAACCTTCCAGGGCAGAGAGAGCTGAAAAGCTTCAAGAGCAGATGTAAGAAGAGGAAATAATAAATGGCACTGATAATGCACTGGAATTCATTTTAATGTGTGTTGTACTGTGGGATCCCAGTGAGAGAAAACACTTCTGCACTTAGCTAACTCATCGCACTGCAAGCAGGGAGAGCAAGAGAGAAAGAAACCACTGGCACTCCACAGTAGTTAAGTCAGTTGTCAAATTTAAGATAGGTTTTTGATTTTGGAAGTCATCAGTTGAAAAGTAGGCCACCAAGAATGTATATAAAACCAGGAAGATAAGACTCCTAGAAGAGTCGTCTATAAGGTAAAAATCCATTATTAATAGATGTTTAGTTGGGCTAGCCTAATCAAATTGGATCCTATTTGCTTTTTGTTGTTACTCTTCTAGCTAGACACAGACCTGCCCTGGGGCACCCCTTGTATAGCAATGAACTGGGCTACCCAGAAAGAGAAGCCTTGCCTCCAATGGGCCTTGCACAGCTTATTTTGGAGGCTTGACAAGCAATAGCAGTGCTACAACTACAAAGCAAATCTACCTGCAGCACCTTATATCTTGTCCCTAGGGTCCTTCACCAGCTTTGCCTCTGCTTTCTTAGGAACAGTGACCGAGCTGTGTTCCTTCACCCACAACACTGTCCCACAGGTCTAGATGTGACAGCAGAACCACAGGTTGCAACACGGTCCACTGGCAGCCTCGGAAGACCCAATCTGATTAGGCTACTGATGCTATTGAAAAGATGAAGAGAGAAACATGAGGTACAACATTTAGATGGGTCCACAAGCTCCCAGCATCACATGACTGCAGCCCAGAGAGGAGGTAGAGCTGGAGCCAAGCACCATGGTTTAGGGAAAATACAGGGCCAGATCTTAGTGGTTCCCCAGGCTAATGATCCATTTTATGGGTTTCCCTACAAATAAAATGATAATATGAGGGGGAGGATGAGAGCACTCAACCCTGAGTTACTGCATGTTGGGGGCATCACCCAAGTGCATAGAATTTCCATGCTCCCGGTTTAAGCAGACCCAATGTGTCTTTGAAACCAATTACCTACACAGAAAACAGTCATATTCATGGACTATGGCCCCATCAAATACAGGGCAGAAAACAGATATTTTGCAAGATAACTCAAGTCCTGTCCTGTGGAGAAATAGGTATTTGCACCTCCACAAGAAATCACCTCCACAAACATAACAACTTTAGCCGCAGATCTAATGGATTTAAAAACATGTTTCTCTTGACATTGCTACTGTAAGGTGTGCAAATGTACATATGTTTGCACATCAGCCTTAATGAAAAAATCCTACAGATATTCAAGAATACTTTCTTCCAGCTGAAGAAATAGGGAAGGAAATTTGCAATAGTGAAATGCTGCAGTTGGGGTGCTAACCATAGCAGTGCTGTAAGCCTGATGACTAAAACTTGCTGAACACCGTGAGTCATATGAGGCTGTACCTCCCCTGCCCTGGCTGGCTGGGCCCGTTCATGTCAGTGTGAATCAGCGCTGGAGAGGCGAGAGTGTCTCAACTGAGAAAAAGAACGCATTTGAAAACAAAGAGAGAAATGGGTAAAATGTGTTTACAGCCTGCTCTGTTGTTTTGCAGCTGGCATACACTAACATCCATCACTTAAATGTTTAAGGCTCTATTACTCAAGCAGAGGAATGGCAGTAGCTGCAGGCACAGAAGCAAATTTTACTCCATTAACCCTCAAATACCACCTGGAGCAACTTCTCATCTTCTCTGGAGTTCCTTTATTTTATCCTGCTATAACAGGACAGAGCTTTACTCATCTAATTCAGTCACAGCGGGTGAGAGGAAAAGAGGCAAAATGTGTAGGTAGTATCAAATGCAGGGAAGCTGTTAATACCTTCCAACTCACAAAGAAGGAGCTGTGAGTCTGTTTGTCCTTGACAGGCTCCCACGAACAGCAGCCTCAGAACTTTGACTGGTCACTGCCCATGACCTAGGTCTGAGACCAGTAGCCTGACCCTTCTTGGGTGCTGGCTCTGGAGATTTGCAGTCTCTCTCAGTCCATGGTGTCCAGGTAATGGCTATCATCCACCCTCTCTGCCAGGGAGGAGGTCAGCAATGTGTCTGCTGGTGTATCTCACCATGTTACCCTCCAGCAACAGTGGGCACAGTCATCATCTCAGGTCACCCTCTGCAAGGAGATGCACAGACACTAACACCTGAGCCACTTGGTGTGTGTGGCTGAAGTGAAGGGCTGCTCTTCCCCCACAGGGTCCTCACTCTACACTACTTAAACCCTGTTCCCTGTCACTGCAGCTTCAGCAGCTCCAGTGATGGTCAGTTTGCTCTTCTGTGGGGCCTTATCCTATGTGCACAGTGATGGAAAGCAGATACCTACTCAGTGCCATAGGTATTGTGGGATGCTGCAAATGTGTGCTGAGGGGCACTGATAGGTACTGGGTCCTTCCAGACTCACCCCAAATAAAGACTCTCTTGTTTTAAAGATGCCACTAATCTCTTTAGGCACCTTTAGTGTTTGAAGAGTTTGGATTAGTGACTTATGGAGGTGCTTTACAGCTTATCTGTCTTTTTACAGACCTTAATTTCTCTGGTTGTTTTTACCATGGTAACTAATAGCACCTCCTGGCAATGAACATGGATGTTTCTATAGATACACATTCTCCTCATGCATTCTGCTTATGCAAGTCTAATACTTGACATTGAGTGCTTGGGGGAAAAAGTGGTCTTTTCTGGAAACTACAAGGAGTCTTTACTGCATTCCATTTATTATGGCATTAAAATTTAGACTGTGATGAAATATTTGGGAAGGAAACTTAATGTATCAGCCATTAAGTTTTCCATATGCAAGGCTGAATGTCCCCAAACAATCTCAACTTCCATGATGAGTCCTTGAGATTTTTTATCTTTTTTTGCACTCTAACATATGACTGCATTTTTAACTATGATAGAAACATTCAGCAAAAGTGGAGGATTTCTAAGTTTATTTAGAAGAATTCAGTTGTAATTTATCTACTGATTTTAGCCAAATATGTGTGACTGGAAATCTATTACATCCTAGGCAATTTATTACAGAAAATACAGAAATCTTACATCATAAATTCTTTTATTTAAAATTAACCTATATTTTTTTTTAAAAGTAACTGTTCACTTTCTTTAAGATACATCTCATTTTCTTAAGTGACAAAATAGAAAAAAAATCTAAAACCCCCTCTCCTGATACTGAAAATTTAATTTTTGTTGGATGCAGTTTAACTTTTAAGAGATGGACTGTTTTCTTGATTATGAAGAGTAAATCAATTTAATCAGGTTTTGATCAAAGCCAAACCAATTAATAGACCTTAATATTAATGGAGGAAAACATTTAGCCTGGATAAAAAAGAAAAATGCCTTTAATTGTCAATGCCTGTGAGCTGGGGATTATGTAATGCCCTGAAACACTTAGGCAAAATACTCCTCATTTATTCCCCCAGAATCTCAGGCCCCTTGTTCTGTACAATCCACATTCGTGCTGCATCCACTGGTCATCTGAAACTGATTCCTGCAATACACCCTATCTTGGGACTGAAAATATCAGCTGATCACGGTGAAAAAGTAATGAGATTTACTGCGCTATACCCAGCATGTATTTCCTAGGTGTCCTTTCAGTAATTGGGACCTGGTGTCAAAGAAGTTGAAGAAGACAACTTTGGCTATTCTTATGGCCTTCTTGAAGGAAAACTAGCATGAGAAAACAAATCCTATATGTAGTAGTTGTTCAGTGTAGTTTGAAATAATTTCACACTGTCACATTTCAGGTAGTTCCCATGTGAATTTATAATTTCTAAAGTTTCTGCTTTTAACACTTTTATGAGAATTTTTTAAAATTTTGTTTCCCTAGGCCTAGGACACATAAACTTTTGGAGTGAGAGAGGAAATTGAGGACCTGCAGAGATTCTAGAATCCACACAAGATTCCCTAGCTATTTTAGTGAAAGCTTTTATTCCTAGTTTGTGTATTTTTTTATTTCTGCTGCCTGCATCTGGAATAATTTTCCAGGAAAGAAACTCCCTTTTCTTACTCAGTCATTTTTCTTTTAACATTTTTTTTTTTTTTTTTTTTTGCTTTGTGCTATTTTGGAAAAGTAATAAGATGCAAGTAGGCTATCCTTATCTGAAGTGGCTTTATAAGTAGGACAAAGTCTGAATCTCTTAGCACAAACTTGCACAAAAGTAAAGATCCTAATTTTTTTTTTGCAAAGTTTTACTGCCATTGGTATTATATAACAACACAATACATGGCTAAATTTAAACATAACTTCAAATAAAGAAGGTAGCATTAATTCTTTTATACCTCACCTGATTTTAAAATAAACAATTGTGAGGCTCAATTGTTTCTTTTCTTTTTCTCAGATGTTTGTTCTGAACTCTTCAGCTTTGCAATGCACTTGGAAATATCATTAGAACAGACTTCTGTGTTCAAACAACAGAAGTGTCTTATTAAAAGTAGACTGTATTACAGTGTCATTTCTGCTCAGCTTTTGTTCAGAAACAGCAAATACACAGATTAAATGCACAGTTGTACAGGTACGCGAGAGTGGGGATGGCAAACAGTTAATCGAATTTTTAACTCCGGAGAATGTTTGGGCTGTAGTTTCTGGATGCAGTCAACCTCATCAGGTTAGATGCTTTCCCTGTCTTCCCTAGACAATTTTTCTACTCAGTCTGATGTCTCACGAGAGATATCAACCCATTCTGTAAGAGAGAAACCCTCTTATTTTCGTTATGCTTCTGTTGTTGCTCTAGGCTACAACAAAGTAGAGGTCTGGGCTCTAGCTTGTCCCATTTTTTTTTCCACTACCTTGTGCTAGTGATTCACAACATCTTTGCTGTCAAAAAACCACAATTTTTAGTGGGAAAGCATGTGACGCAACCGGGTCAAAAGGAGGAGAGGTGATTTAAACAAAGGACTATGACATATCTCCATCTGTGCAGTTCAGCTGTCACATGTGGCCTCCTGGATGGGATCTAAAAGTGTGCTAATAGGCTGTAAAAATTTCCGAGGTATATAAACAGTAAATGCTTCTTTTGATATATGGCTTGCAAAATATTGTACCAGCCTTAAAAATGCCACAACATGAAAAAGAGAAGTTCTGTGTGAATTATGGGGAGAAAGTTCTGAAGAGAAATGGAGAGAGGTTGAAATTGAAAAAAGTAGTGCTGAATTTGTCTGCCATTGAAGTTGTAGATGACTGGGAAACATAGAAAATCAAATAGGATAATTACTTCTTGTAAGTATCATCTAGAATTTCTTTTGATTATCTTATTTTTCTATTTTGCAATCTTGTCCTCAGGAGCCCTGTACTTTGCCAAAGGAAGGCACACTTAAGCCTGTCAGGTTTCAGATAGAGCCAAATGGAAATAGATCTACTAGAGGTATGTACTACCTCAGGGCTTCAAAGTCAAGTAAAACTTTTCAGTTTGGATATTCCTGGGTCCTGAGGTGTGTTTAGGGAATTTAGGAACTGCCGTACATGTCCTGCCTAGCCCAAAGGGCTATGAGAAATTTTGTACTATTGGATGTTAGGTCACTGTAAACTTTCCCTGATGGGCATGAAATAGAACTGAAGGAATTCAGTAAATGAAAATTGCCTTATAAGAAGTGTTTTAAAAAACAAGTTAAATATTTCTCTGGCTAACCAAAAATAGCTTTGGTACGGCAAGTGGTTCAGGCAGTGCAAGCTTACACATGTCCACAACATACTGTCAACAGAGCTAATGAACCTTCATCTGCTAGGGATAAAACTGAGGTTCTAATCTGCAAAGGGAGATGAAATGTCATATTTGGCTGTGCTCCTACATGATGTTTACATGAAGACTGCCAAAGCATGTGGGGGTCATTAGAATGTGACACACGCTCTTTTGCTTTTGAATTACAATGATGAATCAAAGTATTTCACAGAAACAGAGAATCATTAAGTTTGGAAAAGACCTCCAAGATTATCCAGTCCAACTTTTGACCGAACACCATCATGTCAACTAAACCATAGTACTAAGTGCCACTTCCAGTTTTTTCATGAACACTTCCAGGGATGGTGACTCCATCATCTCCCTGAATAGCCCATTCCAATGCTTAACCACCTTTTCCATGAAGAAATTCTTCCTAATGTCCAACAACCTGAACTTCCCCTGGTGCAGCTTGAGGGCATTTCCTCTTGTCCTGTCGCTAGTTGCCTGGCAGAAGAGAGCAACCTCCACCTTGCTGCAACCTCCTTTCAGGTAATTGTAGAGAGCAATAAGGTCTCCCCACCCCGAGGTCCCTCACTCACTTCTCATATGACTTACTCTCTATACCCATCACCAGCTCCATCACGTCAATGTCCTTCTTGAAGACAGGGGCCCAGAATTGGACACAATACTTGAGGCATGGCAAAATTTATTAAAGATTAGGAGAGAAAAATTTTCATTGTTTCTGAAGATATCTAAAGATAGCTTTATTTTTTGAATTTTTCAAGAGACACATTATATTGTTTTGTATTTGCTCAGCCATGAGAACACTACTAAGAATTGCTTGGGATATAGCATACACTGTTCATTCTTAGGAAAGAAAACAGCAGCTGATTTGGCAAGATTGGTGTCTGAATCTAAGATGTAAAGCTTCTCCTAATGTGGCACACAATCTATCTTGTGCATGCATCCCCAGTAGTAGAACTGCCGGCAAAATAGGCTTCAAAAGGCTATAGGAAATGGCTCATGTTTTTCAAGTGGAATTTTTGACAGCTATTAAGGGAGCTAAACTGCATTTTTAGAAGAGATTGCATTTTATTTAGATTTTATTTAGCTATTTTCTTATGCAAGTAAACAAATATGGTATTACCAGGGTTGCTTAGCTATTCCTCTGATGACAGAATGACTTATGAAAATCTATAATCCAGACAGGAGCTTGCAAAGGTTTACAGCAATTCTTAGCACTTATGTATCTCATGCTTATGGACAAGGAGAGACTGATGTATTTTTCAGCACTGTTGAAACTTGTACAAAAATATGTTTTTATGCCCTGCCACTGAAATGTCCTGTAATAGCCACATTAAAGTCATTGCAGTGGCGTGACTTATGTGTATAACTGTGAACAAGGAAATTACTTATCTGACACAAGGGATTTTTGCCTCAGCCTGTTCCAGGAAAAAAAGAAGAAAAAGTCCTTAAATTCATGAAACTCACTCTGATACTGGAAGCGATATATCTAAGCTAACAACTAAATATTCATTCTATAAAAGCTCTATACACTGGTATAGGGAATGATAGCAAATTATCCTAATCAGAACTTGGATAGACTGCAAATTGTATAGCGTAACACCAAATGCAGACTGCAAATTTTGGGCAGCCTGGCAACACTTCTTTGCACTCCTTATGTTTCATAAATTATTGAATCATACAGCAGTAACTTACTGGGCTGAATTTGTTATGCATGGTTAAAATGTCTTCCCTCTCTAGTCCAAGACAATGAAGTAACAATCTAATAATTGCATAAGCTTTAAAATAGACTAGTCATTTAAAATGAATTAGTATTAATGGGGTGCTCCTCCATGACTATCAGTTCCTTTTTTTATTTTTTAGAAAATAACATTACAAGGAAGTATATAAGGAAGTATACAAGGAAGTCAATACCTACAAGTTCTTTCTGTAAAAATTAAAAGAAAGCTGAAAGACTGCTGATATATTTGCGACTATATGTGTATATTCAGAGAAAAACAGAAGAAAGTATACTGAAAGTAGAGCAAAATTCTTTGTATGACAATGCCAACAGTAAAAGTTAGAATATGCAATAAACCAGCATAAAAATGACACTGTGGTTTCTTTCTGCAGAGCACAGTGACAGTTGCAAGAAGCTGTTCTTGCTTATCACCATCTTTGCCTCTCTCTCTCCCCCGCTATCCTTTCTCTCTGAGTTCTGAAAACCAGAACGTCTTCCACATTGGCTGTGGCATGATGGTAAGCAAGGGAGAGCTGTCCTCTTCGCTCACATACAACCCTGAAGGAACACAGCTACCATCTGATGCTCACCAACACTCAGACTTCTCCAGTCCGCAGCACAGAAGGAAATTGTCACTAGCTGCCAGAAAAATATCAGGTTTTATTTCTCTGCAGCATGACCTGGTTGCAATTGTGAAGTTGGACCAATATGAAGAAATATGGAGTTTATTTCTTTCCCAATTGAGCAAAGTGTGCAAAAATAATCTTAACATCAGGGTATGTCAAGAGATATACCATTACTTTATTTTGTATCCTTTAATGTCATATTTTTGATCAGAAATTTGCACTGCTTCTAAAAACCTTTCCCCAATTTGCTTTTCTCTATTTTGTATTTAACTGTCATTACCTCTCTAAAGCTTTAGAAGCTCTAACAAAAGACTCTTGCGCAAATTGCTGGTGTCTGTGTCAGCATGAAAGTTTTGTGTTGCAGTGGGTGGCCTGCCTGGATCGTGCAGGATGATGCGCAATTGCCCAAATGTTCCTTATACCTTTCTTTCAAGAAGTAGGGCTTTATCAAAAGTAAAAGGGAGTTGTCAGTGGTGGATAAGCTGTGCTCTGAGCTGGCCTGATGTTCTTCTGAGTCAAGCTATGTTTATGAAACACTGTGTTTCCTTACATTTCAACTGTCATTTAAAATCCGTGGAGGGTTGAAAAGTGGTAGTTTAAAGAAAGTTATTGAAACTGGTTTCAGTGAAACACAATGCCCCATGAACTACTTATCAAATCAGATGAACTAATTTTTTTTCCTGTCCTTAAATGCTGTGAAACTATGAAGCAAATAGCATAAGCAATCTGACATTGCTGTGAACATCATGATAATTGTTGGAGCGGTGTTTCCTCATGTGATACCCTTCCTATTTTTGTCACTAAAAACAGTTAACCCAAATCTAACTGCTATTAAAAATTCACTACACAGGTTTTCTAGCCTGAAACTTAGTGAGAAGAGCTTTAAAATAATTTCTTTTTCTATTTAAAATTTTCTGATTCCATTTCATGCCAAAAGATCAAAATGGTATCTAAGCTTCTGACAATTGTTTAAAGGCTATCTTGTTACAGGCTTAACTGGCAAAATACAAATAATTTATTCTATTTTTAATGTATATCTATTCTTTGCATCTGACTTGATGCCTCTGCTTATCAAGAATTTTGTTTCATGTGATGGGTACAGAGGATCCCAGGCTAACTTAGGGGTACTGTCTCAGTATTGGTTGTGAATCCAAAATGTGCTTGTGACCAAATACGATAGAGAGATTCTAACTCATGCCTCTGTTAGAAAAAGCTTACTCAAGCATTGGCACATTCAGGTGAGTCATGTAGCAGACTCTGCATCCACCTGAGCCAGCAACGAGGGACTGGCCCCCCAGATTGCTTTTTCCAATCTCTTTTATCCTTCAATTGGGCAAATTTGCTCAGTGGCTTTCAAACTAAAGAATCTTTCCAAACTGTGTAAAAGTATATAATTTATTGTGGCTAAAAATAAGATTTCAATGTGAGATTCTGGAGGACTATTGCAAGCTGAGCATTTTCATACAAACAGAAAATTATACGAGTCCACTCTCCCCTTCAGGACACCATATATTACTACCATCTCTGTATCAGAAATGCAAGTGACCAGTCACACCTTAACATTGTGTTCAGTCTCTCTGCAAACTCCACTGGAGGGTTTTGCAGACAGCATTTTAAATAATGGAAGCTAAGGGTTTGGGTAAAATCAAAAATTGCTGTTTCCATGTTCTACTTTGTACTGAGGAACAATGAAACTTAACTGGAGTACAAGTAGGTCTTTACCTCAGCATGACTAGTGTTGCAAAATTTAGAGTTTTCTCAAAACCCTCACCTCCTGAAACTATAATTGCACATGAACCTCAGTTTTCTAGGTCAGTGTTGGAAAGAGAAAAGAGAGAATATAATGTGAACATACCCCTGGAGGCAATTTCCTATTACTTTCAAACCAGTACAATATTTTTGCCTTTATAATTTTTTAACAATTCACTTTGTTAACTTTTGTTAATCACTAAGCTGTTTGGAACCCCACCACGTTGTATGTGGCATGTCAAAGTCTAAATGGCTTTGAATTTTTAGATCAGTCTTCCAATCTCAATGTGTTCAGCTGAAGCCCACTGCAGAAGCTGGGACAGAATATATCAGCACTGAAATACTTACTTAACAATGAAATAATCCAAATAGTGTCTGATTTCAGTCAATCTTGATCAGAAATTTAGGCAGTTTTTAAAAAATCTAGTAATTTATCAGGCTCTTCCACACACACATGGAGATGGTACCAGAAAGGTTTCTTAGGGTATATAAACCCACAGGACTTTATGTTTCATGGGTTTCTTTCCCCCACCACTCCCTGAGGTACCAAGAAAACAACAACCACCAGGTTTTTCAGAGACCTCTGAGTAGTGAATATAAACTCTTACTTTTTCTCTCTCTTTCTTTCTCTCTCTTCCCATACATATTTTCTTGGGTGATATGTTTATGCTTTTATGTTGCCTTATTACTATAGATAATAACCGAATATAGCTACCAATAACCAAAATAGCTACATACCGGTTTTCCTTTGCAACCTAATTGTTCTAAAATAAACATATATATATGTATCTGTAAACACTGATCATCTAGCATCGACTTGCTTTAATTCTCTGCAAGGAATTTAATAACAGAAAAACAAAAGTTCCTTCTGTCTTGCAGAGTGAAGCATAACAGCTTGTCTCGTGATGATCCTATTAGTTATAGGTCTTGAAACTGAGACTGTTTGAAAAAAAGAAAATGAATCAAAAGTCTTAAACATATATTTCCATGGCACCATGTAGCAGCTACATGTCAAGCAGTGATGCAATCCTTCTTTTTGTATTATCTGTATGGTAAACAGAAGTGCATAACTAATGCCTTAATTCAAGTCACATGTTTAACCTAGGTTAGGTATAACTTTAAAAAAGAACCAGCTTGTAATGCATACCGTCACCACCATAGGCCTGATGTCTGAAGTGAGAGCTAACCACAGCAAAATAAAAAGAAAGAGGTCTGTTGATCACATGCATTTTCTGTAGCTTGGATGACAGAAACTGAACAGCAAGGGAGGCGTCTCTGTCCATTTGAAATCTATACCTTCAAACCCTCCCCAAACAGTGGCTGAGATATGAGACGCTGAAGTTATTTCTCATAGCTTCTACCATAATGGGTGCAGCATTTCTCACCTTATGTACTTTCCTTGGAATGCAAATGAGTTTTGCATCCTCTGTATGCAGCAGATGAAATTCCAGAGGATGAAGGTAGACAACGGAGTATGGGTAATGAGTCATAAAATCATCCATATTCTACTCAGAGCACTTCTGTCCCTTTGCTGGATTTCTTCAGAATTAATAATATCAGCTTCTAAGATAAATGACTGCTCTTTCTCTATGTTTGTTTACTAAAACTATCCCACAACATTTCTAATGTTTAATGTAAAACTAAACGGAATCTGTCCCTGTCTTGAACTTGTATTATTTAGTGCTGAACTGAGTTGAGTCAGGAAAAAAACTGTGACTGTGAACAGGTTTTAGAGTTCAAAATTTGAACTTAATATTATATTCAGATCAGAATTCATTTAATTTGCATGACAAAAAACCTAAACTAAGGATGTTTTATTTAAAAGCACAAATGCCATAAACTCTGAAGGACCATGTACTGAAGTGAAGATGGGATTGAAGATAGCTTCACACTTGGGCAAGTAATGAAAAAGCAGTTCTGTTGGGGAAATAAGGGATTTTAATTTCTAAGAAAGTATCTCTGGATCATTATTCACAGTAATGATCTAGTGGGAAATCAGAACTTTTGTAGGAAAGTTATAAATGGAAAATGGTAGGATGTATCACTCATTCTGGCACAAACGGGAGTTTGGTGAAGCAGCCAGGACTGTCAGAAAATGTTCTCCCTTGAGTAATCTAAAGAATTATTATAGCATCTTCCCTCTAGTACTGTAAAAAGCTACCACACTTACAGTTTTTTACCCCTGAAACTAATCTTTTTTTTTCCATTATCAACAGATTTTAAGTAAATACATTTGAATGAAAAGGTTTTGGAGATTTTTAATATGTGAACAGTTCTTTCATGTTGGGAATTTTTGGCTGCCTGCATAAATACCTCTTGAAATGACAAAATGAACAGAAAAGTGTAAAGAAATTATACTGATCTTTATAGTCAAATATGCTATATTGTTTTGGATTCTGTAGACTAATAGTTTTGCATGCAGTTCTGATTTTTTTTAAGTGAACAACAAGAAAGAAAGTCTCTAGGGTAGATATTGCTTTTAGAATATAAAGGTAATTCTACATATCTATGTGCAATAGCATCAGTAAGCTGTGTATTTGTTGCTCTTCTTTTTAAAAAGTGCTGTGCTGAACAGTCAAAATATATTATATTTTCAGTGGAATATTATTTTTCCCATAATGATGGACTAAGGTGACTAGTCTAATTTAGTGATCATTTAGAGTATCATTTCAAGGAAAAGGAAATGACAACCTTCACTCTCATTTTTCTTTCCATTTCTGAAGATCTTAATTTCTTTGTCATTTTTTCCCCTGTTTGATGATTTGTATTTAATAATGCATTTTAATTTTGAATTTCCCATTCTTGTATAAATACTGTTGATTAATGCTGAAACGCTGCCAGAGATGCTTGCAGTAGAAGGGCTGTGCAATGTTTAAACACTCTACATAAATATTCCTGACATGGAATCCACTCTTCCTCAGCACATCTTCCGCTGAAGTTGCTGAACAAGGGAAGTGCTGCCCATCTGTGAGGCTAATGTCAGAAGATTATTGCTATGTTTTCTAAGAAATCTAATTATCTCTTTAAAGAATAGAGTTTGATACAGATTGAGAATTTTGTAATAAGGAACTGCACCACATATATCAGTGTTATATTTTTGCAGTGTACAGAACTTACGGTCTTAATTCCCCAAGACTGTTTAAAAGGATGATAATTGCTAAATGTCTTCTATTACTTCCTTCCCTTCCTCTTGTTAGCTTGCTTTGATTTACAGACAGTCCCAGTGATATCTTGGCTGAAAATCATGTAAAATATGGTAAATGGGTATTCTGAATCAATTGGATTTGTTTTCCTCAAGATTGTTAATGCATCTGCTGGCACATTCAAGGCCTAGCTAAACCCATTAAAAGAACTGACATACTTTTGTAGCATTTTAGTTGAAAACACATTTACTCGTGCAAAGATCAGGAGACAGACAAAGCAATAGAAAGTATTAAATTAATAAATCCATATTTTACAAGCCCATCTTGGAAATGCTGTACTTCCATTTTACCACAGTCAATATGAACGAGGAACACTACCTGATACATCTGTATTAGTCCTTGTAAGGGCAGTATGACTCCGAAATTAAAACACTTCCATGGATGTTCCCATTCTTTTCAGCTCATTTCACAAAATCAGGAGATGTTTCCAGAAAAAAAATAATTAACACAGCCTGAGTAAGAAACTAACACATCTGGATAAATATTTTATTTCAAAACTCCAGATTTTCTGTTCTTGCCATCAGACATCTGCAACGTCTTAACCAATTTTCATGAGTGGGAAGTGAGAAAACAACAGTTAAAATACTAATGTCCAATAATGCTTTTCATAATACAGCCCTAGCCTGTGGTTTCATTTGTGAAAACAGCATAGCTGATAATAATCATGGGAAGTTTGGTGAAAAACCTAGCTAGGCAAAGTACTCTATTGCTGTTTCCTGTGAAAAACTGCAGCTGCCTTACCCATTCCTTATACTCTCTACTGCTGTTTTACTTTGCCCTGCTTTTAGGGGTAGGCTTGACTTGACAACACTTTTCACACGGGCGCAGTGAGGCATGAAAAAATTACATGGCAAAACTCACACAGATGAGGCTTTTTGACCTCTACATGAACAGTAGAAACCTCTGCAGTAGCTACAATAGGCCAGATGTTGAAGCATAACAGTTTGTTTCAAAGCTTCAGTGGACTCTCAAAGCATGTCTTTCAGCCACTGGCTACTCCCAGGGTTGGGTCTCAGGCACAGATAAGCTGCAAAGAGGAAAATGATTGTTAGAATCTTGGGAAAGCAGTACATCCTGCTAAAAATGTATGTCAACCACTATCTAGGGGTTCAGGAAACCAAAGGTTTGTGCTATCAGGTTTGGGGTTTTTTTTGGGTTTTTTTGGGGTTTTTTTGTTGGTTTTTTTTTTCACATCTGCAGTGTGAATATGACCCCAGTTGTACAAATATACTGCACAAAAGATAGGCTGCTGAGTGTTAAGGGCGGGTTCCCCTCCTTACAGTAGGATGCCAAAAATTTGGGTATTAGAATGCAGATGTCTCTCTATCATCTTAGCCCTGTACTTCTACAAACCTAATCTGTTCAGATCCTAAATAAAAAGTTAAATTTGGGGCTACTGTATCTAAGCCATAAAACTGCAGTAAGAGTTCTCCTGAGAGTGGATGTAATGGCTCTTGGGTCTATCTCATAATGTAAGTGGTAAAAAGAAGAGTCAGTTAGTGATTTTATCTACAGATCACGTCTTTGCAGATTCTTTATTTTTAAAACTTTGGCAAAAATTAAAAAGGATTTTTTTTAAATCAAAGAGTTGAAAAAGAGTTCAATATAAGAATTACAACTTCTTTGGAAACTTATATCCCTCTCTTTTTTTTCTATCCCTTTCGTCAACTTAAATAACTATTCTCTAAATCCAAATCTCGATCAATTTGAAATGAAGCTTCCAGTAAATAAATTGTCTGAAGAATGTCATTCAGCTCTGGTAACACTAACTCCTTGCATAATGCTGTTCTCTTACCTAGCGTTTTACCTTCCCATCCTTCCACCTGCTGCTAGTGAAGCTGTGGTATGATCAACGTAAGTGCCTAGAAGGGAACTCTGATGCTAGTGGAAGCCACAGAGTTTTAAACTACTCTGCTGAAAGACTCTTCCCCGGGTATTATTAAACAGTCAAAGAACAAAAAATTCAAAATACTGCATTGTATGTAAGTATCCAGTAGGTCTTTGAACTATGTTTGCATTTATGTCAATAGGAACCATTACTGTGATATGTAACATTAGATAATCCACACCTAAGACAAAGTATTGGTAGTCCAAGATTGCAAAATTACTGAAGAATAACAGCAAATAAACAAAAATTGCTTTACAGCAGCACATTTAGTGCCAGTGAGTCTAGCTTAGATCCACAATCGAGATGCTCAGTGGAAGTTTGCATTTAAATCACATTTTGGGGTGGTGTCTGATGACAAAGTTCCTCACTGGATGGTGTTTGCAGTTGTTTAAAGTACTACTAAATTAAAACAACCTTTACTAGACCTTAATTCCAGTCCATTCCAAATTACCCTTTCCATGCCAGATGTTTTGTGGGAGTAATGTTCTGACAAGTTTTCTTACACGTGTAAGCAAAATTATCAAAGGAAAAAAAAAATGAACTATTAAGAGTGTGGGCTGGAGTGGCATGAAGTATTTCTGATATGTGACAAGCACCTCAAAACAACTCTGAACAGAAAGGCTGCTGAAGCTAAAGTAGTTTCAAGTGACTGGAATATCAAATCTTCTTAAGCATGATATAAACTATTCTTAAGGGAAAATTTTAATTGTGCCCTTCAGGCAGTTTGCCCCATGACATCTATTAATATTGACAGAAGGTAAGTGCATGCATCCCTGTGTGACCGTACTGTGCCACTTCATGCCACCACTAGGAACTGGTATCTATTGGTGTATTATCAAACAGTGGCCTCTGACTCATTCTTTTAGTGGAAAGAGTTTTACAATTGCTACATCAAAAGAGTCATTGTAATGTTTTTGTCTGTAATGATAAGGCAGCAAAGTGCTGTTCAAATGATATGGAACAGCTAAGTGCTCGGACTTTACTTCTTTTTATAAGGACAAGTGGACAGACTTTAGCTATTAATACCAGATAGAGGAGCACAAGGACATTTCAGTGTAAGAGACAAAAAAAGCAGTGATTTCATTGGAAACACAATAGGAATAGTTAAAAATGTCTAATCCTTTCTGAAAGGTATGATTACCAAGTTCAGAGTAGACATTTTCACAATTTGATCTGGAATCAGACTTGGTCTTTGGAGCCCTGCAAGTAGTTGGATGAAGTGACAATTGCAGGACACTACACTGAATCAACCACATCATTGGGTGAGGCCTGGAAACATCATTTTTGCAGGAAAAAATTGAGGAAATTTTTAAATGAAAGTGAATTTGGGAATACTGCCCTGTTACACTGGATACCTGCCTGCCTTAGGAGGCAGAAGGGGGGGGGGGGAGGAACATGCTTCTTGACTCTTTAAAGAGGGAAGAATTATTGTCATCTTGATTTCAGTTTAGAGCCTTTAAAAATTAGTTGTAAAAGTGTGTGAAAATCTGTATTAATAAAAGGCATAAGACAAAAACAGTTAATCTGACCAGAATACAGAGTAAAATAATCCTTTCTGAGAAGCTGTATTTGCCAGAAAAATAGCTCCTTGAGCATGTTACTTAAATATTCTTATAGCACGTGCTCCGTTATTCTAAAAGGACTGTCTATATCTGATCCAAGCTTTTGTATCATTATCTTCCTTGTTTAGTTTAGATGAACCATACTAGACACTGTATTTAGGTTATTTAATATAATTCAAGGTTGGGTGACTATGTGTGTGACACATAGTCTGAGCCTAGTAAATAGGCAGCCTGTTTTTACTGGAGAGTTTCCCAGGGTGGAGATCAGTGACATGCATTTAATTTCAGTGCCTTTAAAGTCTATTTAAGATCAAATAAAATTTATCCTTGTATAAAGGTCCTGCACAGAGACTTTTGTGACAATGATGTCTCTTTAGGCCCCAGAGAAGTAACAAAAGGATAAGCAAACTAGCTATGTGTTTAACATCCTTCACCTTCTGTTCACCCGCTGTTCCAGGCTGAGTGCTTGGCTCTCATCAGTTGCTTGAAAAAGGAACTCCAAAGTGTTCATTCTTCTGAAAGAAAAAAAACCCTGAAAGTATACAGTAGATGGATTATAAAAAACAGAAATTGGGACTCCTTGTTGAGTTTTCCACACAAATTTTCGGAATCTGTGAGATGAAGTAGCCTAGAGTCTCTGTGGATGACTGTCACTGTAAGAGGGAATAAACATGACAAAAAGGTCCTGGCATTTTAAGAGAAAAGTTGTGATTTAGCTTACTGTGCATTCTGTCCATTTATAGAAGCCTTCTCACTCTTCATCAGCTTTTGTGGAATGTTCCTCTTTTCAAAAAAAAGTTTTTTAAAATGACAAGTCAGTATAAAGGGCCTTAGCCCTCAAGATTTCAAAGCTCTACTTTCTTCCTACACTTGTGACTGTGATGTGTGAATTCCATAGTATCAAGTATCCCTGCTGTTGTAGCAATGTGTCTTACACTGCTAACAATTTATACGTATCTCATTTGCATATTTGGAAAATGACTTTGAAATACCTCCAGAAAGTATTTAGAAACACTTGCTTTCTCTTAAATAAAGCCACATGTACTGACACTTTTCATTTTTGCTAGAAGGCAAATTTTTATTTTTAATCTTTAAAATCTTTGTCTCTATAAAGATGCCTGTCCCTGAAATAGCCATAGATTTTATGTTAAAAGTTTCAGAAATCAAATTCTTATTAGGCATAAACTATGAGAAAATGTTTCCACTTAGACAGCCAAAGAATATTTGGGATTTTTCCTTCTTGCTTTAGTTCAGACACTAAAAGTGGACCACATTTAATATTCTTATAATGTGTAGATAAAGTACAAATAGGTGAATCTTAGCTTTGTGAGGTCATTTAAAAGTATTACAGCTGAGCTTCACAGTGATCTATTATTCCATGTGGTGATTAGCATGCAGGTAGCTCCTGTGTTAGTTTTGCAGCTAATAAATGTCAATGTCACTGTCCGAACACCTTGATTTTCCAATATAAAATTCTCTCTTTGTCATCTTTTGCCAGATAACTTGCAGGTACACAGAGATTTAAGGAACTTGTTGTCTATGCACCCTCTGCAAATTCTCTACTTCCACTATCAATACCCCTAACCATTGCTCCAAAACACCAGTGGTGATATCCTGATCATCTACAAAGCTGAACAAAACTTTTGTTCTTCTGGTAATACTGAAATGGATATTTTGTAATTTTAGGAAAAGAATTGAGAGAACCCTGCAAAGCACCTGCAAGTCAAGATTCATCTACATTAGTGTGCGGAAGGGAGAGAGAAGGGAATCTCCTGATCACCCCTATTTATTAATTTTTGGTTCACACTGTGGAATGATTTTGGAGTATATGAGATAACTTCCTGTTGAATAGAAACTGAAAGAATGCACTCTGACCACTAATATGCATTAAGTTCAGAGTTATAATTACAGCCTTGATGTGAGGTTGCCAGCACCAGCTACACTGCTCTGCAGAGCTGGTGCACTGATGCAGTCATAGCCTCCAAATTTTCTCAAAATCACGTGTCACATTGTCAAAAATGAGTTTGTACCTAAATTGTCATGGCTGCATTTTTATATCTTATCTCACATTACAGTGTAAGATTTATGTGGTTGTTTCAATGCATCAAAATTAATTTAGCTGATAAGGGAACTGGGTATGAAGGTATTACATTATCAGAAAAGGACAGTTAGATTAATAGGTTGGTTAATAAAAGAGAATATATTGAGGATAACGAATTAATCAAGAATAGTCAGGAAAGCTGAGAGACCTTGGTGGCAACTAAAGGCCCATCTCAGAAAATGAGACCTATGAACAATTCATAGGAGTACTTATATCTGTTTGTCCAAGTAGATGGTCTTTGAAGGACAGGAGAAAAAAAACAGTTACATAAATCCCCTGAAGTAATGGTGAGTGCATATCCCTAACTAGATGTAAGTTACACTGGATGTCAGTCTGAAAGTATTTATGTATTAGAAAGCAAACTCTGCATAAGGGAACACGAGCATTCAAAATTAATTTTTGCAACTGGTTTATGATTTTGAGCCAGGTTCTATTCTTGAATCTCTTAGAAATTAACAATCCTTTGGGGATGTCTGGACTTATATATATTTTTCCCAGATCAGTTATGAGGGGTACTAGTAGAGTTTTTTAAAACTATTTAGCAATCTTTCTTCTTGTTCTGTCCATTTTTGTGCTTATGCCAAGAAAAGCAGTATTTTGAATTTAAGATTTTGAACTGAAGAAGTTGGCGCAGAGCCTTCAGTGATGGAACATCTTGGCTTATTTTATTAAAGCAATATTTGCATCAGCTGTAGGCCTGTCCATTCATCTTTGCTGTGAAATCTCTAAGTACTTTCTGCCTTGGCATGATGCCAGAGACTTTTCCTGACTGTTGAGAGCCCACATCTTCTGAACTTCTGGCTATCAGCTCTCATATCATCTCGTGCAGTTTCAGCAGAGATTTACCCTGTAACTCTTTGGAAACCTATTCCAATAATATCTTTTTGAATCTGCTTCTTATATAAATGGCTCTGTTGTATTAGATCATCAAGAATTCAAGTCTAAGGTAGATTTAAATTAAAATGGTATTTATAAACATAGATTTGCATAATAGAAAAATACTGCTAAAGATAAAACCAAAATTAACATCATACTCACCAGAGAAGATTTCTTTCAGTTGCTCTAGCATCCCAGCTAGGATTTTTGAGGCTGCCTAGTGGCTTCTGTGACTTTATTCCAAACCTTGCTCCTGACCACCTGCTCTTTTTGTACTACAGTAGCTCTGCTTCTCTACATTTCTTATGGTTTGCTTTTTTGTTTGCTTTTTTTTTCTAGGGGGGGATGGAGAGGGGTTAGGATTCTGAGATATCATGGTAAAAACAGGGAACTGTCATTTTCTTCTTCTCCGGGTTGTTTCACCACCTTATCTCCATTACTGCATAGTTTTTCAGTTTCATCTTTCTTTCCTTCTTACTGCCCCCATACAGTGGATGATAAAATAAGTTTCCAGAGGAGTGTTTCTACTGTAGGTTTCTTTTGAATTATTTTTAAACAGTCTATGATATTTGCATAAAGTTTATGAATGTTAGAAAAGAACAATCTGGGGGGTCCAGAATATTCCGTTAGAAACAAGTAACTGAGTTTACCAACTCAGGTTTTTTTGTTTACATGTTCGAACTCATTTTACAAGTGCTTTTCTGTGGTAGTAGATAGGTCTCCATGGATCTTAAACACATCTCTCTTTAGATGTATTTAACTAGCCAATCCTAATCATCAGTCCTAAATCTCTTGGGTAGAGCTTTCATTTCCAAAAATATTTTGATGGTTTGTTCCTTTGCTCAAAAAGGAAGAGTCAAACCCCACCACACTTTATTCAGATAATGCTTACATGAATTTTCACCCTGTCCAGAAATACTAGATTTTATTTATCTACAGTAGTTTATTTGAAACACCCAATGAAAAAAAAATCTGTTGCTAACACAGCTTTGTGAAGAGTATGATAGACAGGTAGATTGACTTAGTTTGAAATACTTTGATCTTTCAGATTTTTCAGGACTAGAAGCTATTGCCTCATGGAATTTAATCTTTGTGGCAATCCTAGAATCAAAATTTTGTGGGGGAGTGTGTGGCTTTTGTTTGTAGGTTTTCTTTTACTTTAGATAGTAACACAATAAAATAACACTAAAATAATCAAAAGTTTTCTATGAGTTCCACAAAGCATTTTATTCTTTCTAAAGATCATGTGGTATATCAGCTTTCAAAAGCTCCTAGGTGTTCAGGCATTTAAAGGATTTCTGATCCACAAAATTAGCTCTGTAATAAAGATGACTACAGAAAGCCGTGGCAGTGCCACTTCTTGAAAGTGTTTTCTTGCTATTTTCTCTCTTTACATTTGTATTTTTGTTTTCCATTCACCCTATCCTCCTTTCCCAATTAGCATAGAAAAATTCATGCATTTTAGCAAAAGCTAAATGATCAGAAAAAAAGTGAGCTTAAAGCTCCATTCTCAAGGTACTGCAAGTCCAAAAGCATAATAAACAGGCTACCTATTTAAAGGAACTTCAGAAAAGAACTTCAGAAAAATTTCTCACAAGAAGTCATAAATTTAATTCTCCTCTTCCCAGAAGGTTGAGTTTTGTGTTCAAGTATTAGACATTAGAAGTCTGTGTGTGTGACTCAGCAAGTTTCCTTTTTAATTGTGTCCTATAACACATTTTGTGTCCTTTGGGGTACAACCTCATTTTCAGTGAAGTTAAAAAATAAAAATGAAAAAATTAGACTTAGAGCCTTCTTCAGGGTTGCTTCTGTTCTCCTGGATGTTACATGTAGAGTTGTGTTAACCATATCCCTGCCCTCTGGAGATTAGATTATCAAGGACAAAATTACTCTTGCCTATGGTGAAAAACATTCCTTCTTAATTATCCAAATGCTATCTGGAGCAGACAGGTATTATGGTATCATAGTCATTATTCTGCTCTTAACATAATTTATTCTTGTGTTTCTTTCTCTGTTCTATTTCTTACCTAACATTGTACATCATATAAGCAGGTATAAATTTATGTAAATAAATCATACCTTCTTAAAAAAAAATGCCCTCGCAAAGCATCAGATGCTCTTGAAAAAAAAAATAAAATACAAGTAATCAAAATGGGATTCTGGCATTCACTCAATAGTATTACCATAGCAGCAAAGGCAAACAATGAAAATGTAATAATCATAGTGAGTATTATAAGTCAAGGAGTACACATGCAGTATGGAAAAAGCCTTTTAGTGATGTATGTAAAATAAGTGATCATGCCTAGATGTTTAGCTCAGCTAAAGCATTCCCCTTTAGGGGTATGAATTCCATAGCTGTCTAAGATAGACATGCTAAGTACTCTGAGAAGTAGCTGATTCTTTATTTCCACCAGAGATGGTAAGGGGAAGTCACAAGAGAGGTTTAAAAAGTAATTTTTCTTACCAGATGTTAAAAAATTGCTCAATCCCTGTGCCCTAACAGAGAATTTCATTGGTATTGGGAAAATTCTTCATAACAAATTTAATAGAACACATTAGAACACCAAGGAAACAATTCAACATTCTTGTATTCTAATTAACCATTTGACTCCTGCTGAACAGACTATGTAATATTAGCAGATGTGTATCTTGCATCCTGTCAAATCAAATCTCGCTGATACATGACAAATATGAAACACTGATTTCAGGCAACTTTTACCTTAATAAGGCAGTGAAGGACTTGGGATAAGTTGGAGAGAGCTACCAATTCTTTATGCATTTCATTTTCCTTGTGTCAAATCTGACGATTTAAAAGGCTCTCTGGAATACAGAAATGCCTCTCCTGGACCTTGAAGTGGTCAGATCACTAATTAGCATCTCACTTTGAGCTTCAATAGTTTTCACACCACTTATAGAATGATTTATTTCACTGTAGTGGCAACTGGTTCTAGCCAGAATAAGCAAAGTCAAAACACTACTTTTTTGCATGTGGCATTAAATTCCTTGGCAAAAACTAAAGGAAATCAGTTTTGGGGATTCTGCTCCCACTAAATAATGGTATCAGCTACTCAGCAGTTGAGTTTTAGGTTTAAAAGCCATTTCTATATTTATCCTCCAGCTTCATGAATACAGCTCTTGCAAGTAGTTATGCAGAAGCAAACCTTGGCACAGAGACAGCACAATTTCAGATTGGCACATTGCCTGCTTTACTGAGGAAGTCAGCAGTCTGCCAATGCAGGAGGTTTCTGGGGTCTAGTGAGTGGTTAAGGCTCTGGAGTGCTCCCCACCCCATTCCTGGCCATGTCATCACAAGTCAGGAACAGAGGAGACAATACCCTATGGGGTTATGCAGCAGAGCAGTGCTCGCCTCTGTCATGGATAAATCCTGGTGACCAGTCCAATGGCTTGTCTTCAGGCTCTCCGAGGGACTCAGTTCAAACCTGTTTTAGAAGAAGTGAAGGCTGTATTTGACTTTCAAATTTTGCTCATTAGGAGGCTCTTACTGTCTCTACAGTAGCCTTGCTTCCTACTCATGCAGTCAACACAATGAAAACCTCAGTATGGCCAACTACATTTAGAAGTATGCATTTCTTTTGTCACACAAAATAATCATGTTTACAACTGCAGATTTCCCCCCCTATAATGCAGCTCAGCAAACTCCATCCTGGCTATTAGAAACTCTTGGCTTCTTTCCATGTTGCACATAATCACTTGTCATAAAAATACTGCAAGTGAAATGATGCCCTTTTGTTAGGTCCGCGATGCGATTACCTTAGTGTATTTGGCACTGACATGCTTAAATAGATTAAAGACCTCTATGGATATAGGATAGGGAATGGTACAGCATCTCGTTCAGAATTAATTGTGTTGGTTTTGCCAACGTTATAAAGTATAAAACTTTTCACCAACATGAACTGATGTGATTCACAATGTACAGCAGGACTGGTTTTAGTGCACTGGCAGATATGGCTACTTTTCAGAACAGAGCTCTATACTAGTGTCTTCTTCTTTCATCTATTAGATCATATTTATGTGGAAATGAATTTTGAAAGTATATACATCTCTGTCCTTATGACATCTGCTGAGCCTCTTGGCTGTTTATCCTTGCCAGATCAGTTGATTCATGTAGCTTCCTTCAAGGGGTCAGCAGGATTTCTCAATTGCATAAAGTGTCAAGGACCCCATCATTCTGACAAGCATCATATGTAATCCACAGTGTAGAGCTTAGGTACAAATTAGAAGACTTGTTTTTAAAATCCAAATGCTGGTATACAATTCATCAAAGTGAATGGAAAGAGCAAGATTTTGCTATTCTCTCCGCAGTGAGCTAAGCAGTTCACCTTTTCCACTTTGAGGAGGAAGACAGCTTGTTCCTGCTCCTCACAGCCCCAGGCCACAGTCTGACTCCCAGAAGGTCTGTCCAGGGATTCAGAGAAGGAGAGAAAATTGTCAGGCAGGTTCCCTTGTCCAGCTGTTCTCTGCACATCAACCCCAGGCGTCTAGCATGTGACCTTCCAATATTCCTGTTATCCCATTGCCAATGTTCCATTTCTCTCAAATGAGATGCTAGTTCGCTTAGGATGGGGAATACATGTCAAACACAGTAAAATGGACTCTGTGTAGATGTTTGATTTTTTTCTTGTATCTTAAATTTATTCAACACTCTCTTTAAAATGCTGCTACAGTGCCAGCAATTGTTCTGCCACTGTATATTTTTGACTACTCTGTACAGTCTGAATTTAAATTGAATGGTGGGATGGAGTTTTCATTTTAGAGGAAACTGAATTCTTTAGGAGACTACCTTCTCTCCTGGGGGAAAAAAAAAGAGAAAGAGCCTGTTCCTTGATTTTCTTGAAATGTCCTTTCTTTGTGATAAAATAAAACCCTTTCTGGTCACTCTTAAGCAGAGAAAAAAGGAAGTATTTCAGCTAATTAGATCAATGTAACACTGGGTAGAAGACTAGAGGAAAAAAATTATTTTAATGTATGCTACTTATGCTTGAAAACAATCCAGTGAAACTGTGGCAGTGTAGCCTTCAAGGTAAAAGTTCATAGTTAAATACTTTGGGAAGCACAGTAGCATATCTATTAGGACTAAATACTGAGAAAATTATGGGGGTGTTATCTGAAGTTTTGGTTAACTATAATGCAGTGAAAAGACAGTTGTGACTAAATATACTTTAGCTTTAAAATGTGCCTTTAATTTAAGTGAAGTGGGATAGAATTTTCTGTAGTTAGACATTTCACACATCCAGTTAATAAAAATGGAGGAAGCAATTTTTTAAACTAATACTCTACATAATTCGCAATTTCATCAGAACAAAATACGAAATAAAAATTTCTTGCAAGATGGATGGAATATTAGTTTGATCATTAAAAATATTAAAAGGAACAGCATAGCATCCATTTATAATTTAACTAATGCCAGTGGCTGCAGACGGCAAACCTTACCCTTTTGTGATGTCTCTCTACATGTAATTACAGCTGTGGCTGTTCTCTGCTGAGTTACCTAGAATCTCTCTGTTGTAAGAAGTTCTCTAGCTTGGTTATTAACCTTCTGACAGTACAGCTAGTGACTATTGCCCATGATTGAGGTGGAAGACTACTGCAAACACTGTTAGTTCCCTAAGGTTCAAACAGGAAGAGAAGTTGAAATCACAAAAATCCACAGGAATTAGAACTAGAAGATAAATCTTGTTGTAGAATAGGACAGAAAACTCTGTGAATTCTCTTGAAGATCATATTTTGGCAAAGGTTCCTCCAAAACAGTCTGAATATGAAAAAACCCCACAAACATATTTTCTTTCTGTCAGACATGACTCTCATTATGGATTACTGTGTTATACTAATTCAGGGTATGTAGTATGAGGTACAGACAAGGAAGTGACAGCTATGATCAGATAATACTGCATTAATTAATAATGGGACTGTGGTAGAATTCTTGAAGAAGGAAGCTCATTTGGATATTTATATTACTGTTAAGTGACTTAGTTATGACTAACACTATACAGGCGCTCTGAGAAAAAGGGTGTGCTTATACTCTCCAGAAGCATTTAAAGTAGAAACCTCAGTATAGTCTGTACAGTTGTTTCCAAGGAGATGAGAATGAATCAAACCTAGCTTTAAAAACAAAAAATAAAAATGCATAACTGACACATTGCATCCATAGACATTAGTGAAAAGATGAAATGCAGTCCATTACAAGTGGATTTTAAAAGAAAAAATATTATTTTAAATAAATACTATTATCTATGGCTTGAAGAATAACTAAAAGGGCAGTATGGGAGCTGCCATTTGAGACATTTGAGGCTGTCCCTACAGTCTTTGACAGTCAGATCTCTTTCTTATTTTGTCTTTATCTGAGAATCTGAATTCTCCTTTGCTGGAATGCTTTGCTAATGATTTAGAAGAAAAACCTCAGTTTTAGGCTGACTTCCTGAAGAAAATTTTCAAGAAATCTATTTTCAATGAAAAATGGTAGGATATGAATATATTAGGTTAGGATATTTACTCATTCTAATTATTTTTTGACATATGCAATTTTAAGCAATCTGTTCTCATGGTAAACAGATGACTTTAGTTTACAGATGTATGTGAAATTTGGTGGAAAAATGCTAAAAGAATATTTGAGAAAAATTCTGAAATATATTTGAAAACCACAGCAGAAAAATAATATCTTTTTTTCTTCTTCTTCTTTTTTTTTTTTTTTTTTTTTAAATTATAGAAATTAATGAACATTTTATCCTGAGTTGAAAAACCTTCCCCTGCTCCAGCCTGGAATCTCTCCATGAACTTCTCCATGAGTCCATCCCACAGGCAACAGCTCTTCACAAACTGCTGCAACGTAGGTCATTCTTCCACAAAGGTGCAGCCCTTTAGGCACAGCCTGCTTCAACATGGGTCCATCACAGGGTCTCAAATCCTACCAGCAAACCTGTGCCAGCATGATTTCCTCTCTCCATGGATCTGCAGGTCCCTACCAGGACCCTGCTCCATCACAGGCTTCCCATGGGTTCACAGCCCTCTCTCAGGCATTTACCCCCTGTGGCACGGGTCTCCTCATTGGGCTGCAAGTGGATCTCTGCATCCCCATGGTCCTCCATGGGCTGCAGGGGCACAGCCTGTTCTCACCATGGCCTGCACCATGGTCTGCAGGTGAACCTCAGCTCCAGCACCTGGTGCACCTCCTTCTCCTCCTTCACTAACCCTAGTGTCTGCATAGTTGTTCCTCTCACATGCTCTCACTCTACTCTTCTCTGGCCACAATTACATCTGCACAATAACTTTTTTTTTCCTTCTTAAACATGTTATCACAGAGGCATTACCACCATTTCTGACCGGCCCAGCCTTGGCCCGTGGTGGGTCTGTCTTGGAGCAGCCTGGTATTTGCTCTGCCAGACACGGAGGAAGCTTCTGGCAGCTTCTCACAGAAGCCATCCTTCTAGTCCCCCTGTTACCACAACCTGGTCACGTAAACCTAATACAGGTATAATTGTCAGAAGTGGACCATATTAAGTTTAAATGGACTGCAGTTTTGTGCATTTAAACGCATGCAGGTGACTAAAGCCAGACAGGCTTTCAAGTGAAAACCTACAACTTTAGTTTAGCATGTCATGCAATGGTGCCTTGTCAGTGTGGCTTCACAACCTTTCTCACGTTTGGACAAAGTAAATTCTCTCCACTTGCTCACAGGGTTGAGTTAACTTTTTCAGTCTCTTTCCTTTCTCAAACTTTGCTGACAAAGGAAAAAGTAAATCTGAGGTCGTGCAAGCAAAATATCTGAATGATTATGTATTCTAATTTCCTAGATCTGTTAAACTTTTAAATATATAAATTACATCTAACTTTACACCTCCATGATACTTTGCAGAAGGCCTGCTGCTGTCATCATCTTTCTTCCATTTTGGCTCTGATGGGGAGGAAAAAAAGAGTCCCAACATAGGCAATCTCATAAATAACTGTGGACTACAGTGAAAACAGAGCTTCCCTGCAACCCTAAAGACAAAACTGGTGTACAGGTCCAGATAAAGAGAGACAGAGGGAGGACAGACACAGTAACTGTTGGCCGTTAATGGAGGATGGAATGTCTCTTCTATTTTTGAGTGTGCCCTCATTTTACTTTCCATGAATTCTCACCACTATCAATCCAGTCAAGTTTCCCACTGTCAACTGACTAGTTTTTTCAAGGAGGGCTTTCTATGAAGTTAGTTCCTGTAGCAATGGAATTGTTCAAGTGTTTATTTTTTGATAAAACTTTGAATGTTAATATATCAAATTCAATAAAAGGAATCAGCAATTTCAAAAATATTTTCACTTTTTATTTTCTCCATTCTGTACCACACCTAAAGACTTTACCAAGCTATTTTTGTGTAACTCCTTTGAGGCCACAGAATTTCCAAACACTGATTTCCTCAGAAGAAAGGAAACTCTTATTTTCTTGTTTTTTTGGGTGCTTTGGCATCCCTTTGATTCCTATAGGCTAGCAGGTCTGCAAACTTTCCTGACACATCCTGCAGTTATGAAGCATGAGGGAAAATGAGAATGACTGAGGGAAGATATTAGTATCATACCTTTGGAGGATCTAGGATGCTGTGCTAAGGGATTCTGGGAAGGAAGGGAGTAGAGAGCAATAAGAAGAAACAGTATGTTAGCACCAGAGGCGCAGAAGTCAAGTGGCCCCAGAGAATCATTCTGTTCTACAGTATAGGTACAGATGGAGCTGCAGGCACATCGCACTGTTGTTTCAAAGATTTCTGCATCATGTTCAGCTGATGTTGCAGGTTTCTAGTGTAGTTAAAAGCTGTTCCTGCTTACTTCACTAGTTCTGGCCCACATACTGTTTGCAAGCTGAACCATCTCTAATGTCCTGCTATTAAAAAAATAGTCTGCTCAATAAACAAGTGAAACTATTATTGGAAATACTTTTCTAGGTTGATCCCATATCTCACTGCTATTATTGTTGACTCAGTGAAGTAGCAATAGCAATGATGGCCACCTGTCCTTGAAAAAGGACTTGATAGTTTGATGATTTTGTCAAATTTACTTTTCCAATAAACTACAAAAGTGAGATTTGGGACTAAACTCCTATGTTGTCCAACTTAAGTCTGCACTGTGCTGTTCTTTTCCCTCCTTATGGAAATGATTCTTCATAAAGCAACTGCAAACTGCAACCAGCTCCATGTGTGATAATGTGCACAACATCAAACAGTCAAATACTTCTATCAAAGGAGGTAAGGAGAGCAAGCTGAGTAATTGGACTGGCCTGAGTTGAAAGGATCTAGCAAAATTTTGAAACACCATTTCAGTTTGCTGTATCTCTATATCATGTTCCCCAGCATTCCTTCTGCAATTGGATTTTATTTAGTGTAGTTGCTGGGAGCATCCAGACATGATAGCAAGGTAAGCATTGGTGACAGTGTTAGAGAATGGGATAATGGTAACAATAGCCTATAAATGAAAAGTTGGACATCAGTTGTAGTGATCTAAAAATGTGCGTATAAGAAAGATTCAGGTCTAAATAAGTTCTTATTTTGAGAAAAGCTTCTACCTTTTTTGTCTTTTTGCTTAGCTTGAGCAAATAGCACAGATATTCTTTCGCTATATGGCTGCCTTGTAAAAGCTAAATTAGAATAATTTTTAACATACAAATTAGAATCTGCTGATTTTATCATACAGCTAATGGTTGTATAAAGAAATCATATGTAGGATTGGTAGGGATTGTTCTCAAATTTAGCAGAAATTAACTGTTTATTGAACCAATTAATAAAACGTGTTTCTTCTCTGTTATCACTTGTTAATCTCTTATTATTATCTTACCGAATTGAATTTTAATAACCTTATCTGTGAAATGTTAAATTCCCAAGTTTGTTTCTGAAAAAATGAAAAGCCTAGAAATATAGAAGAGACAAAACATGAGAAGAGAAAAAAATAGGACTAAAAAAAAAGAGGAATAAAAATGAATGTAGAAAGGCAGTGATAGCAATCAAGAGACATAACAAGCAAATTAATTTCACAGAGAATAGTCATATTGCTGAAGTCTTCCAATTAGGAAGGCATGAGACTGACACCCAGGTATCCTAAAGAAATAATCTGAAACTGAGAAGCTATTGCTTAACCTCTTTAATAATAAGATTAAATTCTCAGATATTCAATATAAATTGCATTCCCCAGTCTGCTTGCATATGTATTATATAGGGAAGGGGCTGCATGTCTCTAATTCAAACCAGCTTTTTAATGCTGAATTTTCACTGATAGAAAGGTCAGGGAGTAAGGGTGGACACTGAAAACCAGCTCTCAAAGAGCTTGTCATCTAGAGGCCTGCTGGTTAGGAAGAAGCCAGGCAGCTACTGACTGCTAGTCCCACCCTGTGCTGCTGCTTCTCTGGAAGTCACTTAGACCAGATGCTCAAAGGTGTCTATGGAGGTGTCTCACTCCTGAGTCTGGTTTTCTTCTGTCTACCTGAGCAGAGTGATAAACAGTAACCCTCTGCTTCATAGGGCTGTAGGAGGAACTAACAGCTAATACTGGCAGAGTGCTAAAAAATACCTAGTATTTAAAGTAGATACCTTGTGTGAGATGATCACTGTTTTATTCTTTCATGTACAAGTTCACTGCGAGCTCAGAGATTTGTGTTGCTCTAGGCAAAATGGAAAACATCTGCCCCTCGTACGTCTGCAGTCACCCATAAAATAACAGTCAAAAGATATTTAGCTGCCTCTGCTACCCTTCTCATTGCCAGCCATATGTATTTTATATTGTAAGCTACAATCAGCTCTATGCTGAACTGCTTCAGATTATTTTTCCTGTGTCCTTTCTGTGGATATATAAGGTACAGGAAAAACCACATGCACTGTCTTTTCAAATTCATGTCACCACAACAAAAGCAGCAGTAAGATTTTCTTACAGGAAAGGAAAGAAGTGTCAGAAATCACATATTTCCTCATGTATCATGAGTAAGATTGGAAAAAACTAAGAAGCAGAAATAAGGAGGCAGAATGCTGGAGGGAATGAAGCTTTCAAAGATGCTAAATCAGGTTTCGATTTTTAATTATTGAACTCGTTTTAACTACTGTTTTATTTTCTATGTAGGGGGAAAAATAGAGGTGTTCCAAATTGCCATAACAACAGGCTGCACTCCTTAAAACAAGATAAGCTGTGTGTCAAAGTAAAACTGTTGCCATGGTAACCGGTTGCATATTTGAAGTGCAACATCCTGGTTTAATGAGTCAAATTGCCTCTTTGAAAAAAATCAACTGCACTGACATTCTTATAGCAGAATCAGTGAAAAGAGGAAAATACAACAGTTAATAAAAAATAATATCTCCCCTGTATGTTCTTTGCCTGAATGACTTTTTTTCAGAAAGGTCACTTAATCTGCATCTTTCTCACAAGAGTGCAAATACTTTTATCCTAGTGTTCTCGGAAATTCCTCTCATCTGCTCAAGATATGCTTTCCCTAAACAGGTTAATAGGATATTAGCATCTAAGCATGTAGTGGCACATTCATAAAACCTCCCAGTGCCAATAACACATATTTATAACCTTTCTAAGAAGACTTAAAAAATGGCAGCTGAACTTAAATCAATCCATAAAATCAGTATCTGCCCTTTTCACAAATTTCATTATTAGATGGTCAAAGCTAAAATTTATTTCATCCCGTTTAAAATTAATTTTATCTTTCTGATTTTTTAAGTTATTATTATATTATTATTTATTTAAAGAAAATGTTTATACCCTGAAAACAGATTGTTTTTATTTGAGACTTAAAGAAAAATATTTCAATTATTAAATTGCTTTTATCTCAAAAGAGTTTTGCAGCATAGACGTCTGTTGGACTATACTTAGTTGTGTTGTGTCATCTCGGATTCCAGTATTTTTGGCCCTGAAAGTCTATGAACCATCAAGAAAGTGACATTTACGCCTCAGGAGAATGCAGAAAAGCAAAAAATGTAGCATTTTAAAGGCTACACATACAACCCACAATCACTATATGGTTCTTTTGAGATACAAGTTGGTATGATGGAAGGTGAATAGGGTACATTACCTATACACAGCTGTTGCACAAATCCTAGCTCATCTCTCAAGTCTCTAGGAAGTACTATTAGCCTACATTTCCTAATGAGGATTTTGAGTCAGAGAGCCCGACTATCAGTTTCAGTGGTATAGTTGCTTGTCCTATTTCTTTTTTAGCCTAGAGAACATACTGGTTGCATAGGGAAAAAGACAGATTCTGCAGATTTGGCATGGTTTTCTTCTTCTCATGAATGGCCAGTCAGTGCTGCATTAGGAATCACAGTAAAACTCTTAGAATTAAAATGGCCTCTTTCAAGAAAGATATTCATAATTTTATTAGACTAACTAGAAAATCAGGGATGTCTTGCTGCTTTTTCAGGAAAAGTTTAAAACGAATCTATGGAATTTAAAGCATTACGTTCTTTTTTGCAGGCCCCACAGAGAAAATATTTACTGTTTCTATTACATTCTTGTTCTTTCTGTCAGTTCTATTAAGCCTTACTGAAAAAGAAAAAGCAGAACTTCAGCAAGGCTTTGCCATTTCCTGATGCAGTAGATCTATGTAAGATAGAACATATCATGGAGAATAAAGGAGGAAACCTTCCTCAAAAAACTGCTGAGAAGTTATTAATTTTTAACACAGAGCAAATTCAGAAAATATTTAATACAATTATAGAAAAGGTTCAACTGTACTTTACACTTGCATATGTTATTGCTACTATGTTGTGATTATTTGAGGGTGACATCACAGCTGAGATTTTCAGAAATTAAATGTAGGTCTCTGCTCTATTTTCTAAGTGGCTGTCAAAACATTTTTTTTTCTGTTCATGGTAAGTCTCCATTTCTGCAGGTTTTATAGTGCTACTGAGACATTGTTTTGTTATTGATATATGAGGGAAATTGTTAAATCTAACAGACCAATATAAATTCAAAATATCAGGTCATTAATTCAGGCTTCAAAGCTGTTGAAGTGCTGTGATCTGGAATCCTCTTCTGCCAGCCACAAAGAACATTCTTTGATTCATTTGAGTGATCATCAGCATTAGAGTTTGAATGAATCGCATCACTCTGTGCCACACACCAAAGCAGATGCCACTGCCTTCTTACTGAAGGGTTGGCCTTCTTTTAAAAGGTGAAATTGGACAAAAAGCCTACCTTTTCTGATAAGGGCAAGATAGCTACAGCAGCCTCTTAACCAAAGTGGTCATCGCAGTGTAAAAATAGCTGTTCTCAAGAATCCTGGTCCCAAGTACTGCTTCTTTACTGCAAGAATCAGATGGTTTCTGAAAGCTGACTAGGAGGACATTTTTGTACCCCAGCCAAGATGCAAGTGCAGCTTATGAAGAGAATGAGCAAATCTTCATTAACAGGGAGCTCAATGCAGGCTGCAGTCTGTAGGAGGGATCCTTGGTGAAGATGCCCACAGGTGCTTTATCTGAAGGTCTATAACTCACATAGTTTGCCCAAAGCTGAACATCATCCTATGCTATCCTTGCTTTACTACTGGAGCAGAAATTTGAAACTACTTGGGAAGTGTTGGAATGAGTAGAGGCATCCTTTAGTTGTGTAAATACCATCTCAAGTTGGAAAACAAACTTTCCTGCAATTGCTGTAGTGTTCCCAAAGATTACAGAGAGAAGGACCAAGAACAAAACTGCAGCATTCCCTAAGACTAAAGGATGTTTAAATGCAATCATTTAAAAAAATCTTCTTGACATGCTGCGTATGGACATGCAACCTGGAAAAGATCCAGCCACTGGAGCCGGTGAAAAGCCACACACCTCACCCAAGCCACCGAGGCTTGTTCCATGGTGAGCTGCTTAGAGATGTCCACAGACTGACAGGAAGATACATATTTCTGCAGGGCTTGTGTCCTCCAGAGGTGCCCACTGCTACACCGAGTGCCTAAATGGCCAGTGTAGATGGTGTCACTGAAGGGAGGGCATCTCCCTCAAGATGCTTGCTGGGCATCCCACCTCATGCCTCGATGACCACAGCACTGCCATTTGATGTATCACACTGTGTGTCCCTCCTCTCTGGGCCTGGAGACTGCATGGGCAGCCCTGTCTGACCAGTGGCCATGGGGAGAGACACGGGTTGATCCCCAAGTCTGCAATGGCTGCTGCCACCTTGGCTTTGGCCTTGAGCCACCCCTGTCCCCACTGCTCTGCCATGCATGGGGCCTGGCTTCTCCCCTGGGACTGCGCTCACCCCAGGCTGCCCTGCTGGGAAGGACAGGACCCTGCCCCAGGGAACTACAGGGACAGTCCGTGCAGGCTCCCCAAGAACCAGAGCTGGCAGCATAGGTCCCAGCCTGAGGCTGTGCAGGGCCAGGGACTTGCTGATGTCTGTTTTTGCAGATGGGGAAAAAAAGGTCATAGTAAAGATTTAGATGGGAAGGGCAGAGCCCTGTGCTGGGGCTGGTGCCATGTCTGGGCAGAGCTGGAGAGGCCTTGGTCCCACAGTGCCTGGGTCAAGACAGATGGGATGTCCTTGGGTTGTGCTCATCACCCACATTGTTTTGCCCCTGGCACTTTCCCATCTGCAGGTATTCATGTGTTTACATTTTCACAGTTAAATGATTAAATAACGTAGCACTTCAGTTTGACATTCAGTGTATGCTACTCTTTTGTACAGACTGAGCTAATATTGCTGTACTGGCAGTATGGAAATTTTCACTGATATAAAGCGAAATACACATTTTATATTTTCCCAGATTTCTATTTCAACAAAATAAACTCTCACTCACAGAAAAAAGGCCTTTGTTATTCATGATCATGTCAAGTCTTAATTAGCAGCTGAGCTTTGTAAAAATAACAAGCAAAGAAGTCCAGCCTTTGTAGCTAAGGACAGAAGGCTGTAAGGGACACTGTATTTCCTGACTTCTTAGGTTTATTTTACTGGGACCAATAGGGTCCCTGCTGCTTGAAGACTGACTTATAACTAAGTCTGCCAGTTTTAGCTGGGGCTTATTCTCTGTTTGTTTACCAAACAGCAACCATGGTTGGGCAGGTAGGATCTAAACCTGTTCTTTTCCCGATCTTGTGTTCCTTCAGCTGCAACTTCCAGTCCAAAAAGAGCCTGACCTGGGACTGCTGCAGTGGGTAATATTCATGTGTATTAATGTGTTTTGTGCTGTACTGATGCACTGTAGCATTTTGTTGGTTTTGTTTCATTAATTTATTTTCAAAATTTTTTAACATCTGTATTGATATTCAAATTTCCTGCTATGATACCAAATCATTTGTTTAGGATGAGCATGAGATTTCAGTCTTTCACTTTAATCTGCTCCAGTATTTACTCTTTTTAAAAGTATCTGTTGCATGTAATGTCTTCAAAACACACATACTTTTATCTTAGACTAGTAGCAGCTAGGAATGAAAAGGAAAGTGTCAGTCTCAACATAAATGATGGGCATGACTTGCTGCTGCATGGCATCCTTCTAATCACGAGCCTAAAGACATCACTACAGGTAAAGAAGAATTCTGTGTAGCCTGTGCACGAAGCTGATCTGCATACAAGGAAGAGCTTGGATGTTTGTGGTGGCAACCCTAGGATAAATCAATAGAGAAAATAAAATAGAAATCCACTGTGCACTCCCAAATTCACTTCAAAATCCTCATGTCCTGAAGGCAGACAGAAGCATTTGTTCTCAGTAAGACACTGTGTTAGCTAGATGAATACATGCCATTAAACCCGGCATGCAATGTTTAACATCACTACAAATTCAGAATAAATTCAGCTGCAGTACTTTTCCTCCTCCTTCTTTTCACTTTTCCTTGAGCATTAATTAAATACGGCATTCACAAGCATGGCCCCTATAAGAATGATTGTTCTTTACGTATTACAAATCTCAAGCTGTGAATGTATGGGATAGTTATATTAATTTCTAATCACCTTTTAACAGGGAGCATTTAGTCTGCATCTAGCCAGCAATAGATGTCTGTAGGGTTTTAAATACTTTTATCTGTTGGCGCAGAAATGCATTACCAAATACAATCTTATTGCTGGAACTGTAAATTTTATGTTTTAGAAAATATATGAGTAATCATAAAGAAATCAAAATTAGGCCATGCTCGACCTGAAGAGAATTGTGTATCATTTATACTTAAAAAAATGCGTCAGATGTTCCTACAAATGCATGTGAATACATATGGTATAAAAGTATACATCCAAATGTACCAGACACAAAAATAAAAGGTGGGAAATTCATCAGAAATATGTGACATCTCTGTCAGAATATCATTAGATTACAAATCCCAAAGAAACAAAACTTTTTACTTCTGTAAAAAGAAGGTATATATGCAATATAGTTTGAATTTTATACTGTATGTTTTTATTCTCAAAATGAATTGCTTTGCTTATGCTTTCTTCATTATTTTGCCTTCATCAAAGCTTAAAAGCACACTATTTATTTAGGAAAAAGCATACTCCTTTATGTGAGTTAATTCTGCTGCAATCAGTCCTTGACCTAGATTCTCACAATTCTCAGAAATGATGGGACTGAAGTTGTTCAGACTCCATTTCATAAGGGAGTGAATTCTTGGAATGTAGTATTTAGTCAAAGCTCAATGCGTGAATCAAAATTGGACAAAACTCATATTGTTCTACTCTCAAAAGCTGTTTTTAGCGTGTTCAATAATTACTTCACAGCTGGCTTTAATAAAATGTGTGCTGGAAAGGAGCCAGATCCATGCAATATTTAAATATATGCTTGGCTGAAAAATAAAAAGAATTTTGCAATCTAATTTTTAAACTGGTAGTCATGAAACAGATAGATTATGATTTTTAGTGCAGCAGGAGAGAGCTGAATGAGATATACATTCCTTATTGTAAGCATGGAAATAACATAATGCAGTTTGAGTATTAAGAAAAATCCAATAACTGGCACTGAAATTTCTGAGCTAATTCATAGTCATGTGGTTTTTTCAGACATCAGAGAAAGAATATGTGACACTATTTAAAGAAAGGAGGAAAATAGAAGCACTATTTACCAACACACAGTTTCAATAATTAGTGAGAAAGATTACTTAGAATAACATTCTAGTGTAAGGTCGTAATTTCTGGGTTTTTTCCAATGTTATGTCCAAATTAGGAATGAGAGAAGTGCTCAGAAATCAGGCTCAAAAATTAGGTGTGCATGAGGTTCCATGTCAGGACAGAAGCTGTTCTCGCAGTATAAATGAGCTAACATCAAAAACGAGTAGTAAATATGACAGTCAAAAGGAAGGCTAGATAACAGCCAAAAATTGGAGCAAGGGTCAGCATTTCAGCATATCTGCACCTACCATATCTAAAGGTAACATTTTAGGCTAAAGGCAGAAGGATGGCAGAGGAAAAGAGCATCTGGAAAAGGGAACAAAGTCATTGTCTGCAAAACAAAAGTCACTTTCAAAATGGAAATAGGAGAAGACAAGCTATGGATTCAGAAAAGCAGATGTCTGGTTCTCAAAATGTTAAGCTGACAGGAGCTGAATTAACTCTTTTAGTCTACAGACATCTATTCTTTCTTCAGCACCCTGGTTAACAGGAGCAAGTGAAAGTGTAAATCACCTGTATGTATCTGTGTTGTATGGTTCAAGAACAACACCTAAATTCTATCATGCTTTTAGATAATGTAAAAGTTTCAATACATGGGTTTCATTTTGCAGTTAAGACTTAGGAGACTGTGTTGGCTCAGGGAAAATCTATGAATATCCTTGGTTGGAATTTCATAAGTGAAAGAACGCTTTGTTAGTAACATTTACCACATGAAGATCATGTTACGTAGTTAGTACTGTTTTGAAAGTTCAGAAAGTATCTGTAGCCAGATATGACTAGACTTTTATTTGCACTTGATCTGGCAGATGCAGTGCTTGCATAGAAGAGGACCCAAGTGCAGAGACTTCACTACCACGTGCAGGATGTACAGATGTATTGGGAACGACTGCTTGTGTAAACACAGATGCTATTTTGCAAAAGTTTGTAGATAGCAGCTGGATAATGAGTTAGACATTTTTTACACTGAAGAGCTGAACATGGTTCTATGTACAGCAATGTGAAAGGCATTAGAACAAACATGTAAAAATGAAGAGCTCTTTACTCTGGAATTTTTGCAACCCTCTGCCCCCCATTTTTGCCATAATGCTCTCTGCAATAAGCCATAATGCTCTTCTGTGAGATGACATGTATAGTAATAAAAAGAGATAACTGGCATCCTTTTGTTTAAAGGAAATTTATTTGAAACATGGGTTAATTGAATGTGATATTTCACAGAAATAAAGTGGCTTAGCAAAATTTAAACTAAGGATTTTTTTAAAACTCCTGAACCTTCTAGTAGTTTGTCATGTTTGAGAAAATGGAAAAGAGTGGAGAGAAAAAAGAAAAAAAACGGACAAATTTGATAACTCAGTTCTTCATAGATATTTCAGTACACTTTTGATACTGTATAAAAAAAGTATTGCCTTGCATTCTAATACAGATGAAAAGCAAAGAGTAGACCTCAAAACCTGGCACAAAACTGAATATTTATCTTCCATGGAGGTTTAGTGCTAAGCATACTTTAAATAGCTGGCTTGTTCATCTTTCTTTGGAGAGTAAGAGGAACAGATTGCTATTGGGGAATTTAAAGGGATTATCATATTTGGGATCAAATTAAATTTTTAAGTACTTAGGATGCAGCATATAGTCTCTGAAACCAGACTCAGTTCATGAACTGGAAAAGGAGGCAGAGTATGAATTTTATTGCTCACAAACATTAAACTTTTTAATGATTGTAGATATTTTCAATATGAGTGGTTGAATATAAAAATGTTCAATATTGTTGAATGTCATTGTGAAGATAATATGATGATGAAAATTTGTTTCAAAGGGAAATCTCCTGGTGGAAACATAAGGCAGTTAAAAACTTGCAGTAAGTTAGCTCTATAAATTATAGTTAAGTTTTAAAGCTTCATATCTGTAATCACTCATTAATACAATGGCTATCAACTATTTTATCTTATCTGGCAAATTGTTGACAGCATTCAGTTTACAGCATTTTACAGACCATATCTACAATATGAAAAACATGACTATAAACGAAAAATTATCCCATATTTCTATTTTAAGTAGGTATTGCAGTTTTAAGTATTCATCTGATGTCATGGGCATGATTTCCATGAACAAAGGTTAGGTGTTTTGCTGCTAGTTTTTATCTGCCTCCCTGGCATTTCTTAAAATGTCACTCATAACATGGAAAGATTAAAAAGCTTTTCAGTGTCCTGATGCTCTGCTATGCTCTGCAAATGATCGATTCAGTTATGGCACTGGAAATGTATACTAATGCCAACTATTTGACCAATTACTAGTCAAAGAAATACAGGTCATCTGTTATTGAATAAAGCTCTGATGATGTCTTTTGACACACAATTCTAAGTAAGCACTGACATCCTTTTGAGTATGGCACCAGCAACTTAAACTTTTGTGATCACTTCCACTTTGTAGCCACATTCTTTAGCTACCTTTTAGCAAATTATCATGGCTCTGGGTGATTAGATCCCTAAATAACCAACATGTGGAAGCTGAAGAAGATAAAAAAGAAAATCCTAACTGGTGATATATAATGATGACACAGTTATTTGGTTTATAATCACATAAAAATATTAGCAGTTTGTGACAATCTAGTACTATCTGCTATGCTAAACTTTTCTGACTAGAGACTAATAATATTGTGGTCTTCAATATTTTCAAGTGTTTTTTTGAGAGGAAGCTGAATTTTTTTTCACTTACTTAAGATTAAATATTTAGCATAACTTGCGTGTGTGCAGGCTAAGTATCTTAGGTCCCGTCTTTTCCTCTGTACTATTTCTTATTCCAGTACAGACTGAATTAGACCCCATCTTCAGTCTACTTCATCCACTTGTTAGGCAAGAACAACCATGTTCCTGTCATCTTATTTAGGAAGAAACTCTGCACAAAAATGCTCAGCAATATCTGAAAACACTCCTAAAACTATATTTTATTAACTAAGACTTGTTTAAAAAATACTTTCTCTTATTTTTGTTTTGCATCTTTTAATAAACTCAGTAAAGCTATATCACTTTTTTTATTTTGTATTGTGCCTAACTGTCTCACTCACAAAAAGCTGAAATTAGTTCTGAGATATCGCACCAGGTTAGGATATAAGTTCTGAAACCACAATTTTCAGAACTTTATTTCCATGTAGTCCATGCCTCCTTCTAAGTTTTACAGGTGCTAATAAGTTACTAGGGTACCTATATAAAAAGTAAACCTAGAAAGTAAAATAACCGCTATGTTTCTTTCCAGAAATGAGAAAATTAAGGAAACACCAAAATAAACAACCAGATTATCTGATGACATCACGAATGAACAAGCAAAGTTTTTGCATATAAATTGGGACATCTAGGTAAATGCATTTTACAAAGCTTCTAAACATGGATGTTATTTATGTGGTAGATATGAATGATCACTTGAGAGCCATTATGGTTTGTTATGTAAATAATCATTTAGGGACTTTTGAAAATTTTTAATTATGATAGTGCAGAATCTCTAAATTGATTTTCCATAAATGTTTTATGAGGCATTTGTTAATGGCACTGTTAAGGTAATCTCTTAATTAAAACATTTTAACTTTATGTCACTAACAGATATTAGACATTGGAAGGATAACCCATTATAAAGTACTTCTGAATTTAGTTTTGGATTCTGATACAGTACATTCTTTAACTGGTTATTGAGTGGAAAAAAGGTGTCAGAAAATAGCTCTAATTGAACAGATGTTCATATATAAGCATTAGAGGTCCAGCAGGTTTTCTTCTTGTTTCCCTATTTCTCTAGAGGAATATGTAAATGTATTTTTTATGTATTGAAATCTCAGGGGATTTTTTTTGGGGGAGGGGTGAGTGTGAGTGAGGAAAAACACTGTAATGTCTTATGAATACCAGTTGTCCTGGTCGGTGGCAACCATGGTTTAGTTTCTGATGCAACTGGTGAAGAAAAATTAAATTGGCCCTTCTAAATTTTCTCAAAAAAAAAAGACAGAAAAAAAGCAAAGGCATGTCATATTCATATTCTTATGCTAACATTGGGTAATTGTCACTGAGAGGAACTTAAAATGAGGCCTTAATCTGTAAAATTGATGTTTATCAATATGACTATCATTGCAATTGTGTGGGGTTTGTACAAAGACTCATATTCACTGAAAGTCTTTCTGAAGCAACAAATCCACACAGTTCTGGCATTCATTATGTTCTTTGTAAATAAACTTCAATTTCATATCACTGTGATTTTTTTAAAGCTAAGGTAGGCTAAGGAAACAAGGCTTCAGCAATCATTCTGGTATCTCCCCGTTAGCAAATTTTTATCCACCTTGTCACCTTCATTCAAAGTTGCCAGGTAGACTAGAGGTTTTTGTAATTCCGACAAATTTTGAGAAAACAGTAAGCTAAGAAGGTCTGTATCAGAGTAATGAGAGACAGTAGCTTGAGCTCAAAGGTGTTTTCAGACAGTAGAGAATCTTCACTGGAAAGGTCCACTCTTCATAAACCACCTTTTATGCTTTTGTCATTATGTTCATGCTTTCAGAAGCTATACCCTTCCGAACACCAAACCCTTTGTTTAAGTCTTGCATCAATATAAAAGGCAATTGACATAGTTTTGCAGAGGAGATGTTGAAAAACAACAGGGAATACTGGATACTGTGTACTCCAACAGGAATCACATATTTTTGGATAAGGGGCACAAGCATATATTTCAGACTAAACATCTAAAGCGTTGTAGAGTAAATAGAAGAGGATGATTTTAGCAAATAGAATGCCAAAATGATAACTTTTCACTTGTTTTATCTTAAATTGCAGTAATTTAATCACACATTTCCCAAAATGCAAAACTTTCTGTCATTCAATTTACAGCTTACATACTTTTTGAAAATAAGCAGAAACATTTCTAGAATTCTAATGACTGCTTTGCTACGGTGCATCATGAGAACTGTAAACTGTCCTACATTTTAAATCTGTTCTTTCACATTGCTTAACCAACGCACCTGAGACCCTGTATTGTACTTACTTATCCTAATTTCCTTGAATTAATATATAAGACTGTCATTCACACTGAGGCTTCTCAGAACAAACAGTCTCCAGGAAGTGCAACAGAAACTAGTCAACAAAAGCAAACAGGCAACCTGGGAGTCTGGAGTGATAAGAGTAATATAACAGAAGACATTAGCAGTGCATATAGCTGGTTTATGCAGCTTTGTGATCTTATTACTATTTCTTTCATCTTATCTCTGCTTTTTCCTTTTCTCTTTAAAATCACGTGTGGTATGGAGTTGGTATATTAAACTACCCCTCCCTGCAGGCCATGGAAAATAAAGGAACCTCAAGTGTGTAAAGAGCAAAGGTGCTTTAAAACATTGGAGATAAATTTAAGTAAAAAAATCAGTGGCTGCAAAAAACAGCAAGAACAATCCTTCCAACATCTGAAGAACAGAATTAACTACCCAGATTTTCCTCATAAGGAGAAACTTAGAGATTGGAGGAATAAAATGATACAATTAGACGTGCTTGAAGGGGTGTGAACATGGAGATCACAGGGTATAGCAAACAGCAGATTCCAGCAAGTTTGGCACAGGGCTCCCTTTGTACATCATGCTCAACTTTGAACAGAATAATTAAATTCATTGGACTGGAGAGAATTTATAGTGAAGTGGTTAGGGCACTCATCTGAAATCAGACTTCATTTCCAGTTTTCACTTCAGTCAATACTGAAATAATTTATATCACTTATTCCTTGTGCCAGACACTGGAAGGGGCCCTACCCCCCAACCCGAGCACTCTAACCATGAGACCATATGACCCCACTTAGTTGACTGGTGCCAACCAGAGCCTGGACACGCTTCTGGGAAGCATCTCAAATGACTGTGCTAATCATAAAGTAAAGGAAGACTCTCTTCAGGTTATGTTACAATGCACCTGAGCAAATAGGTGTGCTGTGGATATACTCAGTGAATCAGGTCTTAGAAGACAAAAACCAATACAGAACTGAGTTACTGAATCCAACTAAAGGAAGTTGAACAGCCTATCTATTTAAACTTGAGTAATGCTAGGCATTGTCTTGTAGCAGAATTTTAGGTATAAAACAAGCATTTCTAGTGAAAACATAGGTAGCTGGCACTTTCTGCTTACAGTCTTAAAACTAAATAAAAAAGAAATCAGTAATTTTCTACTTTTATTATTTCCATCAAGATGCCTACTTTCCATTTTCAGCCTTAGAATATAAGAAAGTAAAAAAATAAACAAAATTAAATATTTACCCCAGGAAAAAAGTACACAAATTTCTGCATATTCAGCAGACTTGATCCACAAATAGTCTAATTAAATATTAAATATTAGGTAAATATTAAACATTTATGAATATTTTGTATATTAAGTATTTAGCACAGTGTGCTGTAAATACTAACATTTTAATAGAAAAATTCCTTTGAAATATATTCTGTGATGTGGGAAGCAATGATTGTGTTATGTTCTTTTAATGAAAATGTTTTTGAGCAATTTGAATTCCTGCCATTATTTTTTCCTACAATAGTTAGCACAATATTTTAATATATCTATAATATATAATGAATTTGATATAATACAGAGCAATCTTGTGATAATGAAGAATTCATAGTTTTATTAAGACAGGGGAAACTCAGTGGAATTTGTCTTCCTTTATACCAAGGAAGGATAATTTAGAAGGATATCAAAGAAAGTGAGTCTTCACTATGCTATCAAATTATTGCAACACATGTAATAAGCTTTGGTTCATTTTCATCATAATAAACACAGAATCATAGAATATACTTAGTTGGAAGGAACCCATCAGGATCATTGAGTCCTACTCCATAAATATGTACCAATTAGTACTGGTACTTGCAGATTTGATTCACACAATTGTTGTGTAACTGGAGATAGAAAATATATAGAAAGTAAAAGCTACATAATCATATATTTTAAAATAAGTGGAAAGTGCACTCAGAAGTGTTTTATTTCCCATTTATATTCAATTTAAACACAGGCAGAATTTGAAGTACTAATGTCTCTTTTATTTCTCTTCTATGCCTGTGTGTATATGTGTTGCTATATCTTGAAAAATTGATAAAGACAAGGAGGAAATTAAATTTTCTTAGGAATCTGTAGGAGCCATATTCAAGGCAAATTTTAACTTAGATAATTACTCATTTGATTTGCATGTTGACTTTCCTGTAGTGCTTGTGTGGCTAAAAGTCCCCTTAGGATAGCTATGCAATCTAAATGCACAACAATAGCAAGAACACTGACTAAAATCAGATACTAATGTTAGCTATCATTTGACTTACTAAAATAGCTTGGTGGATTTCTTTTTTTAGTTTTTTCAACAAGCTTACCACTATGGCAGAAGTGGAAAAAAAAAACCCAAGCAAAAAAACAGGGGTGAGAAATGAATAGAGATGCTCAAAAGAGCATGTATGTGTTAGTGTTTATCTTCCTATTTCTTTGGGACTTCCTTTCTGCTTAAGATTGAAATAAAAGTAAAACAAGAGGTGGAGGTCAATTTGACACCATAGTGCACTTTTTCATCACAGTAAATAATTCACAGATATTTTCTCCTATTGTCTGCCCTTTTTCCTACTGTTGGATCCCTGCCAGCAAACTCCTCTTGCAAATGCCATTATCTTTTAATTTTGAAGTGATGATATTAATCTATTAATTATCTGCATGTTTAACCAAATGACAATAGTTAACCCTTAACCCTTTTAAATCATTTATCCCCAGTGCAATTTCTAAGGGGTGTTCTTACAGCTAGAAATTTAGTATTGAACAGTCCTGCTGTTAAAAAATGTGTTTCACTTGTTCACTGCAGCCGGATCTAGTTTTCACTCAGATCTTCAGATTTAGATTAGTGCAAGAAAACAAGAGATAAATGATCAAGGAGTTTCTACTCTTGTGTCAATCACATTTGTTGAGCCCAAAGCCATAGAATTCAAGATACATCCAACCAGTGAGGTGAAGCAAGAGGAGCCTCTATGGCCTGAAAATTTGAATCCACCAGCTGGGCAATGAACCTTCCAGACCTGTTCTGAGAATTGTTTCTATGTGTTATCCTGTATTTCCCGTAGCAAAATATACTGACTGTCCTCATAAAAAAGACAAGCCTAATTTCAGGATTCTGACTAAATTTAGACATCAGGCAAATGTTAACCTAGTCAGTCTGGTCAATACTAAGATGGTATAGTATATACTGAAAAACAAAACTGATGTACTTTAATTAAGAAATATAGAATTTGGGATTTCCAGAGTTAGACAAGAGCTTGCATAAATATTTTTATGGTACAGACTTTTCTGCCCATGTACCTTTTGCTTACACTTTGGCTTCAGACTCTTAAATTATTCTTGATATGACCATTTAAAATATAGTTTCTTTTTAAACAGGAGAGAAACATATGATTTTTTTTTTCTATTGAGGGTCAAATAAGAGACGAGTTTCCTGTTAGTTTGTTGTCTGTTAATTCTTTACACCTTCATGTTTTTCTCTCCATGTTGAACATAGTATAAATAAAAAAAATTGATTTAATGCTACAATCACTGAAATCAATGTTACCGTTCTCTGATCCAAAGAGTTCAAAATGAAATCCCATAAGCCTCTAGGATATCATCAATAATTTCCCATTGATCTAAGAGGATCAGGATATTTGACGAAACCCTGGCATTATAGTACACAAATTCTTGTCAGATTCAGATAAAGTCCTTTACGGAGAATTCAGATTTAAAAAAATGAAAGGGGAAGAAAATCTAGTTGCTTAGTGAACTATGAATATATATACTGTATTCTTCAAGAAGGTGGTGTTATATGAGAAGACCCCTGGAAACTTTGCTTTAGAAAGTGTTAGACATACTCAATGCTACCCTGAAGGTGTGAAGTTGGATTGTGAATTTGCAGAGGAATATGTTACAAAAGAAATATCTGTCCAATTAAAATTAAAAGCTATATAACTTAAAAGTAAATACCCAACATCAGAAACTTGTTTTTGTTAGAAACAACTTTATTTGAGTAGAAGAATATTGATATTAATAATTTGTTCATAATTCAGGGCTTTTTTCCAGACACAAGTCTGCGTATGAACTTTGCTTTTGCAAGAAGAGTGCACCATATTCATTAAGCAAATTTCTTAACTCTAGTTAATATATGATATAGGAAAGGATGCTAGAAATGAAATGCATATTCTGTAATAGTACTTCTCAATTCCTTCTTTAGATTTCTTAATCTCAGTTTTTCCTTGCCTACTAGTCACTGCTAAGCCCATTTCTCTCAACTCATTTCTCAGTTTAAATCTATTTTTGTCTCATTGATGAGTCACTTGTCAGTCTGTAGTTTAACACATCCTGTGTTTCTCCGGAAGGTCTCACATGCTTTTTATATAAAAGGAGAGGAGGACTCCGTAATTTCATCGTGACTCTATTCTGTTTCACTCTAAAAGGAAATTAAGGTGGTATTTATTTATAGCCTGAAATATTCTTGATTTTTTTTCCTATCAAAATTTCCATCAGGCTCCTATGAGTGTATTTACTCAAGTCTGCTACTATGTTTTTCCTCACTCATGGCCTGTATAAATGCTGGTGTTTATTTGGTTATGCTGCTTGTCAGTTCAGCTGCAGCTGAAATCATTAGATTCTCATATAATTATAGTGGTGCCATTCAAACAGCTAGAGTTAAGGTTGTGTCAGCATTTCCATTATAAATCCTTAATTTAAATGGTTTGCAATAACTCAACCATAAAATATATTTTGAGCTGAACCTTGGCTTGTAAGGTTTCAGGCAAGGAGCAACTTCTTTTTCAAATTAAAAAAAAAAAAAAAACAAAAAAAGAAAAGAAGAAAATAGTTCCCTTTAATCATTTCAAGAATGGATTGAGTGCTTGTGAAAAGGCTAAATTTACTGCTGTAAGAACCAAACTATGGTAAAAGTTTGCAGTGACACAAGAGGTGCATTACAGGTTTTCTTTGTTTTGCTTCAGCTTGACTTATAGATTCTTTTCCTGAAAAAAAATTGTTTGGATCCTGTGTAAACTCAACTCTGCTTTAAGGCTGATAAGAGAGTAATTTGATGACAATTTTGATAGTATATTAATGGGCCAATTAAAGGCATCCATGATAGCACAGGGAGACTGGTACCTCCAACTTGTATTTCACAAACTTTCAGTCACCAAGGAACCATTCAGGATAACGTGAACCATAACCTGAAGGTGAAAGGCCCTCATTATTTCACTCATAAATAATCTGGCTTCTCATCTGCTTGAAACCTAATAGAAAGACCATAAAATGGGACATGGACTGGGCAGAGGCAACACAACTATATAAATGTGTTAGTTCAGATGTCTTTCATGTTCTTCCTGTTATTTTTAAATGGAATATTTTTTTTCTAGATTTCTCAACTGTACCAAAGTACACAACCAAAGCAGAGACTCTGTCTGTTTATTTGAGATACTTAGCTGAAAGCGTGTTCCTAGAAACATAGCGAGCATTCTTGATCACAGAGCAGGCTCGCTCACAAGAAAAATGAAAAAAAGACAAATCCACTTGTAACAACTCACAGCGTACTCTGTCAGGTGGTATCTCACAAAACACCACAACATATGAAAAACAGATAGCTTGTAAAAACCTGTTGACATTTAGATAGTAAAATCCAAACTGAGTTTGACATGAGCTGTAGCCAGCACAATTAAAAAAACATTTAGAAAATAGACTAATGACAAGTTTTAAAAAATAGATTGAGGATTTTCCTTGGGAAGTGCTCTTGTCTATGCATTTTGGCAAGTCTCAGTTGATTGTTTGGGAACTTGGAACAGAAACTTTTGACCTTAAACTACTGTCCCTATTAGTCACTAACAAAACTTGTGTTACCAGTTGGTCAGGACAGAGATATTTTTTCTTTCTAAATAGTTATTATTTGTGGCAATGTAGCCTAGAGAGACAGTATAAAGGTAAAGACTATGCTATACTTAGCCGTTAATTATCAGATTTGCTCTTTCATGCAAATCTGTTCTCATATCAAATCTCCTGAAAATGTTTCTTTCTCCCATCTGCCCCAATTTAATTAAACCACATTCAAAATTAGTCTTATGCCATTTAGGTTTGTTGTACTGTGTTTTGCATCTCTTCGTCTTGGTTTTACATAATACATTTAGCTACTAACAGTATAAGAAGAGACCATCATTCTATAGGAAAAAACCATATCAGGTCTTATAAGTATTAGCATCAATTAAAATTATTTTTAAAGTCTGTTAAAGAAGATATTCCATAAAATTCTTACCTTCTGAAATATGAGTGATTAAGCTCTAATTCTTCTGAAAGAAAGTTATGCCATAAAGGAGTCCTTGCAACTGTAATTGTAATAAAATACAGAACTAGACCTCACTAAAATCTAAAACTGAAACTTATGATTTTCCCTTATGGTTTTCCCTTATTCTGTGTATACCACCTGAAAAGAATTTCAAAGTTGCTATGTTTCATTCAAAGGGCTTTTGATCAGAAAATCTCAACACACTTTCGTACCGGTTAGCCTGACTATGTTTTCAATGAGTGTTTTATCTCCACTCATATTACCTAGAAACTAATACAACCATATTTAGGATGCCATAGAAAGTGGCGAATGTTACAGTGATGCTATCTACTAAATGTACAGGAGGGAGATAAACTAGCTATTCAGTGGTTAACGATTTCTTCCATGCAGTGATCTGGTTCTATAACATGAAACAGTTTTGACATCCCTACCCAGGGTAGACAAACCACCACAGAGCCACCACAGTCACACAGATGACAAGTGTTGTCACTCTGGGACCAAAGACAGCTCAGTTACGCCCGTGGAGTGCATTGCTTGTGAACAGCACTGCTCTAGCGAGGCTTTCATTTTAGGGCTGAAGACAGCACTTCATCTCAGCATCAAGCTGTGCTGTGCTGTGGCGTCTGAAGAAAGTTCATAAGTCTCTGAAACTTGGATGCCTTGCACACAAACATATCCAAAGGAAAGCATGTGTGGCTGCTATCTGGGAAAAGCAGCCAAACCTTCTAGCTTTAAAACTCTGCTACCATTAGACAGTAAGTTGGCCAAGTATATGACAAGATCTATGTAAAAAACTCTGCTGTAGTTCTGTTTCATGTTTTCCCAGTAGTAGTAGCAAGTGGGCCCTCTAGTAATTTACTGACACCATTTTATTAAAAAACATCTATTTTGCAGCAGTCTTACATCCAAGTACTTATTGAAGAAACCCACAACATTTAGACTAGTGTTACTTTCTAAAACATTGTGGAGGTGAATTTTTTTGTGAAACTGAAAATATTCAAGGGTGTAACTTTAGATTTACATCTCTTGAGCTTTACTAACAATCCTCATTTTATTTGTATCACTCTTCCTTTTAAAGAATGTTTCAAATAAACTTCTTTCAGAAAGTGCCTTTCGGTGTCCGAATGACCTTTATTCGTGCTGAAAGCCAGCTCCCTCTCCAGTATTTTATATATGCACAGCAAGGAAACAGAAATACTGCTCCACTGTGTAGGATTGAAACAATACAAAGAGGTTATGATACATATTATACTGGAAATATCATCAAAGTTATAAATGCTGATTCAGTTATCAGAGCACGGTGGGTTTATTCATATTTATAAAATGACAGAAGAAATCACAAAGGCCCATAGCAATTATTAACAGTGATGTAGTGAATTTATATGTCCTGAAAGTGGGTTATACACTGCTCTAATACCCGGGGAGTAGGTTAAGAAGGGAATTATGACTGAGTTACAGCTCTTTGCCTGGTTCCACTTACTCCAAGCAGGGAGCAATCTGTTTTGATCTTTATCTGTAGAAGAGTATCTTTAGCTCTACAGGGACTTGATTGTGCAGGCTTGTTGCTTAGCTGTCAGTAGTAATGAAAAAGGACCAGGAACAAAATGAGGCTTTTGCTTGGGTTTAATTTTTACTTCAATTTAACCTAAACCAGCGATAAAAACATTAGCTGAAAATCTTCCCCTTAGGACCATATCCCAGATAAAGGATGGCACTTCTGTAGAAAAAGGTAAGAATGGACTAGGGAGGAGACTTCACAGAGAAGTAAACAGCTCCTAATGCTTTCTATCATACTGAGGCCTGAGGCTTAAATCTGGGGCCCTGCTTCATTCAGAGCAATAGACTGAAATCCCATCTTTTTCATTTTAGACTAATGCTTCAAAGTCCAGGATGTGTCCTATTCTGGATAACCTCATTTCTTTTGTCTATATGGGTGTTTTCTTTTGTAGGAAATACAAGATGAGAATTAAAATCACATGCAAGTAAAAATCTTCTTTTGCCTGTTGAAATAGAGAGAAAATATTCAACTTCAAAATAATCCATAACAAGAAAAGCTTATGTTCTGTCCAGAACTAGCAGTGATACATGAGCTGGGGAAATGTATTTTTATACTTTATTTAAGATAGTATTAAAATAGGCTTTATTCTTACTAAGGTTACTCTTAATACATAGCAGGATAAGTAATCTATTCACCCTGTACAATGTGACTAATTTAATGATTCACTGAATACTAGAACATTTATTTACTTTTATTAACTCTTTTCCACTATCTTTGTCTAAGTCTTCTGTACATTTGAGAGGGGTTTATAACTTTTATGTAGAGTAAATAATGAGGGGAATGAGGCCCTGTCCAAGTTTTCTCTCAGATCATAGTGATGTTGCACAGTGTAAACACAGAACCGGAGAAGAAACTGATTCCACCAGAGTCACGAGATTCCTATGGAAGAGGGTTTGAGTACAGTGTGAAAGAGTCTGAGCATGATTGTGCAGGTCTAGGGACAAAAGAAACTTCAGAAAATAACAGCAATCTAGGCAATGACCTTCCAGTTTTAGAATGGATGAATTAGCTCCTCTCTAAAGACAATTCCCTAACCATTGCACTCTGCTCACGTAACTGTATATATGTGTCTAATTTTTAAGAAGAAAATATACAACCAAAACTTAATTCAAAATTAACTTTTTGAATGTCATGTCCTTAATTAGCACTTCATCATTTTGCTGCCATTTGATTATTTAATGAAGTTGCATTGCATTGCTGTGACCCACTGAGAGAGTCTAATGGTTAAGATATTCCTTTACCTGAGATACCTGTTTGCTGGTATGAAGAAGGATGCTGTCAGTTTATATGGCCCCCACGTTCACTATCTTTACTCCAAGCAACCTTCACAACTTCTGTCCTCTGCGTTCTACTGCTGCCAGTATAAGTCAAGTGCCCCTTCTCTTTGACAAGAAAGGGCCATTCACTCTGTTCCTCTCCACCTGCATTTTCCCCTTCAAAGAAATCAAAACAATTAACACAAACCACATCCAGTTTCATACACCTTTGTGAGGAGTATACTGTGCAAAGGCTTTAAAACCTAAGGAGTCTATAAGAATGAATTAAACATCCTAAATCTCGTCTGTTCTATGCTTTGACTCAGTCATTTGCATTCATGTCAGATCACAGTGTGGGCTTCCATAATTCCATTAGTGATGCCCAGTAACTCTTGTTATGAAAGAACTGAATTTCTGAGTTGTTGCCAAAGGTCAAGAGACCTTGAGGGACATTCTGCTTTGCAGTTAGAATAATTCACAATGAAAAAAATCTTCTTGTTGTTATTGTATAGTTAGGATGGTAATTGTGAAACTTGAATATTTGGCTACAGACCTAGTATCTGTGGGCACAGCATTAAAAAGAAAATCAAGATGTTTTTGTTCCTGTCCCCATTTCTCCTTCCTATCTTTCTGATTCTTCTTTCCATTCAGCCCTGGGTGCTGGTTTTTCCTCTGTTGTGTTATTACAAGGCAGTCACTCTATTTTCCTCAGCCACATACAGGCTCTCAACAATGTTGTTTTCAGAAAAGGGAATTTATAAAGGGTCACTTCAGCTGGAATATAAATAAATAAATAAATAGATCCTAAAAATTTAATTAAAATCTTAACTAGCCGAAGCTCTGGCAAGCAGGCTGAGTGTAGTTAACATTCTCCATTAAATTTGAAGTACTTGACATAATGTGAAGTGCTTGAGAACTACAGGATAGGCACATGTTTTATTCAGAAACCAATGAGAGTTTACTGCTGTGCCAACTGACTGTCAGAAAGCTGGCATGAGATGTACCCAGGAATCCCAGAACAAATATTTTACTTTTTTTTTTTTCTGTTTGAACAAGAACTAGAGAATCCTGAAAAAGCAGAGGCCTGCTAAGGGTAGAACACTCCTTCCCTGCTACCTTAAGATCAGAGCTTTTGGTTTACCATTATGATTTTCAGATTTGACATTCAACTTTCACTTACAATTTCAGTTCACTTTCTAGAGGCTAGGCCTTGTTCTGTGTAAGTATGTAACACGAAGCTTTCTATAGGGAAATGGTACAAAATATAGAAAATCCAAGATTTGAGCCAGTCTGTCCAGTCTACTCATTCCACTTTCTTTTTAACCTGTTTATGGTCATAATTTCTTTCTAAGGAAACACAGTGTTGCTTTCCAGATCTTCTGCTTACCAACAATTTTACATTTTTCATTACTCCATGACCACAATAAGGCTCTCAGTGTGAAAACTGAAGTGTACAGCCAGTACTAGTCAGTGTGTAAACTAAAGTCACGTTTAACAAACTCTGCTAGTGTGGAGGCCCAGGGAGGAAAATATCTCTTGTGCTAATGTATTCAAGGAAGAAAGAGGTGACTTTGCCTCTGAAAACAGGCTACAGTTTTCTATATCTGGTGTGGTTTGCAGAGCAATTTAGGCAAAATAGACCACAACTTAGCCATTGCCTCTCAGATCCGTGCAGGGGAGAATATGAACTAAATCTGAGAACTCCAGTGCATTTATTAGACCCAGTGATGGGGACCTTAGCTGTTGTCTATGTTTTGCACTCAATCTTTGTTTCAATGGAAACAAGGCATAAAATGTGGTGGTATTTCTATTTTATACCAATACAAAGGGGCTGCCTGGCATTTTTACCTTTCAGTCTACAAGCAATCTTTGATGCACTGGACCTCTCCTTCAAGTTTCACCAGTACTTCTCCCTCCATAGACTCACTTTAAAACTCTTCATTCTATGACACTATGTTTCCTTCTTCAAGAAACTAACTTTGACATTTAAGAGATACTGTAAGAGTACAGATCTGTTAAACTGAAAAAGCATTTCTGCTCATAAGTTTCAAGTAAGAAAATCAGTCTTTCCACAATAAGTGTAATACCTTGTACAGTCTTACTGTGATATTTTTGGCTGGGTTATTGCAAAAAACAGCTCTAAAATTATATTTTTAACTAGAAAAAGCCCACACGAGTATTAGCACATAAAGTGAAATATATTCTTTTATAATTTCAGAAGACTTATGGTGGAGGGCAGAGGGAATAAATTTTTGTATGCCCAATAAATAATCAAAAAACCAGCATACAGCAATCAATCATCTCTGTCTAGATAGACCCTTGAGGGTTAACAAAGGAAGGCAGAGGTGGAAAGGCTGGGATATAGAAAGCCTTGCTCCAGTTGTTCTGTATTTTGCTGCTCTAAAAATGGTTCAGGCACTCCTTTACAATGCAAATATTTGTGACCTCTATTTTGATAGCACTTGTGTAGAAAGGGAGGCATATCGGGCACACACAAATCTAAAATTCAGTAGGAGATATTGTGAATTGTCTCCTTTTTCTGTCTTCCCTTCTGCAGTAGGTTTTACAGTATAGATTACAATTTCTTAGAATTTTATAGTAGTTACAAAAAACTTCTTCCATGTTCTGCCTGAAAGTTTAGGTACTTGAAACATTTTACAAGTTGTCATTGGTCTTGTGTAAAAAAGTTTATGTTTCCTGTTTGGATTATGTTTTCTAAACTGGAATACCTTTCCTATAATACAAAAGCACACATATATAAGGTAAAATAATTGCAGAAATAGTAGCTGAGCAGAAAGGAAAAAACCCCGACTGTTTTCAAAATTATTTTTGCAAAGTGATTTTTTTCTTCATTTTTTTTGAAATGAAAGAAAAATATTACAGAATATGGCCCTTAGGAAATTTTAAAATTAAATCAGAAATTAGCATCCTTTGCTTCAAATTAATATTCTTCATCATTTATTTTAGTGACCATAATTATATTCAGAACCTGACCTTCAGTCTGCTTCTTCTCAGATTTGCATTACAAAAGTGATATTCTAAAAACCATATTCAAGAATGAACCTTTCTTCTGGAATATATCTTCTTGACTTAAATGCTTGAATTCCATGAATTAAGGATACAGGATATGCATACTTATATCATCCAGCTACACACTAAATCAATCTGCAACAAATTAACGAGTGTGAAAGTTACACTGTATCACATAAAGGTAAATCATTCTGTTTTAAAGATTGATAAAAGCTGGATTCCTTTGAATGCACTATATACCTAAAAAGAGGGGTAGGAATGTGCTATATACCTAAAAATCTATTGAGATTTTTGAAAAGCTCACCTTCTGTTAAACTTCCATTAATAAAAAACCCAGTAAGTTTAAAGCAAAGGACATAGCTACATGTTTTCCTGAGTTTAAGCAACAGACAAGTGGCCTGAGGCACTTTTTGTTCTCAAAAGTATTGAGACCCATCACACTCCATTGAGATCCACTTGAAATTCCACTTAAACATAAATAAAGCTTTTTTTACTATGAGCACTGGCACAAGGAATCTGTCTCCTTGGAGATATTGAAAATCTGAGTGGATTCCAGCTGACCCTGGTCTGAGCAGGGGTTGAACTCCAGAGGTCCCTTCCAAACTCAACCATTCCATGATACCTGTCGGAAAAAGTCACCAAGGGGCTAGACTTAATCCTCTCTGAATAAGGTAAAAGCTATCCAAAACCATCTGACATTCAAATAACTGTCTGAAATTTCTCTGTCTCAGCTGGTTTTAAGAGAGATGTCTCCAGTTGCTTTCACTTGTAATAGTTTGCCTCAAGTTCAGTGAACATGCAACTGGAAACCTAGGAGTACTATTGCCCCAGTACAGAATTTCAAGAAGCATTTGCTAATAAAATAGGCACCTCTATTTGCTCTTTTTAGGCCAGCCTCATTCATGCTATCTGCTTAAGTAAATATAGAAACATTAACAGAAATAACTGCTGTACTGCCTAGATAATGATAATAAACTGACAATTGCAGTTGAGTTCAGGAGTTGAAATTTAGCTCAATAAAACCATACAATATACATGCATAGGAAATAATTCTGACTAATTTCTGTTGGAAAAGGTGACAGAAGTATTTACAAGGCAGTGAGAGATCATGTAGCTTAATCATTTTATAATCACAGAGTATGCTGTCGATTAGAAGTGTCATTTGGCAGGTTTTTAAGCACTGCAAATAAGCGGAAGGGCAAATTAAGTGCAGCTGTTGATGAACCAGCCAGAATACTTGAAAATTAATGCTACCGCAAGAAATGTAAAAGCTGTTTCATCCCTTCATTTTTATCATAAATGTGATCTTCCCTGGCAGAGCTCTATTGAGAGAGGACTCCAAGTAAAATTTTCTGCTAGAACTCTATATAAATATTTTAAACTTTGTTCTCATTGAAATCAATTAATGCATTATGAGAGTCACAGAAAAAATATATGAGCCTAATGCAGATAAAGAGAACATCACAGGATGAACAAATAAGTTATAAAACCTATGGGCAATAGAACATATAATCATATTTCTAAAATCTGACGGTGATATTAGTGATATTTTTTTCTTTTCCGCAATCTGTATTTGTAGATGTTTCCATGAAGACTTAATGAAATTTTATATGAGTATAGAGTTTTTTCTTTAGTTTAAGAGCTATGTATATTCCACTTAAAAAATCACTAGCTAGCTGTTTCAAGAATCCTAGTATTTCTTTTGACTTTGACAAAATAATAAAGTCTTATTATATGGATGGGTACTTAGATTGCATTTTTATAAAAGCATTATCCTGAAAAACAACATTAAAAGAACATTAGGGTTGCAGAGACCAGAATTCACAATGCAGGAAATGTCAGAATAAATGTTGCCCTAACAACCTTAATTCCATACATTGTGCATGTTGTACAGTGTGCAGTGCCATACCTTGTTGACTACGCATTGTTCAAATACTGTCTGAAACAAAGAATTGGAAATTTATTCAGGTGCTCTTCTACATTATCGTAGTACTGCGGTTAATTTACTGTGGAATCCTTGTATATGAAGACAAGGATTACATTAATTCCAAGACACAGAGGCAGGCCCTAAGGCATAGAAACTGGATCTATCTGTATGTAAAATGCAAAAGATGACTCAATGTTGTCTGGAAGACAAATCTGCTAACTCTACATCCGCTAACCGGATGGAAACTTCTGGGGACTGATCTATACTATATGGATGACTCTAAATACTCAAAAGAAAACAAAGGGATCCAGTTCCCCAGAGTACGTTTACTGTCTAAAGTATGAGACTATCTTTTGTATTCGTGCTTTATTACATTCTTCTTTCCAAAATGTGCAAGTCTTGTAAGCAGGTTCCTTCAGCACACATCTTTGATTCATCCTTAGAACAGGTCTACTTTCTGCCCTGATTAAGCTGTCTAATGGATAAATATAGTCATGATCTTGCAGGAAATGACTTTTGCATTGCTTAAATGGCTAAATTAGGGTTGCATGTAGCACCCTACTTCCGAGCCCTTGACTTTTCAAACTTAAGAACAAACTTGTAGAACAAAATACATTCATGTGTTTTCACAGAATCACAGAATAAGCTGAGTTGGAAGGGACCCACAACAATCATTGAGTCCAATCCTTAGCCCTGCACAGGACCATCCCCAAGGTCACACTGTGTGCCTGAGAGTATCATGCCAATCTTTCTTGAACTCTGTCAGGCTTGGTGCTGTGACCACTTCCCTGGTAGCCTATTCCTGTGCCCAACCACCCTCTGGGTGAAGAACCTTTTTCTAATATCCAACCTAAACCTTCCCTGATGCAACTTCAGGCCATGTCCTCAAGTCCTGTCCCTGGTCACCACAGAGAAGAGATCAATATCTGCACCTCCTCTTCTCATCACGAGGAAGTTGTAGACTACAATGAGGTCTCCCCTCAGCCTCCTCTTCTCCAGGCTGAACACACCAAGTGACTTCAGCTGCACCTTATACGGCTTCCCCTCAAGGCCCTTCACCATCTTTATTGCCCTCCTTTGGATGTTCTCTAATAGTTGAGTATCTTTCCTATATTGTGGTGCCCAAAACTGCCCACAATATTCAAGGTGAGGTCACACCAGTGCAGAGCAGAGTAGGACAATCCCCTCCCTCGACCAGCTTGTGATGCTTTGCCTGATGCCCCCCAGGACACGGTTGACCCTCCTGGTTGCCAGGGCACTGCTGACTCATAGTCAACTTGCTGTCAACTAGGACCCCCAGGTCCCTTTCCTTGTCACTGCTTTCCAGCCTCTCATTCCCCAGTCTGTATGTGTATCTGGGGTTGCCCCATCCCAGACGTAGAACCCACCACTTTCCCTTGTTGAACTTTGTATGGTTGGTGATTGGCCAGTCCCCTAATTTTTTGACGACTCCCTGCAGGGCCTCTCTACCCCCGAGGGAATCAACAGCTCCTCCCATTTTTCTGTCATCTGCAAACTTGCTTAGTATCCTTTCCAGTCCTGCAACAAAGTCATTTATGAAGATGTTGAAGAGCACAGGGCCTAAGATGGAGCCCTGTGGAACTCTACTAGTGAGAGGACACCAATCTGGTGTTCCCCCATTCACTATTACCCTCTGTGCTCAACCTGTGAGCCAATTGCTCAACCACCACATGATGTGTTTATCCAGCTGTGCTGGACATTTTGTTCAGAAGGATCCTGTGAGAGACAGTATTGAAAGTTTTACTGAAATCCAAAAAGATTACTTCAACTGTCTTCCCTTCATCAGCTAGGTGGGTTACCCTGTCATAAAAGGAAGTCAGGTTTGATAAGCAGGACTTCTCTCTCATGAAGCTGTGCTGGCTGAGATTGATGACTGTGTTGTCTTTAGTTGTTTTTCAATACCTCACAGAATAATCTCCATAACTTACCAGGTACTGAAGTTATTCTGGCAGGCTTGTAGTCTCTGGCTTCTTCCTTCTTGCCTTTCTTGAAAATTAGGACAACATTCACCAGCCTCCAGTCAGCTGGGACCTCTCCGGATTCTCAAAACCCCTCAAAAATAATCAAGAGAGACTTGATTATATTTGTGATGACATCAGCCAACTCTTTGAGGATTCTGGAATGAATCCCAGCAGGTCCCATACATTCGTAGAGATCCAGCTGGTGCAGTAGATCCTGCACAATTTCAGGGTCAGTTGGGAGTTGATCATTCTCGCAGTCATGGTCCTCCAGCTCAGGGCACTGAGACCTCCTTGGTCCTTCATCCCTGTTGAAGAAAAAGGCAAAGAAAGCATTAAACACCTTGCCCTTGTCTCTGGCCCTGTTTGTGAGGTGACCATCCCATCCTGTAATGGGATGATGATATTTCTATACTACCCATTGCCATTAATATATTTGAAAAACCTCTTTTTATTGTCTTGCACATTTCTGTCGAACTTCAACTCCAGCTGAGCTTTGACTACATGAATTTTCTTCCTACAGTGGCAAGCAGATTCTCTGTGTTCTTCCCATGTCACTTGACCTTGCTTCCACTCAGCATATCCCTTCCTTTTTTGCCTTATTTCCAAGAGAAGATCCCTGCTCAGGCAAGATAGCCTTCTGTCTTGCCTGCTCGACTTCTGTCATTTTGGAATTGTCTGCTCCTGTGCCCGTAGGAGGTGGTTTGAAAAACGACCAGCACTGATAGACCCCAGCACTTGCAAAAACATTTTTACAGGGGACCTTAATTACTATTTCTCTGTGCAATCTGAAGTCTGCTCTCCTCATGCCCAGAGTTGAGGTTTTGCTGGCACTTTTCTGCCTGTCAACAGAGATCTTAAACTTGATCACTTCGTGGTCACTGTGGCCAAGAGGCCACCAGTCTCCACTTCTCTTACGAGATTCACTCTATTGATCAAGGAGGGTATTTTTCCAAATCAGCTTCCTTAGGACCAGTTCCATAAAGTTGTCATCCAGGTTTTTTAGGAATCTTCTGTGTGATGCTCCCAGTTGATTTCTGGCAAGTTGAAGTACCCCCTAAGGACAAGGGCAATTGTTTTTGTTAGTATGCTTACATTTTTAATTATCTGTTGAATTGTGTTTATAGAAATTCTTGATATTAAATGGTGGCTTTAAGGCCTTGTGTACAGCCAAACACTTCATAAGAAGGCAATTTTCCTGCAAGACACAGCATGAAAGAGTTTTTTTATTGGAGAAGTGATTGCACAACAGGTGAGTCTAAATTCATTTTACTCACAAAATTTGGCTTGAAATCAGATACATTTTATCATTTGGCAAAAGGTGAAAACTGTATCTGAAACCAGGTAAGAAAGGATATTCATCACTCTCCAGTTGCTGAATTTGGTTGAACAAGTAAATCAATTTTACTGTTGCTGCTGATGCATATCATTGTACATTTAAAAGAAATTAAGTGAATGACAAAATTTTTCTGAAATATTGTCTCTAGTAAGAAGATAAAATTCAAAGTAGTATATATGACTGTGGAGATACATTTTAAAGAGAGATTTTTATGTGCTCTGATGCTTCTCATGGTCTCCTAGGATCATACTCTAATCGGTGGATTGTGGAAGGACAGAAGGTTTTTGTTTTCATTTCCTGCAGTGATTCTACTTTGCATAAATTAATATTTATTTGGGAAAGAGGGGAGAAGGACTGACATTAAAACTGTAACTTGGTTATTGGGATACTATTAATTATTGGGTGTATGTCATACAATTTCCTGCTGTAATTCAGATATGTTTATGTCATTTGGAATATTTTCACCTGGAAGGATGGACCATAACCAAGCTTAGATAATCTGTACCCCAAATTTAACAATCCTATTTCCATTAAAAAAGGAAAATTATTAACTCCTGTTCACATAGGGGAAGTCTGTTTGAACCTCTCATTATGATGATGTGATACATCATGATGATCATGTGATACAATTTCTCCTGTATCACAACCAAAGGGGTAAGATCCTTGCCTGGAAAGTGTAGTACTGGTGTTGGATTGATTTCTTTGTGATAAGACTCAAGTGTATACCTCACTTATTAAGAAAATGTTTTTATGTCCAGGCTACAGTTGGAGGGAACATACAGGAAGGACATGTCTCATTGTCCAAGAGAGAACTCAGGTCTGTACTTAACAATTGGTTCTGTTTGGGGAAACACCTGCATTCTTATTCCCGTTTAAGTAATTTTTTTTTTCAAATTCTGTGTTGTTACTTTTTTTCCCAATTCAGCCAACAAATGGAATTGTCATGGTATTATGGAACATATTTAAAAATACAGTACCTCTCCTTGTTAGCATAGCTGCTTGGCAAAATTTTCTACCTGATTACACAGAAATCTGTTTGACTGACATGACACCCACACAGCAGTGCAGATGATTCACCATGGTATCTTTAACTACGGATCCTGTTTGAACCTGGCCATCATTTGCTTCAGTCAGTAACTTCTATCAGTTCAAAAACACAATTGTTGTCTGTTATTTGACGTGCTCACGGTCAGTAAGTATATTTCCTGAATTTTCTACTTTTTGTACTGTTCAAGAACAGATACTGCCTACATATTGCAAATTATTCACATTCCAAATTATTGAGTCTATTCAGAGTTAGAAAGAACCTGAGAAGCACTGGGAAAGTGAAGTTTTTTCAATAATAAATGATTTTCTGCAAATAAGAATCAATGGGCTATTGATTCAATCAAAGGCTACTAAGAACAACAACAACAAAAAAAAATCAAACATTAACCACATGATAACATACCAGGACTGATAAGAATAAGATGAAAACTTTAAATGAGTACTTGCTTTATAGGTATCTAAAAAAACCATTTGTTTTGATTTTTGTAAGAGCAGGTGTTTCACTAGCCATCAGGAGTGATAGCTTTAATTCTCTCATATTGCTCAGAAATACACATGGGGGATGGAAAATTAGATAGATTCTAAATAACAGCAATTCAATGACTGCCCTTGAAAAAAAAAAAAAAGACAGAGGGCAACAGCTGAAGTGTTCCACACATGCTTCGGGGTACTTGTGTATCTGTGTGCATAGATAATCTCAATTATGATAGAAGATATGCTATTCTTCTCTGGATTCTCTAAACATCACCTAGTTCTGCTATTAAGCAATTAAATGAAAGGAAGTGTGTAGTTCACAGTCGTTACTTTCAAATTCACTTTAAAATAGGTGAATGACCTTATTCTGCACAATATTATTTCACTTCTTAATTCATATCTAGGAGTATCTCAGCAGATGCTTTGGATTTCTCTGGAAACCAAAGAAGCAGAACTATCTGTAGGAAAAGAAAACTTCACAGAGTCGCGTTGTTGCTATCCACCCAAACACATACTGTCACTGTCAGAAGTGATTTTCCCCACAACAGACATTAGCATAATGTTTATGGCCAGTGAGATTGTTTAAGAGCACTAAAATCATGAAGAACTGTATGTGCTCTTTAATTAGGAATGTAATATACTCCATCTGGAGTGACTCATTTTTGCAGTCTTCTGTGGAGTTTGAGTTTCCTAGTTCCCCATGCAATAAAAAGAACTGAAGATTTTTTAGTGACTTCATTTTCAGTTAGATTCCAGTTATCTGAGTAGTTTGTAGAATTTGTTCATAGACTGTAAACTGAGTTTGCTGAAGATTAATTCATGACTCTCATTTCCAATGTCATAATGAAAAGCATATCAGTGCTAGTGGAAATCTGTAGATTTAATTCTCTCTATGTTGACACGGGGGCAGTTGAATACTTACAATGTAAATAGCCTCATGTCATAGTTTAAACATTCATCTTAGTTATATTTTAGAAGATAAACAGGATTGTCTAAGACTTTAGTTCTGAATACAAAATGCCTTCATTCAAGTTTTTGGAAAACAATTGTATATACTGATATTATGTAAGACTTGTGTCACTCTTTTCTTTTGTTAGTGTATTTGATGAGTTAGTCCATTTCTCTTTTCCCGGGCTCCATTAGTTCAATTTTAATAAACAGATTTTCCAAATTTAGTGATTTTTCTGTTATTGTTCTTCAAACAATGCAAATAACTATGTTCCTTGTATAGAATTTTTCCCCAAACCATATCTATCTAGAGCCTAATCCCATCTCACTGAAATCAATGTGACTCTTAGATAGTCTAATGAATATGTTTTTAAAAATCCTGACTTATTATGCATGTAGAGGAATGTATATTTGCCTAACTTAAAGCCTTCACTGAGGAACAGACTGGAGATCCCAGCTTTCAGGTGTAACACTAATGAAAAAGAGATGCCTCTCCAAAGATAGATTCAGAGAGGGATGTATTCCCCCAGTTGTCACTGATGACTAGGGACAAATCACAACACCATAAACCACAAAACTGAAAAAAACCCCCACGCTTCATACTAACTTTGATGCATCTAGCAAGTTTTGTTCCCTAAGTAGTACCCTTGTTTTATGTCTCCCTATCTTATATTGCAGGTGTTTAGAACAGCACACAGCAATTTTGTCCTTCTGGATGTTCAGCTTGATATCAATGATCAATTCCCATAGATCGGTGTGGGATTTTCTTGAATTAACTTCAAATGGAAATAGAGTACAGAGAGAAAGTCCTGTTGTTGATACTGCCTCACTTCTACTCTCTACTTCTTAGTAATACTCCCTTCTCCAAAACTAATAGACAGACTATGTCTGTCTATTTTGTGATACAGTCAGTAAGATTGTACTTTCTGGTACTATCTGATGACTTTACTGATTAAAAATTCTAACATTCTTTGCTTAGCACAAATCCTTAATGTACCTGTAATGACAGAGCAGAGATAGGGAGAGTGGTACATTTGCTTGTATAACCTGCCTGTAGATCCTGGTATAAATGTATGGAACTAAGCTGATTTTCATCCTAGCTCAAATGTACATATATGCAGACATTTCTTTTCCATTTGTCTGCTTTGAATCTAATATGACTTCTTCTAGTATCAGCTCTCTCTTCACATTTTAGTATTTTAGTATTAGTATTTAGCAGAAGAAAATGGTGAGAAGATGGGAGTAGCATAAGAAAGTGTTTAAAATCTCTGTTCTGACAGAACTGAATTACAGTTTAGAAATCAGGGAACTCGGAAGTTCACTGACATGAATTATGCATTACATTGGCATTTTCAGTTCAGAAGATTTTGAGAGTGTTCAAGGAACTATAAAGCTTTCCATCAGCTTCAGTTAACAGTCAAAACCAGTTGCTCGTTCCTCAGATAGGGATGAAGAGAGGTCTCAGAGGTTGATAGTGATCTTCTCAGTTTGCGAGTAAGTGATCACAAGCAGACATTTTCTTGCCCTCCCTTTTCAAGGGGTAAATTATATGAAATAGTTCACTGGAGAGGCAGGCAGAGCAAGAGAAAAGAAGCAAAGTAAAATGAAAAGGTTCCACAGTCCAAACAAACAATCCAGATACAAAAACCTTTCAGAACTTTAAGGGACATATAGGTTAGCAATATCAGCATTAAGCCAGACCTGGTTATAATTTTTAAGTGTTGGTGTCAAAGTGTATACACTGTCATCGCACTGGTCCTGAAGTGAAACTCACCACTACAGAGAAGGCCAGGAAGGCAAGTCTCATCATCATTTATGTCCTTTTGATGATTCTTTTATAGCAGGGATTTCACACTTAAAGCAATGGCTTTTGCTGTGTTTCTAGGTCAGTTTATGTAATGTGTAAAGCTTCTGCTGAAAAGTAGTCATGCATTTCTACAGCTTTTTTTACTGCTGTTTTGTTTGTGGGATTTTTGTTGTCTTTGCAGATTGTGAGATCTTCAAAAAAGGTTTTTGAGTCACAAAGTACAAGTGGTACTAACAGGACACACGTGATAAAGATGGGGCAATGATTGTTCAATTAACAGATCAATAAGTTGCCTCTCACACAAGTGGTTGTCAATGATAGATGCCCAGAGGTTGGTTAAACCGCGTTTCTGAATGCTTCAGTGTAAAAATCAATGTCCAGAGCACACAGTGCTAAGCAGATAAAGCAGCCTCTCAAATCTGTACCGTGAAAATGATATGAGCCCAGCAATCATAAAAATACGTCTTGATCCTATTTGTAGCTCTCATACGTTGCCGTGGGCCATTCCTGTTTATCCATCCACATGAACAGCAGAACATTGACTATGCTGAATAAACAGCAATGATCTGGATGAAGAAACAAAATGGTTTTTCAAATTTCTGATTTTCTTTTATGCTGTCAGTGCAGTGACTGCTGAAAAGGCAAAGGAAATTATGTTGGGGTTTCAGTCACGAGTGAGACCTGCAATTGTATTATTTAAATGCAAAGGATGTTGGTGGGCACCTAGCATGAATTCAGAGGGGAAGGAGAAGGATGGGGAGCACCTCTTGTCACTGCAGTCTGTTTAAAAATGTGCTCATAAAAGGAATGGAAAAACTTTGGTTGCCAGCCTCATTTGTTTCTGTCAATATTACACAATGAAGAGACCACAGATGATTATTGTTTCTGGAATTTGCTATACATGTAACAAATATGCCGACAAGTACACTGTTGAAGATTTGCCTCCATATTGTACTGCTAAATGAATGTATTCATGACAATCATCTTTTCAATTTTATACTTCAATACAAAAAAATCACCTCCTCTCTCTATCCTCATAAATTTAGGGATAGGCAAGCTTATTTTAATTTAGGCAAATTTATGTTTACCTGTTTCTGTTCTTTTGTTTTCTAGAATAACATTTTGCAACCTATGACTTACTGTAAGAGTTTTAGGATGCTTCACTATCCTAAGCAAATATTGAGTATACTTAAAAGCTACACATATACATATAATTTCCAAAAACTTCTTTCAGTAACAAAAACAGTCTCCGGCAGCTGCATCTTAGTGCCACAACAAATGCATCACGTGGCCAGTTTTCTAATAAAAGATCCTACATGCGTCATATTTTTTCTCCACTTAACAAAGCTTTTGAATGGATGAAAAAATTCCTGCATTTGAAGAAGCATAATTTTCATCAGCTAATTCCTTCAGGAAGAGAGGTTAATGGATTTTCATATCCTTATTAAGGATAGCAGGCATCTTGCCTTCAAGAACACACTGAGTGGGTCTGGCCTACAACTCTACAGTCCAAACATTGCAATGAAGGTATACAAATGGAAGGATGGAAGCCACTATGTCCTGTCTGTCTTTCTGAAAAACATGGATTTTACTGTATTGTTGGGTTGTGGTTTTTTGGCTAGAATTAGCCTTGACTTGCTGCTCCAGCATTGAAATGTTGCAAAATGGTCTGGGGTACTTCCAGTACTGTTTCCTGTATGGGAATAGTGAATGTGCATATGATTCAAAAGTACATGGACTAAGACCTAGAAAGCCTCCGAGAGCTGAAACAGATAGATAGGAAAAATGCAGTATTACAGAAAAAAACCCCCACAGATTACATTTAAGATTTTCTTCAATAAATAAGAAAACAAGTTTTCAGTAAGCAAACAATACTTACTAAGATATAATCAGGATTGTGAATAATAGATACTAGGTCATTTCACATTGTGATTATCACTGTCTTGGATATGAATTATTTAATAAGATTACAGCTTGTATACTTTGCAATTAGGGGAAAACTCCAAGTTCACCAGTCTCTTTTGATGTGATGTAACATGAATTTCTTTTTGATCTTCAGAAAAGGGGGGAAAACGGCTTTATGTAACTGATTTAAGAAACAGGGCATTTAAATGAACATACTGAGACCACTTACCATTCTGATATATGCAGCAGTATCTCATTGTTATTATACTGTAACTACAGGAAGAAGATGACAAACATGAAAACCAAAACACTTAAGAAAGGTGTATGTACGGATTCATTAACCTTGATGCTTCAAAAGATATTAATCTACCTGTGCTATTGTAACCCGACCTATTGATATAGATTTATATTTTGCTTTTCATTGAAGTTAATATTTTACTTATGCCTGTCAAAAATGCACCTCTCCTTGAAGTGGGGTATTCCAAATGGCTCTGTGAAAATATTGCTGTTCTAGAACCACATGTAGAACTGAAAACAAAGTAAAAGGTGGGGAAAACCTTAAAAAAGCAAAGAAGCCTATTCTGAATGTGTACTCCTAAATCCTCCTGATTAAGAACGATGAGTAAGACATTTAGGAGTCTGCTTAAAGTTAAGCAACGTCTTAAAATTCTACTATTGGTGATAATCTATTCATTCCAGTAATAGCCTTAGTACTACGTTAGTTGCAAAAGGAGTTGGGACTACAGTAGACATATATTATTGAATTCACTTTAAGTAGAAACTTGACAATTTTTTTGAAGTGTTTCATTTAATGCTGTTTTCCTCATCTGCCCTAATAAAAATACTTGCCTTCAGACCAGCTCCTACCAATCCTCAGTTATTTTGGGTCTGTATGGAGGCAGAAGACCAAAGTGAAGGCAGGAGAGTGAGTGGAGATGATCAAACTCTTTGGGCTTAGCTTTTTACTGCAACCAATAATAATGATAACCAATAATAATAATAAGTTTATTTTTTTCTATGTATTGGAAATGCATTTCTTAAGACTTGTATATGTCACCTGGACATGAAAGAAACCTCAAAATGAGATAGTAGCAATTTCACTTAAATAAACTGATGTTCTTTGTTGTAAGAGAACAGTTTTCTGAACTCTGTTGCTTGTAAAATTATGATTTATAACTACATGATTGCCTCCAAATAGAATGCCACTGTGAAATCAACTTCTTCAGCTTTCCTTACTTATCTTAGTCCTTAGAACAAATTAAGAAGTGGTATTAATATCTTATTTTTTTAGTTTAGCTTGACAACTATAATGATTCAATGTCATTTCAGCTGTTCAAAAGAATAAATCAGCATTTCTCACATAGTTTCTCTGTGACACTTTTATTTGAAAAAACCACAACTGTGTCCAAAAAATTTCTTTTTTCTCCCCATCAGAAAGTTGTATTTAAGTACATTTATCATGGCATTGCTGCTGAGAAGAAACAATGTGACCATATTAGAAACAGAGCTAGCGTTTGTAAAAGGGGAAGATTACATCTTGGAAGACACGGAATGTTTTTTTTTCAGTTTGTATATTATACAAATGTCCTTAGTACTAGAGTAAATTTCTCAGAAATTTTGGGAGTAATCAATTTCTGATTTGAATAACTGAAAAACTCAGCACTCATGTTCTTCTACTAATAATTAGGTTCCTTATAGTTAATATTCCTTACAATTACTGATAGTATCCCAGCATAATTCATAGAGTAAGACTATAAGAATGCCTCCCAAAAGGACTTTCTACTCTAATGTTAATTTGTCCATTTAAAACATTTGTTGAATAACATAGATTTCTTTGCAGTGGCTTCTTAGGTAATTTTTAGTTATAGTGGGGGGGTTTGCAGATCACTAGCTAAACCTTTTTACTTTTTCTAAAAAATATTTAAATAAACAGCATCTTTAAAATATTATACTTTCTTTCAAATAAAGTTGTACAAGGAGCAGCTGGGTCATGCTACTAAACATAAGAGATGGTCTAAAGTGTGTGAAAAGTGACATCCTAGATTTCAGACTATTGAAGAGAATGCTCAAAGAATGACCTTAAATTACTGTAAATTTCTGCCAGCTAATACAGGGCTGCTTTGAAACCAGGGCAGGCAAATTTAAGAGAGCTCAGATTACCCTACACCTCCAACATAAATCTCTCAGCACTTCAGCAATATTGTGGAGCTCCAGACCCAGGCAGTGGAATCACTAGACATAGCACAAGAGGTAGGTTTCTGTGGTTTACAATCAATTACTGTCTAGCATTAGGACATAACACAGGCTATTAACTAACTAAACTTCTGATAAGGTGATACTGGACCATCTTTCTGAGTCCCATGTTTCCATCACACTTACCCCTTCCAAGCATTTTGAGAAGGAAAGTAAATACTCAGCTGGATGCTTGGTCTGTTGTGTTCTACAGAAGAAATGAAAAATTACCTAGAGAAATGAATGTCCTTTGCAGCTGTCAGCACTGATTTATTTCTATTACATTCTAAGAGTATCCACATTATCTCTTAAAGCCTGGGATACGTCTTGATTACTTCATTCAATCTAAAATCTTGTTGCTGATGTCACCTGGCTTTTTGGTACATCCTGCTAAATGCATAGAGAAAACAGTTGTCAGCAAGGTGCTAGAACCATAGTCAGCATCTTGGCAGTGCTTGCTTTTCCCTCCTGGTGGGTTGTGAGGAATATTTGATGTTCTTATGTAATACCTTTGAAAAAATTCCATCAGTGTAAGGAGAAAGTGTTTTAAAACCATTTAAAAAAGCATTTGGTTGATGGTAAATTAGCATCACTTGCAGGGAAAAGTCTATAACATAATTGAGAAGATGTTTTTTTACCCAACCTTATAATTTTTAGATTCCCAAAATCAGGTCAGTAGTTTGAAAATCAGAAATACAAACTAGTGTTTGAGGTAACCTTTGAGAACCATGTAGTGATTTCTGCATTGAATTCAAAAAAGCAACCCAAAGTAGACCTATCTGGAGGACTGAAATTGTTTGATGTCCCTTTTACACAGAAGAAATGGAAATTTTTCAAAGCTGATGTATAAGGTAATAATAATAAGATAATTCAAACAAATAGGCAACTGGATTAATGAACAGTTTAACTTCTTTGTTTCCTATGAGTACATTTATTTTTAAATTCTGTTATCCAGAAAATTGATAACCTCTGTATGCTTTTCTTCCCTTTCCAATTGATATATCAAACATGCAAAATTACAAGACAGAGAAGTTCCACATATGCTTAATGTTGACCATGAGGCTAAGCTCTTAATTGGATCAAAGCTGCTATACATAATTTTCCTCCTACAATGTTTAGCCTTAGTGACCCAGTGTGAGCTCTAAGAGTCAGGCTGACTCCTTTCCATCTTGTTCATCCTCACCATTACTAGAAGCCAAATTAGAGCATCAGTGACAGCTGTGCAACAAACTCTGTTATTCAGCCATACTCTGACAGCAGATCTAAGTGATTAGGTGTAGCAAAAATCCTCTTGAAGATGCACAAAAAGGAGCAAAATTTAGTTCAGTCTTCTATCTGTGATGTTGCAGGGCAAATGAGAACACAAAACATCAAACAGCTATTTTTATTTCCAGACTCAGCACATTCAGAATATGCATAGAGACAGGTTTGGGGATTTTTTTAAAGGCGATCCAATTTTTACCAAAACATCTTTGCAGAACAGGACATTTCTTTAAAATTTCTTCAAATATTGCTTTGAGGAATTTCTGCCCTTTCTGCTTGCATTCTGAGTTACTGACAAACATGTCCAAGTTGCTGCATCGTCAAATGGAGCCATTTCAGAGCTGTCAGCCCTAGACTCTATCTTTGGCTACATGGCCCATCCGATCTCCCTGCCTGTCAATCAGGCTGGCAAGAAAGCAACCCTACCGGGATGGAGGCTGGGAAGATGCACGTTACAGTGACTACCAGGCCAATGCACGATTGTCATGGGTGTCAATCAAGTTGAGCAGTCTGAGCTTCTTCATCTGGGCAGCAGGAGGTATCTGAAGGCCACGGAGGTGTCCTGATGTGGCAAGGTACAGTGGGGAGTCCCTGGAGAGGCCAGCACAGGGCAGAGGGCAACCAGAGCAGCCCCAGCCCAGAGCATCGGGAAAGCCTGTGGTGAAGAGGCCGGTCCAAGGTCAAGCTGGGAAATCAATCCACTGGTCAGGATCAGGCCCAGAGAGGAAAACCAGGGCAGATGGAGCCTGCTGATCAAGAGATAGGTTCACAGGGATAAGCTAGGACATCAGCTGACAGAGCTGCAGACTCTCATTCTAGGGTATCATGGTAGCTCATGTATTAAGTAGACTGGGTATGTATTGAATCATTTATGCCACTGAAATGATTCCTGAGAGTAGAGTTAGTGACTGCAATATAATCTGCTTACTGTACCCGTGAAGAGACATTTCTTTGAATGCTGGCAAAAAATCTTAATTAATCTGTATATTTACTTTTCTTCCTTCCTATCTACTTCAGCTACCTAAAATATCTCTATTAACAGCAGTCACAATACAAAGAAACTAACCCATTTCTGTTAGATCATATCTGTTAAATGAAACTACTTATAACTCAATAGTAATAATAATAACAACACTTTTATGTTTTCAGTTAATGTAATGATTTTATTGGATTCATAGGGAATGCAATTGAGAACAAGCCACAAGGACATTTTAAAAATGCAGCCAGCTATAATATGTATACCATAGGTGAAAAATCTTGCACTTAGCTAAACTCTTCTTTTTGTGGTCCTGTTTACTTCTGAGGTACTCTTCACATCCATATATGTAAATGTACATGAATGCATTTTCACGGAGGGGGAATCATGCAGTGTTTTATCTCTGTGTGTTTTGTCCATTCTTAGTCTCAACAGACAGAGGATAGGTTTTGGTAGACACTTAAAATTCATGGTGGAGCCAAGTATATATATTTTTAAAGGAAATAAAATGGCTGCACACATCTGAAATTACGTTTATAGGACTTGTACGTCTTTGGCTTTCCAGTTTCTGAAATTCACACCATTTTTATTTTTGGAGCTTTAAATACATTTGAATATGTCTCTAGTTTCTTTTGGTCTTTACTTTTGCAAATTTGTTTCAGAATTTTTGCAATAAATGTCTATGTTCTTTTCATTATGAGTTTATATGCAGTCAAGTAGGCATGATGGCACTGAATATTTTTTTAATGCATTTGGTGAAGGTAAACATCTGCCACACATACGACTCCACCTGTGAGGGAGAAGAGTGAGGTGATCATGTGCTACACCACAGCGAGGAGGGCAGGCATTGGGTGTAAGAGCACTATCAGCTAGAAAATAATCAGCCCTTTGGCATTTTGTGGGTGGGAGACAGAAAGAATAAGGACATATGACAGGCACTGTTGATGCATAATTGCTGGATAGCTATTTTCTTTGTCCTTCAGTAACGACTTCTGAAAGTAAAATATTTTTTCCAGCTAGACATGTAGACCACTTTTGTCAATCCAAGTTGCAGTGCATGTGCTCTGAATAATCAATCTTATGCTGGGAAATGAAAGACACAAAATAAATTAGAGATTAAAGGTATTTTATTACTGATATCTGAATTTGATGTTATTCCTGAAGCTGTGGTGTATCCACCCTGGAGTGTTTTCTGAGGAATGACAGCAAACTATCCAGAGCTTTCTGACAGATCAAGGAAAGAGGTTGTGTAACTTCTGAAACATTGTGCCTTCAAACTTGAAATTAGGGATATATAACCAATGCATTTTGAGGTTGTTTACAAGCTGCTTTTAGCAGTGAGCATGATAACTACCAATAAGCACTGAAGTGCATCCTCTATGGTTGGTAACTATCAAGAATATAATATGTGCTTTCAAAAATTATCTGAAGAGGACAGGGCCATTTTTAGTTTTTTTTCTTACTCTACATTGAATATTAAAATATATTTTTTACAGTTTGAAAAGCTGAGAAAAATGGAGAGGGTTAGGTTCACTTTGTGAGTGTATGTTACTCTGAAATCGTACTACTTTTAAGAATTAAAGTATGCCCTATGCTATATTTTGTTTGTAACAACCTATGTTGGTGGTTGTGTTTACTCTTAAATTCCATGTTTTGAATGGTAAATCTCTAGTGGGAGATTCTGTGAGGCTGAAAGGAACTTCCATGATACATTCCTATTTTCAAACACTCATAACACTGTATGGGATTCTTTGAGATGAAATTTCAGATTAAGTCCCAAGGCAGCTCCTGAGGGTTGATAACAAGACTGACATAAACCAGCATATTTTAAAAGAGGCAGCAACAAAGGTGTTTACTGTCCCTGTTTGGTATTTGGAACACTGGAGAACACTGCTAAACAATTCTGCTGTACGTAGTCATTTTTAGTATAGTCTGAAACTTGTCCTTTTATGTGGATGTTTATACTTGTTTTGTAACATTCACAGTGTTCTATTTCTTTGCAAATACACAAAATGTGTATTTAAAGAAGTTTCCTTTTAAAGCATAAATGTAAATACATATTAACTGTCTCTTTCAGTTACATAAATGAGATTCCATGTCCTGTCTTGCACATGATATAATAACAGTTCTGCCCAAGGCAGTATAACACAAGGCACTGGCTAAATCCCTTCCCCTGCATTCTACTGAAAGGGAAGGGAAGAAGCTGTTTCCTCCTGAAAAAGGAAGCTATCTTTTTTAACAGGTTAGATACGAGGTAATTTATAAATGCTCATTATTTTTCATTAGCAAATCTTGGTGAGGAATAATGCCAGGTGTATTCTCATACAAATAACTTATTATTCAATTAAGAGCTTGAATTCCTCCTGCTGCCAGTGGGCCTTGGAGTACATCCATGCACAACAGATTTCTCCTGAGTTTATTGTTTTGCCTATGATCTGTGCACTGGCTGCATGTATTGGTTATGTACTGTACTTCAGGTAGAACAGTCAGGCACTCAAATTGTCTTCCAGTCAGGCACAATGACTTTATGGTTAATTTAGGAAAGTGATCTTGTTTAAAAGAGCACCTTTATAAGAGAGTTATAAAAAGATCATCCTGATCTTCTGAGAGTCTACCAACAAGCTTTTTGGCTCAGGAATTTGCTGGAGGCTGAGGAATAAGAGATCCTGAGATCTCCTGATTGGCACTGATAATCATTACTTATTCGAGGTGGTGACTATAGCAGTACCAAAGCATTTATGAGGCCTCAGATGTTGATAGGGAAATGGAATGAGTGATCTTAGCAATTAAGGCATCAGACCCATAGAAAAGTGATGTGATTTATACTGAAAATTCGTAGCCAAAGTTTATATCTCCAGCAAAACCTATAAATCCCAGGCTACTTCATCTTAATATGTTTCCCCTTATAAGAATTTATTTGTCAAATTTTACGTAACTGTTCTTGAGGGAAGAACGAGAGTGGTGTAACTCATTCTGGGATGCTGTGCAGTCTGATGGATGCCCCAGAAATTCAGATTTTTATAAAAGTCGATTTTAGTGTTCTTGTTGACACTTGTTTGTTGTTCAGCTTTGGTCTTGTTATGTCTTCATAGCTACTTTGCAGCAATATGTTCAGGCGGCACTCTGATAATGTCTGCATTATAAAGAGTGCTGACCTGAGAATAGAGCTTTCTGTCTACTTTCTTCCATTTTCAAATGGTTCCTTAGGTTAGTTAATGTTGTGTTATCTTACGGTATTTTAATTTCATATATATTTTCCCACACATTCTATATGGTAGGAAGGCCTTGCTTCCATTTGATACAGTACTTTCCTTTTCAAGTGAAGTCAAAACAAACAGTCAGGTATGGAGTCCTGCAAAATGCACAAATAGTTAATGGTGCACATCAATCAGATATTTGCGCCACACAACTCAGTGTCAATTAATAAACAGCTGAGAGCAGACACTTTCATTTCCTCATAAATTGATAATTTTATGTGGAATTTAAAAAGCAGAATGCAACCCTGTTATGGTAGAATAATGGGATCCAGTTGGTATATCCATACATCTGTCCTGTAGTCTCACTAGAAGGTTGCACTGTGGAGCCAGTCAGAAAGAAAAAAGTGAATTGTTCACCTAGACTTTGACATGGGAAACTTACCTTTGAATACATTGTTCCTGCCTGTGGTGATGTGTTTTTTGTACCAACATAATTCTTCACTGTATTTTCTGCCAACTTCATTTTACTCTGATCCTTCTAATCTTTGCTTCTCTTCTGCGCCTTTATTCCACTTCCTGCCTCTCCTTCTTTTTAGTTCATTTCCCCTAACAACCTCCTACTCCCAAAGAGTGCAACTGGCATTACTCATCAGGCTTGGATGTTCTTCCATTCCTTCTTTTCAAGTGAAAATCACTTTGAGAATAAGATGCCTGCCTTTCAGCATCTGTGGATGAAGTAGGTGGTTAAGTTCTTAATTACAATGTCATGCTTGTTCTGTACTTAGTGCATCATCACAAACATAACACTTGCACAACAGTATAAACAAGTAGTAGGATTTAATAAACTCTGAAGAATTGAATACTGTTGCCTTTTGAGATATCAGAATATTTGCACTGGGATTTCAGTCCCATTATCATACAGCAAAAGCAGCAGAAACATACCGAACTGGGCAAAACTACTCAAAATTACTTCAGTAGGCCAGGCATCCAATAATGTGCTTTTTCGGTCTCAGAGTCATGTCTTTTTCAATCAACTTAATTTTAACTGCCTTGTTAAATATTCAGCATTTTCTCCTGCTAATTTATACGAACAGTTACCTAGGTGATACCATTTTTTATTCAGCACCACAAAAGTATCTACTACTGAGCTCTTATTAACTCTGAGCTATAAAACTAACAAGCAATTAAAATTAAGATGTTGCCATATATGTATTTTATGAGTACATTTTTACCATTCCTTTGACTATGATTCTAACACATTTTCACTTAGATGTAGTAAATGATTTTTAAAGATACTCTATTATTATGAATAACTAAAACTGCATATAGAATAGTGGGAGAACACCCCTCCATGAAAGAAGTGATATATTTATTCTGTTAAAATTCCTACCATCACATCACATTATATTGATAAGCAATTCATAAAACACAAAGAATTTTTAATGTCCCATCTTAGTACAATATTCAGATCGTTAAATACAGCAGTAGCATAAAGAAGGCAACAATTCACAATCTCTACGGCAGACTGGTGTGAACCCGAGAAAGTAATCCTTTCAGAAAGCCACAGCTCCTGAACAATTTTAAGTATATTTAGCTCTCTGTCAAGTAGAGATCTTTCCTAATTCAATTTTATTACATTAATTTTATTTTTAAATAATGTAAAAACAATTAGGAACAATAAAACACAATTTTTTTTTGTTATGGAATTCAAAGGGTGATTTTTCCTCTCTTGATCTCTTTAAATAAAGGCTTTTAAATTAAAGAAATATAGAATGGTAAATAGATTTCAGGGAATAAAATACTAAGAAGTCACTAAGCAGAAATTCGGCTGCTATTCATACAGCTGGAAAGAACTCAGGCACAGGACTTTCTGTTTATAAATTTACAGTTAAATAACAATCACTGTTCAATAAGTAGATGAAATACCTTGCCATCATGAACAGCTACAAGTGTCAGAAATAAGCTCAGAGTTCACTGAGTAACTCCATCAGTCAACTCCTGGTTAAATGGTAAAAAGGAGAATCACTGGAACATTGTAGTATTTTTTTAGTGTGACAGTGAAAGACAAAATCCAAATGGAGAGCTATTATTAACCTGTGAACTTTGTTATCCTGAGTTAAAAAATGATTTCTGAACATCAGCCAGAGCTGGATTAAATCAAGGGGAATCATTTCAGTAGCAGAAAGCTAAGAAGCAATCTCTTGTACTATACATCTATTTACTGTTACCCTCATCCTGCCATCAATGAAAAATATGACCAAAATGAAAAAAAAACTGTGCAGATACAGTGATCTCAATTGATGGTTTTTGCTTCTTGATGTGGTTAATAGTAAACATATATGGGAGAACCAATAATTAGATTTCCTGGACATTCAAGATTGACTGATACATTCAATTGATCTTTGGTTCTGTATGCGTTAGAACTGAACAAATAATTCCTTTCCTTGACTCTAAATTCTGCAAAGATAATTTTCTTTCTCTGGAATTGTGAAATTGCCCCTATGTTTTGTCACAGAAAGAACAAAGAAAAAAGCTCCCTGGAGCCAATTTTTTTCCCACAATACATTAGTAAGATGGTATTTTTATACTAGCAACTATTACCTTTATTTTGTGTTCTCTCTAGTAGGTTCAGGTATATGTGGTATCAATTTATTCAATTTAACATTATCAGCACTTAGACTTTCAATTCTGTTACTGTAATTGATTTAGAACTTTGCAAATAAACTGCAAGGCATGTTTCTGCTGTGTCTGCAGCCATGTAATCAACTCTTTTATTCCCTTTTATAGTTTTTTCTAGAGGAAGAAAGTCATGGCCATAAGATAATTTGATTTATATTAGTTTGGATATATTTTTGAGTGGCTAATTCATCTGAGTGTTGGTATCAATTCAGCTGGCAGCCTAATTTTCCTTGAAGGAGGTGGAGACAAGTCATGCTTATCAAACCTTTAACTTTGTCACCAGTTATATTATTCCTTTAATGAATTTGTTGTCTTATTCTGTCATTGCATAGGTTTCAAAATGAAATTCTTTTCTTGTAAAAATACAGAGACCATCTACTTTCTGGGAATTTCTATTTGTAGTTTGCTGTTACAGTGATAAAAACTTCTGTAGAACCTGGATGGAAGAATATATGTTGAAATGCTGAGACAATCTGTAGGCATGGGGTAGAATGCTCTCTGTAAATCATTATCTCAGTCAATAGTCTCTTCGATGTTTAGAGATGTGGAATCTCAAAGAAAGGCAGGCATGGGAGAACTGACAAACAGGTGTACATTGCCAAAATCTGTGCTACATAAAAGGGTTCACATTCGGCTTTTGGTCAATTTGGTCTTTCAATTTTTTCCTCCTTTTCTCTGGATTACTCTAGAGAGAGCAGTCTCACAGTACATAGAACTGAGACTACATACCGAAAAGAGAAGAAGAAAATGATAACTGTCAAATGCAGATATAAATTTGGTGAATGTTCTTATCAGAAAGGATATGAAATGGCAGCATTTCTTAACAGATATTCTTTCTTTTCATGGCTGTACTGATGTGTGAATATAATTCTTCTTCCTTTATGTAACACTTGGATAAAAGGCCTATAAGTAGTTCTCAGAGCAGAGAATAAAGTTAGATCTCCCCATGTCAGGCTAGTGCCCTTAGTCTTGAACCATGGGATCATCCTTCATCCTTCTCTGGGTCCTGAGGAACATTAGCATGACTGATTTTACTTTACTTAGGTAGTGCTACAAAAAAGTGATAAATAATCCTCATTTATAGCTAGCGGGGTGTTTAGGACTTTACAATTCAGAGATTATATGGATTTGAACCCCCTCAGATGAAGAACCTGGATAAGCCACATGCCAAGGAAGGTTTCCTAATCAGCAGCTCTTATGGACAAGGGTATCCTGTGGGGTATTGATGTAAAAGCAACCATATATTACTGTATTTCTTGGTCGTATTTGTTAAAAGTGAACTGGCTGGCTTCCAAACACTGGAAATACAGTACTCAGCTCCAGTTCTTAATAGTAATCCTAAATGTTAATTAAGCGTTGAGCTATTCCTTCCTCAAAAGACAAAGTCAGCTTGGCAAATGCACAGGGAAAAATTGTCTGGTGGAAATACAGGATTTCTTCTTAAATTTAAACTTACTCCTCTTCTGCATGCCTAATTTCTTATGCTGATCAAGGCTTGAAAGGCCAATGATTGCTGTAGCAGTGAAGGACACACTTTAAATACGTAGGTGATTTATTTCAATCAGAACCTTAGCAGTTTGAAACAATCTGAGGAATGTTAAAGAAAGAATGGACTCAGAAAAAAACACCATTTCCATTCTCAGCTATTCATCAAGTTTCGTCTTCATCAGCTTTCAAACTGATTACTTGGTACCATCCAGGTAAATTACTTATGTGGAAAAAGGGAAAAAATGTATTTCAGTCTAAATTGTTCCACTTTGTATGTCGAATTTTATGTACAACATTATATGATGGTTTCATGGGCGTGTAGGTGGCCCACAGAGTCATATCAATGAGGTGTCCTCCACTTTTTTACTATTCTTCACTGTTATGCTGATCTAACAGGTAAATGCCTTGCAGAAGAAAATCTGAGCATACCTGTGTCAAAAGAAATAATCTATTTCTTCTCTAAACTTTTTGATGTAGACTAGTTTTGATTTTAAATTAGGTATTTCATCCAAGTAAATATCACCTCAGGCCATGTGTGGGACCAGAATGGCTGCATAAGAAGGTAATCAACTTTATGGCACTTTGGAGACCTCAAATTTTGACAAGCCAGTATTACCCAGCATTGTGCTATCACAATTCTGGGCAATACTGCACAGCCATATGAAGGACTGCACAGACCTGCAGCTGCAGAATGAGATGAGGCAGCAAGGCCACTGGGACAAATGCTGTATTCCAAAGTGGGCAGGTCCTTCCAGTTCAAGCCCATCAGGACCCTTTCTTTCCTCAGTTGTCCAACATGCGGCCTATGCTGATACTCTTAGCCATTCACAGATTTTGGTGGCTGCAGAAAGGATAGGTGATTCTGGGATGACTAGTGGTAAGATTCCTGTTCCAATACGGAACAGGTAGGCACAATGGCAGCTATATTCTAGCTGCTTTGTCAAATCCTAAACTAATTCAATTTGCTCATTGTATTGGCTCTCCCTGTCTTACATGGCAGATTGCAATGTGGAATTGATAGATTCTTGCTGGCTTTGGTCCATGCAGCAGGCAAAACACAGGCAAGCAAAACATGGCTCAAGATTCCGGAAGATTTGCTTGAGTGACTCTGTGCTACATTTGCAGTTTGCTGTGGACCAACCCTAAAAGAAGGCTAAGAAAAAGTATTCTTTGACTATGGTCTACAGTGGAGAGAAAATTTCTATTCCACAAAACCAGCTGCAGACCATTAGGGTGTCAAAAGGGTTGAAAAATTCTGCTGCATATGTATTGAGAGGATGGGACCTACAACACATTAACTGAAGGTCTCACAAAGATTAGGCAGTCAATCAAAACAGTGAAGAACAATATCTGCGTATTCTGACCGAGGTCCTTATTCTCATATGCATTGATTTTACTTCAAAAAAAGAGATTGCAGGAGCTCAAATTCTTGACAGGCAATTAATTGTTTATTTCATGTTTGTAGACAATAAGCACAACATAATCCTTGTTGAAGATAAGGGTCTTTGGTTTGCATGCTTAACTAAGATTGATTTGATGATGATGCAGGAAAATGTCAGCATATGTGGTTCCATCTGGGTATTTCACTCTGATTTTCGTATGTGGGTATGTGGCAACTATATTTACTTTTTAAATGATGCAAGCAGTAAATTGTACTGTTGAAAAGGTTGCACTCGTGAACTGAATGGTTATTGTCTCCCGTGATCTTTGTAGGTCAGAAAAAATTATTCTGTTCATATCTCAGTTTAAAAAATAGGCATACTGCAAGTAACTGTTAAAGTAAGCAAAACAGTGCATGGTTTAGGGCACAAGAAGTTGCAGAGAGATAAGACTTGGAGAAAAGAAATAAAAGTATACTTCTGTTACTGGTTGTTGCCTTAGTCAGAAAAAAGGGATACCTTTCAGCTGTAGGCTTATTTAACTGCTTAAGAAATTATTTTGCTGGACAAAGAAATTACAGAAGAGCTAGCCAGTCCTACTAAGCTCTTTAGCACTTGAAAGTAAAATATGAGCAGTTTTGTCTGCAAGTATCTGTGTCCTGTAGCTGTTATGGCTTTTATGACTGCATAAAACTGTTAAAGGGCTGATTTTTACTGTTTTTTCTGACTCACCTGACAGAGTTGGGAAGACACTGGATGTTGTTGTCTTCAGTGTATGTGATTACAAACTGGTGACATTAGATCATCAGTAGAGGCAGCAGGAAGGTCATCACGGGTTAATGCCATATTATTGCCATAATGCTAAAAATGAATGGATGTGCCTAAGAGCCCTTTCATTGCCTTTAGACTCAGTTATATTGCTTAAAAGGTGTCTTCATCCATTCTGTTCGTTTATTTCCTTTTCTGATCTTATGTAAGCAGGAAGAGAAGAGGGAAATGATACAAAATTCTTGCAATATTTAAAGTAATCTAGACTTTCTCAGAGTAAAAAACAGAATTAAGTCATGCACATATTGGCAGAGAAAACAGCACTACATCAGAAGAATTAGGTACATTGATAATGTTTTCAGGTCTAAGACTTATTTACGCATTGGGGTTTATGTTCAAACAATGGTACAGCTGGGCCTTGACTGTTAGAGGCATTGTCAATAGGTTATCTCCACCTGAAATTTAAGTTTCTAGCTATTCTGCTTGGTGACTAGATTTATAAAATTTGCATATTTTTCTTATGGTACAGAACTTTGTTCACAGGAGAAAACCAGAAGATCATGCTGCTTATTTTCAGAAATGATTCTTTCTAATTCATGCTAAAAGGTGACTATCTTGACATTTCTGGGTGGTAGCATAAGGAGCATAGGCATATTTTACTGTGCTTTGGCAGGAGACAGATGGAGGCAGGATTTTGAGCCTCAAGTTGCTAGACATATCCTCCAGGCTGCTTCCAAACTACTGAATGTTCTTGAATGCTAATACTTGCCTTCTGACCACTGTTGGCAAACACAAGAGGCATATATGTCCATTCTGTGACTCTGCATTTGAAGGGCTCGTGAAGAGGGAATAGCCTTTAGCTTGAACCGGTATTGACTCAATCTGTGTTAGGATCCCAGAATCTGAGATAGGGCACCAGAGGTCTAAAAGCAGTATCATTTATCACTTGTTATAATGAAATAACTAGGTTAGTAATTCAGCTATTGAACTGCAACTTAAACCAGAAAGGAGATCAATAAAAAGCATAAAAATTTCCAAGCCTTGCCAAAAATGTAATAACTATGGCAGCTGACCCGACCAAAACAGAATGGTGCCCTCTTATTAAGTCGATACTTGTGTTATCTTCTGAATGTGATTTAACAATATTAAAATGCAGAACACTCTTTCAGCATGAACCTCTGTGGAGCACTAATACCTTAGAAAAAAACCTTAAAATAACACCTATCTAAAAGAACAGCTAAGGAACAAAGTGATTGTACTAAAAGCAAGATAATACATTAACACAAAACTGAATTGCATGTCTTACATCTTTTTGCACTGGGCACTAGTGAAGTTAAGAGGAAGTTAAACTGAAAAAAAAAAAAAAAGACAGACCCTAACTGGACAAAACACGGGTTAAGTTTTCAAGCATTGTTCCAGTTCTTCAGCAATAACTGTCATCTCACAGTTTAATCTGTTATATTTGGAAGGTGCCTCGTGTAAATCTCAAAGGTGAGAGAACTGATTCAATTGAAGACATTTCTTTTTTGCCATCTGCAGTTATACAATTAAGAGTGCCTCTACAGTGTAGTGACAAGGAGTTACCTTTCATCTCTTAATTAGTTCAAGCTGTTTTATGAAGCTAAACCCATGTTCAGACTGTATAGATGACATTTTGCTTGTCTACATAACATGACTATTTGATTTAAAAAAACAATTGACACTTTTTTCACCAACACTGTTACTTAACAAGTTTTAAAGGCTGATTTACATCCTGGTTAAATTATTTTGATCAAGAATGTGATTTTTACTGATACAATTTGACACTAGCTATGAACAGCTGTTAATATCTACTAAGAACAGACTTAGGAGTTAGTGTGGCTTATTACCTTTGGATTAATTGTAGGTTTAAATACTGTTTCTCTGTTATGGAGGACTGTTGGAATATGCATGTTTGTTAACATTGTTCAACCAAACTGTAGCAGCACACGTGAACATTCTTCTTTTTTTCCTTACCAAGCAATATTTAAAACAATGTTTTTCTCTCTGAGCTTGGTAATCCATCATTTCGCCTTTGAGTGAATATCCTCCCCTTTTTTACTGGAGGTACAAGTCTGCCTGAAGACTAGTCAAGTTAGCAAGTTCATTGTTTTACTTTTTTTTAACCATTCTTTAAGCAATAAATGTATATGGAAAAGTGCATGAAAAGCACTTATGTTTGGCATTCCCAATGCCAAAATAGTACCATGAGAAAAACCCCAGAATGGTAGTCTTAGAAATAAAAAGAAATAGTTAGGACCTTTAAAAATCCACCCATCAGAAATATATCTTGAAAATCTAAGAACTATCTTATATGACTTGCATCAGGAAAGTTAGGCAGAAAAAAAATCACAAAATTGAAATGGGCTCAGTAGTGTAGAAGGGTTTGGAGAATTGTGAAGTTATTTTGACTAGGAAAGTTAAAATATGTAGTGCAATATGCATCAAAGGACTAGACAAGTGAAGGACTGGAAAGACAAGAATAGTTATTCAAGTGGCAAAGTATGATTAAGTAGCTAAGGTATTAAATGGTGATGACATTTTGGTAGCTAAGTTCATGATTAAATTGCTTGATACATTGTTAAGGATTGTCAGTGTTCGGTGTTTTTTTTCAGTCCAAACCATATCTATGGCCTTTCCACTTGATTATTTCAGCCTATGCCCTTTCTTGCTTTAATTTCTTTTCTGTCGCAGAGAATGAGGAAGGAAGCATGGACCTGAATAATGCAGGACTTCATCTCTGAATTCAGTATTCAGGGAATTGCATGGTCTTTTTCGAGGAAATTCACATGAAAGGAATGGACAGGAGAAAGTAAAGGTCTTTATGGAATATCATTTTCTTATCCCTTATTATTGACAACAGCAACATCCTTGGCATGGGGACACTGGTATCCTTCCAGAAGCCCTTTAGCCCTGCCTTCTCAGAAGGAGAGCTCAGGCATTTGCAGAAAAGCCCTAGACCTTTCTTCTCTTTGCTCTGTGATTCAGGTTCAAAGCTTTCCTTTCCTTGTAACTGCTTCATCAAAGTTCTTTTTCAGAGCCAAAATACATGGAACTTGTGAAATGTGGGAAAAAAATGTTCTACCCTGCTCCCCCCCCTTCTATTACAGGAGAAAAAGAAATCTGAAGTGAAAGTAAAATAGCCTTGGGAATGGATTTCTCTATTAAAAGTCACAAGCTAGAACATTGTGTAAGGTATATGCAGTTTTTATATACAATTAGACTATGTTAGGTAAACACAGAAAGGCTTACTTATATTTAGGAAACAAATATAGATAATTTTCCTTCCAATAATGCAAAAGACAGATGATATTAAAGACAGAGGTATTCTGTATATTTTTTAACTGATGGTAATTCCATAATTTTAATAGAAAGTATGGTGGCTGGAAATTTAATACCAGAATTGTTGACTTGTTAACATTTGACTTATTCTTGCGGGTCTCCAAATTAAAATGTAAATAGGCACCTAACAATGTGGGTTTGGATTTGAAATATTTGAAAACTGGAAAATGAATAAGATATGTGTTGGCATAGTGAATTTAGGAAATGAACTCTAATTTCGTGAAAGAAACATGGACACTGTAACTTCCTGCAAGTATAGATTTATGAAATGAAGTAAATTTATTCCCTGTCCTTATTATTTGCAGAAAATATGTTGAAGGACAGAAGAGCAGCACTTACAATGCTATTATTATTGTACTCTATGTTTTTAGTTTTTCATTTTAAAGAATACTTATGAATTAAAGAGAAATTGTTTAAAATAATAAATTTTCACCCTTATCAATGATCATATTGGCTGATAGCAGAAACCTGCTGCAAAAATAGGAGGTATTTTAGGCATAGCCTTTTGAAGAATCCAGAAATTGAACAAGGAAGCCTTAAAAGGGATTTGGCAGTCAGGATGTGCATGTGGAGTTTATGGGATCCCTTCTCTTCCCCTTGCCAGTGGGAAGCAAATGTCTGCAGCAATACATCTTGGAAATGACAAACTGAGCTACGGTGTCTTGATCAGAACCAGGAGGATTGGAGTGAAGCATATTTCTCAGTCAAAAGCAAATAGCAACCCTTCAATTTCACTGAATTGCCTATTTCCCTGATGCTTATTACCATGGCTCCTATTTAATGCGTTATATATGTGCAACTGTATATATGTGCATCTGTGCACTCTTGTTTCTTAAAAAAGTGTGAAAAATTAGTTCACAAGTAAAACTCTATCTCTTGTGTTCAGAGAACTCAAATTCAGCAATATTGGGAAAATGCTGAGAGAAAATTCAGTTTTTAATAGCTCTGCCAGTGATTGATTTGTAATAGAATTCCATTTCATCCTTATAAACAAACATTAAATATATGCTTACGACACAAAGAAATGACAGAATAAAGTCAACTTCTGTAATTGAGAACTCTGTTTCAGCTACAGGCAAAACTGAAAGAAAACTTTAATCAATATAATCACAAGGAATTTGACAGTAGATAATTATAAATAAGCGGAAAGATGTCAGGGCTCATCCTTCTATTTTTCTTGCTTCAGATTAGGTGTGAATCAGAAGATGGCACAATAAAACAGTATCTTGGGAGCTGTTCCAAATGCAGTAGCATTAGATAGCATTTAGTTTCTCTTGCTTATGAACTCCAATGAGCCCCTTATTTCTCTAATAGGATTAGATGTATTAGCCATAATCACTGCAAACTAAAGCCATCACTGGACAACTGAGTAAAGAATAACCTTCTTTTTAGACATACAAATACCACTAAAATTCCTTTTATTTTAAAAAGGAGTGAAGTTTGCTTAACAAATATGAAATTAGTAATTTATACTTAGTGTTTAAGAGTGGATTATACACTACCAAGTCACTTACAGCTAATTTCATGACCTTTTTCTGCCCCAATTGATGCAAAATTTTTTTAAATCAATAGAGTCACACTAGGGTAAATGATGTCCATCTTAGGATTGATTCAGACTTCGGTGCTATAGGGAAAATTACCATGGTGCATAATAATTAATTTGGAACAGGGTCAAAGTTATGCTTTGCTTGGTGTCAAGTTTTACTGCATCTGCTTTACATAACCTACAGCTCTGCATTGCATGAAGGGTTGCTTCCCTCAAGTAGCATCAAAACCCAGACGCAGATAGAGGGTCTGGCAACAGCTGCTCTTCTGCTCACATATGTGTTTTGTTCCATAATGAGTTTCCTTTGTGTTCATCACTGCAGTGTCTGAACATGGCACATCACATGAAGAAACTAATTTTTACATGCAAGATAAGAAAACATTAACTTCCCTGAGGAAGAGAAGCACTGGAGGACTGCCAGAAGGGCTGTCTGCTGCTCTGGGCTGTGCACAGCCTGACACTACATCCCACCTCACAGTGAAGTCAGCACACTTCGAGGAGTGAAGGATTATTGGCAGAACTTCTCAGATTTAATTGCTGTCAGCATCAAGTATGTTGCTGAAAGACTCTCTGATTTTGAAGCTCAGAAGAGGCCTGAGAAGAGGAAGCACTCAAAATTAATGTGACTTCTTGCAGAGTGAGGCATCACTAACCTGAGCAAAAAATGGTAGGATTTGGTCCTTGAAGATAGCCCAAGAGTGATGCAAACTTTACTTTTTTATGAAAATGTGTATAGGAGTTGTGTAGGAGAATATAAAATATTTTGGTGAAGTGTGGTCATTTGCAGCTTGGAGTCTAGTTGGAGTAAGGATGTATAAGGGTGAATGAATGTTAATAATTTTGGGCAAGTACTTCAATACTGGTCTAGAGAGATCCAAGTAAGATATTATTCAATAGGGTGTTTTAAAAAAGCCTGATAAAAAATATCCTCTAAATTATGTCACATCTATTTGCAAGGCCTCTTAGTTTGTCTAAAAAGCATTTTAAAAGCATGACCATGTTAAAATTAAGTCAGAGGAAGCTCATACTTATCCAAGACAGGGCTTATGAATCTTATACAAGATTTGGCCACACATTCAAAATCTTCCCCAGTCATCTACCAACTACCCTTGCAACACCCAGGCTCCATAGATACCTCTCTTCCTGATGTGCTCTTGCAACCTCCTTCCCTGGATACCTAGAGGCATTTCAGTTTTGATGTGGTTGTCAATCTTTCCTTTTTCTCCCCCCAGTGCGGGACAGAAGCCAGGGCTCACAGAGCAAATGAGACACAGCAGCACAGCAACCCGCAGCTTTCTTCTGGATCCTAGATACAGATTATGCTCTGAAACACTGTTTTAGCATTCAGGAAGGAAGAGTAACTTGCATGAAAGGAATGATCAAGCCTAGCTCCTGGAGCCCAGCTGTCCTTTTCTTTCAAATGAATAGCCAGCCAACAGTCTGATGTAGTTTTCCTGCCAGAGCAATCTGAATTTCTTGCAGTGTTACGTTTTCGTCAGGTGAGAAAAACAGTACCCCTCAAGTCTCAGAGCAGCCTTTGGCCAAGGGGTAAGACAACTTTCCAAGAAGACAGATATTCACTTAAACTCTTTTAGGGCAAGTGAATCTGAATTTCCTGGCTCTGGATTGCAAGCTGTGGCCAAGATAATGAATTCTTTTATAAAAATGTTGCTTGCTTCTTCATTGTGAATTAGAAGGATGAAATTACTTTTTTTCTGTTTCATTAAATAAAAGGTGTGCTGCTATGTTCATAACACTGAGCTGTTACTTTTTTGCCTTGGAAGTAATATGGAGGGGGTTACACCGAGCTTAAACCCAAAAATGGACTTGGATTTATTAAAAACATATTTAATTCTTGCCCTTGTTAATGAAACACTGGTATCAGTAGATGATTTTCTAACTTACCCAATATATCATGTATCCAGAGTTAATAATTTTTCTTTCATAGGTCAGAGCTGCAGAAAAAAGACCAGTATGGACTGGAGTCAACCTTAGTGCATTTCCAAAGATATAAATGTCATGATCCATATATAAAACAGATAATCTGTATACAACCAAATAATTTAAGAATTCATTATGAAAAAAAAACAACAAAATTTAAAAAGGAGTAGAATTAAAGCTTCCAGAAAGCAGGAATTTTCTTTTTCAAGTATTAAAGTAAGTTAAGTGATGTCACAGACAATTCTGGTGAATCCTTTCATGTCTCCATCTGTCATTGCCAAATATTTTCCTACTGCACTTCTACTAGTGGTTCCTCTAGATAATTGAAAAAAAAAAGATCCAGGAAAGGACGTAGGTTGCTATTTTTACAACTATTTGTCCTAAATTTTCTCTTCGCTCATTTTGTTTTGTGCTTTTATGCCCTCCATTAATAAGCTAAATAATGCACTTTCTTCCAGAAGTAGAGCTTCAGTGTTTCTTATGAAAACCCATCTCTTTTTATCTCAGAGGATCTTCAGAGCTGTAATAATTATTCTAAATCTCTCTTTATACATAGATTTTCTGATAGCTTGCTTCAGCAGAAAAACAGTCTTTTATATCATTTTTACTGACAGAAGAATTCGAGTTGAATCTCTTTTAGGTAGACCATTGTCCATGGTCTTTCCTGTCCGTGTAACCCAATCCTAGTTTGCTATGCTCTATAACTCTGTAAACCACTTTGTCCTGATTTTTTGCAGTTTACTGAGTGATTATTTCAATGTGAACACCATATTCTTCTGCTAAGTAGACAATTAAAAAACCTTACCCGCCTACGTCTGCAGACATAGTTGTGTAAAAGCAGACAGAGTGACTTCCAGCATAGCTGTGCAGTGTGTACAGCGCTGAGAGAGACCCACACCGCTCCCATACTGACTTGTTCTTCCAGAGAGCGTTAAAAATGCTCAGAGGTTGTGTGGTTAATCTGGGGTTGGACAGCAAAAATATTTGTGTCTACTCCAAAACCTGAGGTTATAACCTCCCTTTAGATTAGAAAGAGAATTTCTCAAATGTACAGTTTGTCTGGATTGTCCTTCCCCTGGTACGACCCCAGGGAGAGCAAAGCTCAGTAAATATCAAAGCCCAAATCTTCAAAGGCTATCTGAATTCCTAATAACATTCCAGGAACATAATTTGCCATGATGTATTTAATGTTTAGATTTACATCTGAAAAAAAAAATCTCTGAAAACTCTGAGAAATTTCCCTCGAAAAATAATGAAAAGCAACATAATCAAAAGTAGCAGATGATAAGCCATTAATAGGCATGACAATGTGGTATTTTAGAAATATTTTTGTTCAGATTATATGCTTTTCTTAATATATATCTCAGTAGTTTGTTACCTGATGTAGAGTGATTATGCCATAAGTCCAAGAAGCAGAGTACTTGAGGCTGATCTGCAATCTTCACACATAAATGATACCTTGATTTCAACAAAGAATTTATGTCCTCTTTGGACTGGGGCTTCTGTGGTGTTGTTGTAACTCAGTTTTAATATCACCAAATTAGCAATCTGGAAATAGGTGCAAAATATAAGTACTGGGTACAAGAGAGAAAATATCTCAATTACAAGAAAATGTATGCAAAGAATAAAAGAATATGACATACATGGAAAAGCATGGTGACAGAATATCTTAAAAAGAGGAAGAGTGTAACGCAATAATATCACAACTAGCTCAAGAGAGCCCAGCACAAATTCGTTTTAATTTGTAGTCCCTTCTGGCTCATCAGCTTGCATAGGTTCATTGGCCCTACACTGAACCAGGACTCTGTATGATCCATTTCAATTCGGGACACTGCAGGTAAGATCACATATATGTTAAAGGATTGTCACAGCTGGCAGACAGTTATAAATATTACATTTAAAAAGCTTGCTAATTTTGCAGACAGTCTTGCATTGTGCCTATTTGGCTTGCATTATCGTGCTGCCATACAACAAGTGGCAGCACAATTAATCACAAGCATCACAGGGTAATTTGTTATGACAGAGAGCCATGTGCTCATTAGAGACAGCTTCTCTTTTTCCCTTTATATTATGTTCCTCTCTTTGTGATTCTTGTCAAGAAACTGGATTATAGAACACTCTGAATTATTTCCAGGACTACTGAAGATGAGGGTTCATGGGTGGTTCAAGGGGTCTAGACCATGTATCCTGCTTAGTTTGCGGGTGATGGAGGAACCAGAGAAGTTGTACACTATCATGCAAAATGAGGATTAAAAACCCAAGCAGTTATGATGATCAGGTCCGTGCTATTTGTTTGTGCAGGTTCTGATAGTGCCAAGTAGGCAACCTGTGGTGACTCCAAGAGAGACCAGAGCACCCACCTTTCCCTGCCAACCCTACCTGCCAAATGGACGTCAGTTTAGCAGATGTGTGTGGGATGTGTGCAATGAATATGTAATTTCCCATATCATTACCGTACTGATCAGCCACTGCAGTGATCAAAGGCATTGATCAAATGGCTTTTCCATCCTCTGTGAGGAGGTTTTGTAGCAGTCTTTTTTTTTTCTTTTGCAGACATTGCATTACTGCAATTTAAGGCTAATGCAAAGATTTTAGCTTGGGCTTTTTTTCTTATAACCTTTATGACATGGCTGAGCTCATGCACTGATTCCCTTCAGCTATCTAATTGCTGACCTCATTTGCCAATTAGGCTAAATATATGTTAGGCATAAACCATAGCAATCTAACCACGCACCTCATGCATCATAGTACTAACAGACAAAAGAAAACACTTATACCACTTCACCTTTCTATGTAAATGTAATTTTTTGCAAGCTTTTTCAACATTGAAGTTTGAATACTTAAGAACTAAATGCTTATGCAAATAATAAAGACTAGATCTGTGATGCTGTTGCTTTATATAGGTAGGCATTAGCATAGAGTATTTCCAGTAATTTATTTTCTGGGTTCAGCAAAATGCAAAGATATCCAAAAGAACGAACAGTAATTTGATTATGTGTATTCAGTAGCATCTTTTCTCTAAAGAATACGAAAGAACAACCTAAAAGCTTGAATGAGTCAGTAATAAATTAAATTTCTTCTAATGTTGTGAAGGACTAGACTATGATAGAGACAATAAATAATGATGTCCAATGTCCACTTTATGTCAAGGAGTTACGGAGATTAGAGTGTTTTCTACTTCTGATTCCATATTTGCAATTTCTGGAAAAAAGTAGATTATTGCTAAAATGTCTCATCATTTTTATTAATTTTCTAAGAAATTCTTACATTTATTACCTATGAAAAAACTTGTTTAAGGGAAAGCTTGAAAAAAATACACTTAGAGTAGGTCCACTGAAAATATGTAAAATTATGTAAGAATTCATTAAAAAAAAATTCTTGCTATTGGAAAAATCCATCAGAGGTAGAATATTTAAAATTAGTAGACTTTTGAAACCCATTTTTATAGCTTTTTTCTAGCACTTTGTGTGATACATGACAAAGACTGCCATTTTTCTTTCTCATGCACATCTGCTTACTATTTGTTCTTTCATCACCAGCCCACCTTCTTTGGATGTTTATTTTAGTATCCAAAATGCCTGACAGAGGAGCTTCAAAAAGACACAATAAACATCAAAAAACCTCACATCAAGCTGACACACACACATACCAAGTCCTCTGTTAATTTCCCCTTTCAAAAAATATAGTTTCCACTAGTCTGAGACCTACAAGGAGTAAAACCTTCCAGGAACAGGATCTACAGAGTGCAGTATAATACATCATGCTCCACTGGGCTGCCTGGGTAAGCCTCCTCCTACCAGACCACCCTCCTCTTGCCTGCCCAGCTTACGGGTATTGAAATTCTTGAGATTTTTGACAAGTTCTGCAGCAAAATGCATTTGCAGGCAATCTGGAAATCTCAAAACATTATTAACTGTAATTTTCTTTAGCTAAACGGTTTCTCTGTTTCCCAAAGGGAATGGTGTGAGGTCTTAATCCTTTTAGCTCCTCCTGCATGGCTAATGAAGGTGAGAAGGAGGAAAAAAAAAAGGAGTATAGGAGTATATGTTTCAACATAGATAGAAAAAAATCATGAAGTGTTTCACAGATTAACGACCTGTTTGTTTTTTTCCTGTTTTCCAGAATATCACAACTAAATTTTGAGCTCCATTGCATTATCTGTGCATACATGCAAACATACAAATACACACAAAAGCCTGCTAAAAAATTTTGTGTTGAGAGCCCCATCAGCTGATAAACATTAGAGTCACCAGTGCCTGCTGCTATTGGCATAGTTTTGTGGTGGATTGACCTTGGACATCAGGTGCCCACCAAAGCTGTTCTGTCACTCCCCTTCTCAGCTGGATGGGGAGACAAAATACAACCAAAGGCTTGTGGGTCAAGGTAAGGGCAGGGAGAGATCATTCAGCAATTACCATCATGGACAAAACAGACTCAACTTGGGGAAATTAATTTATTACCAATAAAAACGGAGTAGGGTAATGAGAAAATAAATATTAAAACATCACACCCTGTCCCTCCCTTCTTCCTGGGCTCAACTTCACTCCTTAATTTCTTTAACTTCTCTGCACAGCAGCACAGGGGCATGGAGAATGGAGACTACAGTCAGTCCCACACATTGTCTCTGCTGCTCCTTTCTCCTCATGGGGAGGACTCCACACACTCTTCCCCTGCTCCTGCCTAAGTCATCTCCAATGTGAGTCCTTTCCACAGGCTGCAATTCTTCATGAACTTCTCCAGCATGAGTCCTTTCCACAGGGTCACAGTTCTTCCAGAAAACCTACTTCAATGTGGCCTTCTGCCTCCATGGGTCCACAGGTGCCAGAAGCCTGCTCCAGCATGGGCTTCCCACAGGGTCACAGCCTCCTTTGGGCATCCAGTTGCTTCATGGGCTGCAGATGGATCTCTGCTCCACTGTGGACCTCCATGGGCTGCAGGGGGACAGCCTGCCCTCACCATGGTGTTCACCACTGGTTGCAGGGGAATCTCAGCTCTGGCACTTGGAGCACCACCTCCGGCTTCTTCTTCACTGACCTTGGTGTCTGCAGGGGGGTTTCTCTCACATAATCTCACTCCTCTCTGGCTACAGCTGCCCAGTGTTTTTGGCTTTGTTTTTTTTTTCTTCTTAAATCTATTATTCCAGAGGGACTACAAGGCCATTGCTGATGGGCTCGGCCTTGACGAGTGGCAGGTCCATGTTCGAGCCAGCTGGTATTGGTTCTGTCAGACATGGGGGAAGCTTCTGGCAGCTTCCCACAGAAGACACCCCTGTAGCCTCTTCCCCCTCCCAAACCCTGCCATTCAATAGAAGGTTCTACATGCTAAAGCATCAGAAGAGCTATTATTTAAAGGAGAAATTAGAATATTAATATTTTTAGTGTTTTGATATCAATGCTGCATGTATTTTTGGTTTCTTTCTCTGCTAGTTAATCTGCTTATATGAAATAGGTTAGCTCACATCAACCCTTTAATCTCCATATTCTTGCCATAAATTACATCTGCTTTAAGATAACACCATAATATTTTAATGAGAGAATCTCATATTTAAAAAAAGTTTTCTGATAATTTTGACTACCAACAGCAGCTATTAATGTATTCTAGCATGCAAATAACAGAAACATACAAATGTACAAGACACATGAAAATTACATAAGTTTTTAATTTCTCATACCAAATTGTAAAAAAACACTGTTGCAAGAGTAATGAGAAGTGATCCAATCAGCCAGGAAAAACAACTACTGGAAAATAACTATTTAGGTCTAAAATACTTTGTGTTTTCCTATTGTGCTTTTTGTGTTGTATGAGACGTGGGTATGTTTAGAAATTGAGAGTCGTAGAATAAAAGTGTCAACTTATGTTCTTCCGACAGCCAAAAAATGGATTAATATCTGTTTATATAAAAAATAAAAATTAAGAGAAGTGTGCCTTGGCAGTGAGTAGCACATCTATATGTAGAGATGTGTGAGTTGAAGGGAGATAGTCTTATGAACAGCTTTCCCCTTGTTTGTGGTGTAACTCCTGAGCATGTCATTGACTAATGGTGTTCAACTGTGGTAATGATAAAGCATCCAAACACCAGTGAATGCAGAGAGAAAGCAGTAGACTTTGGTCTGTGCTGAGTGGAAAATAAAGTCACTGTCTTCCTTTTTTTTTTTTTCACAGGAGTATCCAGGTCAGAACCTTTAGAGGGGTGTCCTATGCTCTTGATTTTTTTTCCTAATTTATTTGTAGCAGCTGACCACACTGCACTTGAAGAGCTTCTTTTTAAAACTATACATCTTTATAAAATAAGTGTTTGGTGCAGAAGGACTAGGTGAAGGAATATACTTAAAGTTTTTATATAGTGTTTTAATAAAAGTCAGTGTCAAGCAGCCCTTTGGCTGACAAGTAAGAAAAACAGCACTATCAGAGGAATTTACCAATATATAAGTGTTGCCTGGTACATATGATCCATGATACATCACTGAGGGTTTTAGATTAATATCTACATTTCACTTCCTAAAGACATAGAAGTGAAGCAATACAAAGAGATGCTGCCTGCACTTACCCTAGTACTCTGAAGAATGTGTTGGTTAATAGGGAATTACTAACCAGAAGTTATCACTCCTGTTCTTCTTATTTTTTCAACAGCTTTCAGAAACTTTTCTGCCAAATAGCATCTCTAAACTAATTAATATACTCAGGCTATAGTCCACACTAACTAGAAGAAGCCCATTAGCATGCTGCCTTCATAACCAAGACTTCTTCACCCCTGGGAATATAAACCTGGCACAAGTAGGAAAAGAAAAATTTATTTTAGCTTATGAAAATCCTTTTAGTCCTTTGTGATAACATAAGTATGGTTCAGAAAATGCACTCAGAACATCCACATGTGACTGAGAATTCTTGACTTTTTAATGTGTGGCTTTGAAATTAATGATTAAGGCCCTTATCATGCAAGATGCTCTGTGAAACCTGTGCTGATAATTAACGACATGAGGGGAAACAAGCTTCACCTCTGATAAAAAAAGGAGAGATTCCTTTTGCTTGATTATAGTGTTCAGCTTTTAACAGGGTAATAAATGGCATTGGCTGAAAAACCAGTCTCAGCTGAGATGCTGAGAAAATGTCAGCAAAATCAGTATGCCTGACAGTTTAACCAGCAGCACCTTAAAAGGATTATTGCTGTGACGTGAGTTTGGCTCGCTCCTTTAGCCTGATAGACTAGGTTTGCTAAACGTCTATTTCTGGGATCAAAACAGATTGGGTTTTTTTGGCTTAAGCTGGGGACATGGAGCTATTTAGTGCCAAAAATGGGTCCACTTTGTGGTGGTCTCTGTTATCTTACGAGGTGACTGGCTGATATGAATTCAGCCATATAAGGGAGATATGTTTTGGAGGAATGGAGCAAAGTAAGCTCTGCTCTCTGAGAAACACAGATTTTGGTATAAAATTTAGCTTTTTCCCTATGAAGGCTATAAAAAAAATCAGGTCTAAGGGTCAAGCTGTCAAATACTCAGGCCCATCCTGTGAACCCACCTACAGGGCTACCAGTGGCTTCAGGGTACATAGTCACTGTTAGAACCGGCCTCTGAGATAAGAGACTGGTTGTAAAATGCTTTCTGACCTTATTCCTTCCTTTTTTTTTTTTTTTTTTTTAATAGTGGAATTAACCATTTAGTATGGCATCTGTGCAGCAAATTAAACCTATCTCCACCTCAGACTCAACAAAGAATTAAAAAAATCTTTTGCAGGGTATAAAGAATTTGGAAAAAAAATTGGTCTCCGTGAACTTTGATACTGAGGACTTTGTTGCAAAAAAACCCTAGAAGTCATGATTGTCAGTCTGCTGTTATGCTGCATACTTTCTCCATCTTGGCTTCTAACATCCAGTCACTGAATTATTATATATTAGAGCCAAAATCTACATATAAAGATACAGTTACTGATGCTCATCATTCTTCAGGATTGATGTTGCTATTCAGATATGCGATATTATCTCCTTTATTGCTCACCATGCATTCTTTGATGGCTTTAGCTATAGGTAACAAAACATGAAACAGGAAATTGATATTCATTTGCTTTGCATAACTACTCAGTACACAGGGTTTTTCTGCATGAATATGCTGTACTTCAGTTCTTAGTTCCATCTCTATTTAAGTGAAAGCTTTAATAGGAATCTTACATGAGCTATTAACATAGATAATTTATGGTAATTTTAGCTATACCTTGGTAGGATGCTTTAAAAACCCTGAACTTGATTGAAAGACCTGATTGAAAGAGCAGATTAGATTTCCTAATAGGTTCTTTGTAACACATAGCCAGCCTTACTTTAGCTATTGAAGACAATTGGTTTTATGAGGTAAGATTAAAGATTACTTGTGAAAAGGAAATAGACATTTTAAAAAAATACATCCTTTTTCATACTGGCTTTGCTACTAATCAATACAGCTGAGTATTTCACCCTTTTGCTTATGCATTTAATAGGAAACTTCTCTTCAGTGTTTTAACAGCCTCTTCTGAAAAGTGTTCACCAATGCTTTTGAAAACATTACCTTCTGCTCCCAGAAGACCAAGGTGAAATAGCAGAATAGATCATGACACAGAGAGTTAGATTGAGAAGTGTAATGACTTTCTGGAGGCTTAAACATGCCAGGGCCCTGAACCTGCCTGGACAATAAAGCTCCCAGAGCACTTTCTGTAAATGAAAAACAAGTTGCCCTGGATCTTTTTTATTGGTTTGTGAATAGCATATTGTGCATAAGCTGTCTTTTCTTCTTCAGCTCAGAGATGGGTAACAATAGAATCACAGAGTGGCCTGGGTTGGAAGGAACCTTAAAGATCATCTAATTTCAAACCCTTTGCAGTGGGTGGGGTCAACTTCCACTAGACCAGGTTGCTCAGAGCTCCACCCAACTCAATCTTAAACATTCCCAGGGACGGGGCATTCACAACGTATTCCAGTGCCTCACCACTCTCACAGTAAAGAATTTTTTCCTAATATCTAATCTAAACCTACTCTCTTTCAGTTTGAAGTTGTGCCTCTTTGTCCTGTCACTACATGCTTTCTAAAAAGTCCCTCTCCACCTTTCTTGTAGGCTCCTTTCAGGTGCTTGAAAGCCACAATTAGGTCACCCCAAAGCCTTCTCTTTTCCAGGCTGAACAGCCTCAATTCTCTTAGCCTTTCCTCATAGGAGAACTGCTCTATCCCGCTAATTGCCTTGGCGGCCATCCTCTCAACTCACCTCTACAGGTTCGTGTCCTTCCTCTGTTGGGGAAGGATACAGCACTCTAGGGAGGGTCTCATGAGAGCAGTGTAGAGGGGTAGAATCACCTCCCTTAACCTGATGACCACACTGCTTTTGATGCAGCCCAGAATACAACTGGCTTTCTGCCAATATGCTGCAAGTGCACATTGCTGGCTCATGTCCAGCTTCTCATCCACCAGCACCCCCAAGTCCCTCTTGGCAGGACTGCTCTCAATATATTCATCCCCAAACCTGTACTGATATATCAGATAGTGTTATAAGTTATATATCAGATAGTGTTATAAGTTATTTATATGATAGTATAAATTATTTATAAATATTGTATATGTTATTTATATAGCACATAGAGTTAGACATGATTATTTTTTACAATGAAAATATTTGGAGGTATATAACTTGAAAACCATCAGAAATTCTTTAGAGAAAATGGAAAGATCTACTTTTTTCTAATGGTAAAATATGCAGATATAAACTAATCAAATTTTCTGTAAACCTGAGATTTTTGATGGGTGACTTTTACAATGGGGAGAAAAAAAAGTGTTCATGTAAGACAAAGCTAACAGGAATTGTTAAACTCTGTTATAAGTGTTTAAGTTTAGGTCATGTATGAACATTTCCAACTCCAAAAAAAAGTGTGGATAATACATATGAAAATTTATCATTTACGTTTTAATCCTCTCTGACTGCTTGAAAATTTTTTTCTTACACACACAGACTTTGTTGAAGCAGTCACTGATTTCCAATTGTGTATCAAGATCTGTGAAGTAACTTCCATGCCGCTGAATCCTGCAACTTAAATTTTATGTAGTATTTATTATTGATCTGAATAGATTTGGAATTTTCCTTCATAGTGCTGTAATATTTATCAGTTATTTTTTCTGATATGATTTATATGCTCAGTGATCTACCTATTATGCAGGTCATCCAAGCATCTGACTAGTGAATGCTCCATTTCCCTGCTAACCATATGCCCTACTTGCTGTCAATGAATCTTCCAGAGGAACCATATTTCACTTTTGCATCTGCCAAATATAATGTAAATGCACTTGAGAACACAGAGGGCTCATTTGTTAAAATGAACAAGAAAAAATCATTCAGGTCTATTTAAAAATACTAAACTTAAATTTAGGAATGTCTTCAAGTCACAATGTATCTAATAATTCTGGATAATGGATATCAACATCTCCAGTCAGCATGTACTTCATTTTGAATGATGATTCATTAACACAAATTACTCTCTCAGTTGTACCCATAAGACTTACATAGTCATGTTTGAGGATAGTTTAGGGCTTAAATTGTTATTAGAAGTTTAAGCAGTTGTGGAAAATGGTCATAACAGTTTTATACCCTAAATCCAGAGACAGAGAAAATGGGTTTGGATCTGTCTCCAAGCCTGTTAACTGGGGCTTCCAATTACAACACAGCTTGATCCTCCTTTACATTTTCCTATGTCTGTCCTTAGATTAACGGAACAAATGAGTAAGATCACAATGCTAAAACGGGCAATAAATCTGAAATGCTGAACAAGATGCACTAATCCTTTGCTTGGAAAATGGAAATCAGCCTGTTAAACTAACTTTACTGCTAATTGTTTTTGTCTGTGACGTGAGTTCATTAAAAGAACAGTTGGAAGCAATCATAAGCAGAGAACAACATTTACAGTTCATACTTTTAAGCTCTGGATCAGCTTGCATTTCAGATAGAGGAAAAATTCGGTTTTAGTGAAACTAGAGCCGAGTTTTAATTTGTCAGAGTTCTATGTAATTCAATGGATTTGTATCTCCTTCAGGGAGCTGTGAATTTCTTTGTAGGAAAACACTGCTGTTAATCGTTCACTGCCTATTAGGTCAGTTATACCTCTGTGTCCTCTTTTGTCAATGCAAGGTGGGATGCAAAGGAAAGGAATGGAACTCAGTGATCCTAGAAAGGCAGTTAGTTTCCAAAACTGGAAAAACAGAGCTCTTTCGCTGTTAAAGTTGATATAAACTTCATTAATTCCAGTGGAAATTGGACTAGGACTTGGACCAGGTGTTGCGTTGTCATCTTTTTTCTATAGCTTTTTTTAGGCCAATCACTGGGACTTAAAACAGTGAATACTACCGTACATTTTTTACCCAGATTATATACTGAGTCACCTTAAGTTGCCCTGAATAATCTCTCAGGTCCTTTGCTATGAGTGTTACAAATGAAAGTAATTCCTGTTGGCATAATACCTCTCTAATCAATAAAGCAAGATGAAAACTTTGATTAAAAAGAAATAAAAAAGAAAAAAAATACTTTAAACACACTGCTAGATAATTAAATTTTTAATGTCTTTTATTAAAAAATAGAGTAAAAATCATCTATTAAGAAATTGAGGGTTAGTCTTGCAGAATGCTTTTTCCTTCAGTATTCTCCAAGGACAAGACTAGGTATTTAGATAGAGTCCCATTGCTAAAGTTATCTGGGAGCATGCACATATTGAAATCTGTCTATAGTGCCTAAAAGTACAGTTTTCATATTTTGGACAGAGCAATAGGTTGCTCATTTTAGAATGAAATAAAGAAAATGGTTAAGAAAAGTCAGTCATCTAAGTGGGAAAAAGGAAGATATTTCAAATTCTGACCTGTATGAATATGTAATTCAAATACTTTCAGAAAAATAGTTGTGTCAGTAGATTATTTTACAGGCATGATCAATGTAATCAAATGTTTATTTAATAGTACAGTGAATTATCCCTGAAATAAAAAGCAAATGATCATCCTACTCTCTAGACTGAGTTATCAGAAGAATCAGTATTAGGAACAATGAACATCAAGAGCAAGAATTACTTGCAGATTGAATCATGGAGATATATTCTGCACTCTCCCATTAAAGGTGTACTGTTGTGTAGGAAGAATGTATATACTTCACTATGCAGATGAAAAGCAAGCACAGAGCAGCACTGAAACACTTGCTAATGGCTGACATGTTCTCCTGAAAGGAAGGCAGACCGGAAGCCGATAAAGTTTGGAGCAAAGGATAGGTAGCAGAGGTAAAAATGGACACCCACAAAATAAAATCAAACCTAGCATTCCAGGTCTAAACATTTTTGTTTCTAATTCATAACATAAACACAGAAGTAAGAACCACCATTTCTACAGGGAGGAAAACAGCCTTGGTAAACTCAGAGTGATTGTGGACCCAGGAGTATACTATACCTTGATTCCCGAACATACTGACTATAGCTCCTCAGTATCAACACATCTCTGTTCCCTGATTCTCCTATGGATAAAACCATAAAAGAGAACATGGCTAGTTCTCATAGAACAGGTAGAAATACTGAAGATATTATACTGGAAAATATTTTTCTCTTGGATTTACCATACAAAATTGAATTCATAGGGCAATGATAAAACTGCTGTTCTCAAAGAAAAAGTTGTTCAATGTGTCAGGAAATTAACTATAGCACTTAAAAAAAAGTAAGGGGGATTAAGAATGAGAGATTAAGCTGTAAAAGTAGGACTTACTGCCTGAAAAACATAGACGTATTATATATATATTTTTTACTGTTCAGAGCTTAAGTAGGCACTTGGGATTTCATATGAAGTGATTCTTGCATCTCATAGCTCTCCTTCTACATGTATGAGAGAGAGAGTTAGGTTCTTCACTCTCAAAATCTCTTAAGTTATTCAGCCATGTCTAATGTTTTAATTAAAATTTGCATGCATCTTTTCCAGCACTGCAATTTTATTTTCCATTAGAAGAAATTAATTTAAAATAATCTCTACAAGAAAAGATAGCAAAAACTGCTAAACAATGTATTAAGCAAATCTCATACACCCAGAGTAATCTCTCCTTCTTCCAAATTTGCTCCTTCTTTCAAACTTGCTCTGAGTTATTTTTCACTCTTTAATTTCCTTTTGAAAAAAAGCCTAAAACTACCTGTCTCTTGTAATTGAATATAAATCATCTGAGTTTGGATATTCATCAAACCATCATTTGAACACAAAATGCACAAATTGGGTAAATGAGGCTGTAGGTAGAGTGGAGAACCATAGAAGTACAAAATTAGATAAAACCTGAAGAGAAACAAAAAGAAATCCAATTGTATCAGTGCAGTACAAACAAACATTTTCTCCAACAAGTGCTTACGTGCAACCTTTCTGTCTTTGCAGCAGGAACCGAGGAAGAGAATGTGCACCAAAAAACCTTCCTGCTCAGCTCAAAAGCTCTTGGAAGGCTCAGAAGTAGAGAATGGCATGGCAGTGAAACTACCAGTTTAATACCAAGTTGTGTGTAACCAATGTGCCAAATAAGAAACAGGTGAAGCAAACTAGGATGACAGAGAGCAACACGTTTTCATAAACCATTGCTTGAATTATTTAAAATACTTCATGTACAGCAAAGATAATTATTTCAAACTAATCTATGAACAGAAAAACAGTGACCCTGAGACAGACCAGTTGGTTAGAACATGGTGTTGATAACATTAAGGTCATGGGTTTGATCCCTGTATAAGCCATTTACTTAGGATTTGGACTTGATGATCCTTGTGGGTCCATTCCAACCCAGAATATTCTGGGGTTCTGTGACCAGCGAAACATATCAGTAAAAATATTTACCAGAAATAATTTAACAAGGAAAGATTCCTTTGATCTACATAGCGAAAGCCTTGCTTAAATGCATCAGTGAATGCAAGGAGAGTTTCCTCCATAATGTAATCAGTGGCTGCAGCTGGTTGGTTGTATTGGTTTCAGAGACATTCAGTGCACTTGAATCAGTGAATGTTCACTCCACTCTTTACATTTGCTATGATACCAATTCAACATAAGCATTCCATTATGTATGGAAAATCAGCCATATATTCTTCAGCTGCAGCAGATATAAATGTGCAATAATTCTACTGAAGTTTTTAAGGATACTGTGGACTTGAGACTGAAAAGAACAAAAAAGTTAGGCCTGCACCTATAAAAAAAAAAATCTATTCCCTTGAAGATTTGTCTTGACTAGAAATAGTGATTGCTAGTCAAACTTGATATTCTTCCTAAAGCAAAGAAGTCAATCTGTCCACTCAAATCTGACTTTGTCTACACTCCTGAAACATGCTCTGTTGGAACCAAGAGGTGTTACACTGAATTTCCACTTGGAAAAGTATCTAATTTAGCATCTTAGATAGATGGTTCTAAAGTTAATTTGACTAGTTATCTTGAATAAAGTAATAAACCCTAGTATGTCATTAGATATTATGTAGTTCAAAAGAATTTTTGTGAAACTTTTATGAGATGTCAATGCAAATTTAAGAAAAATTTACAGTCAATTACAGTACTTTAAGACCTATATCTAACTTTTTATTTTTGCAAGAGTACTTTTTATTACCTTTTTTATGACAATGACATAAAGTCAATTGAGAACTGTACTGTTTGGGCTTCCCTCAACACTGACTTAGTGTGCACTGGTTATGCTTTAATATCTCAATTTGCTTGATTTCTGTTTTGTTGTTTTTGGTTTTTGTTTTGTGGGTTTTTTCCTTCCCTGAACTAATTAAATTATTAGCATGTATTTTGTATTCTGGAAAGAGTTTAAAGGTATATGAAATAAGCTAATAAATAAAAATTGTCTTCCTTTACTAGGACTAAATAGAGGGGCACACCCTGACTTACATTTAACTTGCTGTCATGGGTTTACTTGTTCTAAAGGAAAAAAAAAAAAGCGGAAATGTTTCTTTCCCCTGCTGCATTTGGGGAGGGGGGGGATGTTGAATGGGAGGACAGCTCTCTACTTTGGGTGATTACCTACACAAACGAGCTGGCTGGTAGAACTACATTCCAGGCTAATAGCCCTTCCAAACCTGCAGGGAGGGAGAAGGAGTTTTTTCTCCTCTCCTTGAAAACCGGGGACACTTCCCTTTCTGCCTTAACAGAGGCAAGGTGTGTGTATGTGTTGGAAAAGCTTTGAGGCTGTTTTGCTCTCAGCCTGGTCATCTGGCTGCTCTCCATCCTCAGCTTGCCTGAGCACTGCCCTGTCTCCAGCCCAAGTCAGCTCAGATTTCGTTGTAGAGTTTGTGCTCACTGATGAACAAGGGGGGAGTCCTGTCTACAGCCAGCCACAGACAACATGAGTTTAGTGGGAAAGAAACTGCCCTTCTTTCCCCCTTTTCCCCCTTCCCCTCCTTGGTGGGGGGAAAAAATATCCATTTTTTGGCTTCTCCTGCGATCCAGGGCCTCACCTGGCGACCACCAGAGCCCAACACCGCGCCCTGCAGGCCACCACAGAGCATTGCAGGCTCTGCTCCTCCAGTGATCCAACAGTACCCCCTGCCCACCGTGACTGGAATCGCACTAGAGGACAGAGAAGTATCAAACTGTTTCCTTTTTGAAGGGGACTTTGGGGAACAGGAATATTGTTTAGTTGTTTTTGTGTTCTGTTGCTGTTTTTGCCAGTATACATATATCCTTTAATAAAGGGTTGTTATTTTTTCCTTTTTTCCATACTTCCTCGATTGGAGTCTCTTAATTTCGGATTTACGATTGCTGAGAGAGAGGAGTTTGGTCTACCTCATAACTCATCCTCCTTAGCAAAACACTCCAGTCTCCTTAAACTGAGACACTTGCACTTTAAAAACCTCATATGAGGTATTCTGCAGGTTTTACAACAACTGATCACATTTAACCACGCTAAACTGGCTACTTAAAATAGTTACTCTGGGTTCATCTAAATTTATTTATTTATTTATTTATTTATTTATTTTTTAATCTTTAATTAGGGAAGGCAGACACACCTTTCTATCAGTGATGATATCTGAAATCTGTCTGGGTGTTGACAAAGATAACACACACTTGTCCCTCTTGTGTGGTACACTTTGAGATTGTTTTTCATATGCTACCAGCCACACTCTTCTTTTGATGTATTTTGTATGGATTTTTCCTGTATTAAAGTAAAAGGAGAAAAAAGCCCTTTGATTTCTCACCACAGCACCCACTGATCTGTCCAATTTAAGAAAAAAAACCTGTATCACACACCTTCTTTGCCAAATGTGGCTTCTTTATGCAGTTCAGACAGATTAAAAATTAAGTGCAGTCTTTTGACTGCTAATAGCAGTCCCACCTTCCCATCACATCCTGAGCCACACACACACACACACTTCTGCCATTTTCTTATTCTTTTTCATGTATTTACATCTACATGCTTACAAGGTTAAACAATTGTGTTTTAGTAAGCATTCTAGGCAGTAATTGTTTGAAATCATCCGCTGCAATACCAAGCTGCCATCACCACCATGATTACCTGCTTTTATTCATGCCCCTCAGAAATGCCTTCCTGAGGATGTCTTAACCATGCCTCAACTTTAAAATTCTAATTCCTTTCTTCTAGTAACTTGTCTTAGAAGCAAATTCTTGTCAAAACACAGATATTTCAATGTACCTGATTGGTCTGCTCAGCTCTTCTGTTAAAGGACTGAACTGAGTTTGTCAGTGTTTAAAGAGCAGATTCCTAACCTTTCGATGTCTTCTTAGCCCTTGCTTTCCTTAAGACTCCACTTGCTTCCCTATCCAAAAAAAGATCAAAAAAATATTTTCAGAGAAAAGTAGTTGTTAAGAAACACAAGACTGGTAGCTGTGAAGCTTCAGAGCTCTCCACAGAGTCCAGCTGTGGAAGTAGCTGCATTGCAGATGTCACCTTTCTTATTCCTACTGTGTATCGGATTTTCCAGACTGGAAGATCTGTGTCTAAGTGGGAGGAAAGGTAGTTCCTTTTTTGTGCACATGTACCCCTTTACCTTTAAAGACTGTTAAATATGAATACTTAATGCTATGCATGTCTATTATGTAGAAACTGGTAAAGTACAACACCTCTGAAGCCACTAAGGACACAACTGACTTTTGTTTATTAAACTGAATTTCTGTCAAATTCATGCCTGTGATCTGAGGGATAAAATTTTAACATTGTCAGTGCCCTCATAGTCCTTGCTATCATCTTTTTTTGTATACACTGTACATTACAGATCAGTGTGCCTGTGCTGATCTTTCCCTAGCAACTGGAAGAACAATTTTTGAAAACTGTTGGTTTAAAACCAAAAGAACGCCCACAGCTGAAGCTACTTTGCAACACTAACTCTTCTTTCAGGGCTGCTCAGTCATGTGCTTCCTCAGATCAATACTAAAGCAATAATTAATATTGTCAAGATTTTTAGACAAAAAAATAAGTTTATTTGTTTGCTTGTGAAGGCTGGCTATTTGTCTTTACAGGATTAAGAAATTAATTGACTTTTTTAGAACTTCCACAAGACCAGGAAGGTTTTTTTAAGCATGCTTCTTAAATACTTTAAGAAGTCTTCTTTTCCTAAGGGAAAGCCTTTTTGCATGGCAACAAAGTGAAATAGAATGTGAAATGCCTCATCTAATATTAGACAAGGAAAGTGTAGTAAAAAACCCAGTTTGAACATTAGTGAGCTCATTTTATCTGAAAGCATTTTTACGAAGTCTGCAGAGCAGATAGAGTGGCACAGTAATGAAGAACAATTAGCCAGACTTCTGTTAGTATTTTTCCCACACTTGAAGCAAGAGGTGTTTTTTGATTTTTTGTGGGGTTTTTTTTTGTCAGGTAAACCCAGAATGATGTTTATTGCTTTCATTATTTAAAATGTGTTTGGTTTAGCTTATATAAATAAGAATTATCTTAAATTCAGTAACGTGAACAAGAATGAAAGCATGATTTGTTCAAAGACACTACAAAAGTGATAGTTTGTTCATAAGAAACCATAGACAAAAGTGACTACTATAATTGTGCTTTTGCTCCACAATCATCTTAAGTATGTCTATTCAGCTCATATTTCCTTCCTTTTGTATTGTTTGTATAAATAAGTTCTGGGAGTGAATTGCATAAATATAGCATTAACACAAATCCCAAGTGTTACGACCCGCCTCAGAAAAAGGGGAGGGGAGCAACTCAGGTTCTTATCAATAATTCTCTTGGGGTGGATTAGAGTGAAACAACACTGAATAATCAGTGTTTAAAAACACATATAGGTAAGGTTTATTTTAACAATTTAAACATATATAGGTAGGGGTTTTTTTAACAATTTTGTTTAAACAGGTATGTTAGCATTTTGGGTCTTATCATCTATATCATCTATAGCAATATGGCATAGAGATAAACTTTAGGGAAAATACATAAGGGAGAGAAAGGAAAGACAGGATAAGGGTAAGGAAGAGTAAGAGAAAGAAAATATGAGAGTGGAAAGATGTACATAGCCACCACCCACGGGGTCTAGTGATCAAACTTGGTAGTTGCAGCTTCCATGTCTGTCAATGAAAGTGGTGGCCTTGATCCATTGGGGGTAAAGGAGGGAAGCCCCCACATTCAAAGAATTTGTTATTATATCTATGGATAGCGTCACGGGCCATGCCATGAGCTGCCAACATCTCCCAGGCCTGTGCAGAGTTCCTGTGAGGGGCCTGGTAAATTGGTTTTTCCTGCCTTTCAAGATTGGCAGAAGAGGGGGGATGGGCATGCCACAAACCCCCAATGTCTCGGACAGCCCAGCGCAGAGTTCATGCGGAGAACATGGTAAACTCAGCTCTTCCTGCCTTTTCAGGGCTTGACACCTTCAGCACTGGAGAGAGAGATGGGCCCAGCTGCCCATCAGAGGTATAAGGCAAAAGTCCTGCAAAAGCCTGCAAAAGTCCCCTGGCAATCCTAGAATCCATAAATCATTATCCATTTTGGTCTCTGACACCAAGTCACAACTTACCTTGGCTTCTCCATGATATCTATTTTATTATCCCAAGTACAAATAACCACATCAATATTTTCCAGTTAGTAATAAAATATGTACACATCAATTGATGTTTATGATAGTAATATTTCTCATATCAATATACATGCACCAAAAAAAATGCTAATCCAATATGAGTGTGTTTCATTAAAGCATTTGTAGCTTCGTGGTAGTCCCCAAAGTCTGCTTTTCAAACAAACACTGCTAAAACTGTGAAAGTCTTCCTTGTCTATAATTTCACCTAAAATGAAAGACTGACATATTCAAATTACAATATGCTTCCTTAGAAAAAAACAAAAATGATAAATCAAATGAGAAAGGAGCACCATATTAAATGATGTGGCTGACCTGAAGTAGATAAGACTACAATTTTAAAAGACCTTCCACATCTGCAATGTTTAAAATAAGATATAACCTTACAACGCTAATCTTTGACAAAATCTCACAACCTTTTAAAATGGCAAAATGATATCTGTTGACTACTACATGTTTACCTTACAAGAGAGTTGACATTAACTAAAATACTAGAAAAACTTTTCTATTGTTTTCTATGATTTTAAAAAAAGCTAACCCTGTACTCAAATTAGAAGCTTTGTCATTAGCTTCAAAAAACATAAGATGAAGAAATTAAATGTTATTGTATTTTATTTACAGACTCACCTCCCTTCCCTCTTTTAATCATGGCATACTCAAGCTATTTCTAGACACTGGATAATTAATTAAATGGCCATAGGATGTTTAAAAGATTTATTACAGTGTCTATTCTAGAGAACATACCTTTTATTATCTCTCAATACCTAAACATTCTGGCCTATATTCGTATGGAAGCTGTAGTAGATTAATCTGGCAAAATTTCACTGAAACTTGTCTAAACCCATAAGCCACAGATTTGCACCTAAATACTAGTGATACAGTGTCAAGCTCTCAACATTATTGCTTCTCACGTACTTTAAGTACAAGTGCATTTATCTTGTAGGACAGTTTTATCCCCATCACCTAAGCTCACTGCCCTCAAGAGTTCTGACAGATAATGTATGTCTCCAATCTGAAAGTTATTGACTTGCATTTAGCTCCCAAGTCTGTAGCTGGAGGAGACCTTGTCTGATAAAAGCATGGTACTGCTATGCAGTCCTCATGTCACATGTCATTAGCTTGCTTTACTTGTGTTGATTTGGAACTTCTACTTCAAATATGATTTTCACAGTTCTATCAGCAGTCTAGTAATTTCTTTATCTTCTGTGTAGAAACATTGTCCAACCTGCTACTTTTGTCATTCAGCAGTGTTCACTTTAAAAAATTTAAATAAACTTCTTCCTTTACAGTCTCCAGCAGCCAGACAACTACCAGAAATTTTCAACAGGACTTTCCTGGCAGGTTTGCATTAGAATAGTATAAAGGTGCACATAAATTATCTGTTCAGCTCTAAGTGATTTTGTTTAGAGCTGATTAGCCAAGACCACAGGTTAAAAGTTACTGGAAGCAATGTTCAGACTGGTCTGAGTTAGCAAAGGCATTTAGGTAAAAGTCACTACAGAGAGAATACTTTCTTGTTATAAATATCAACATAATTTATATTCTTACATGAGTATTTAAAAACAAGAATATCGTGTCTACTGAAAAAAAATCCCACAAGTTGCCCAGTAGAAAACTCCTCCTAATCACCTGTGTCTATTCGCATTTCTGTTATCAGTCAGGACTAATCTCTGGGGCAGATGTTTTTCATTTTTATTTGCTATATGATTGTCTCACTACTAACATTAGATAGCTAATAGTAGTAATGACTGACAAGCTATTTTTATCTGAAACATAACTCTATTTAGATTAAGAATTTATAAAATTTCTGAGACAAAAATTCCAGGACTTTTTACATATAAAAATGTTTCATACGCTAAGAGATATGATTTTTTTCTTATTGTACAATTAACTGGAGGTATCAGCTGCTTGTCACACTTTTGTTAGTGCTCAGCCACAGAAATCTGATGTTGTGTTCTATGATTCAGTTCTTTTGTTGCCTTTAGCCAGAACTGGGGGTTTTTACTTCAGAAACCTTGATATTTTGTAGGTACTAAGTGCTTTTCTATTCAGTGCATTAAGTGCATTCAGTAGCTTTTAGCCTTTGAGATACTTTCAGCTTTGCATATTATGATCTAAAATATCCAAAAAATGGGAAAGGCGGTGTTGACAGCTATAATTATGAGACTGACCTCATGTAGGCTTCACTATTAAACACTTCCCAGAACCAAGAGGAAAAGTAACGAGTAAGCTATTCACACAGTAGAAGTGCTGCATCAGCATTCATCAGTTTAAATGTAGAAAGATAAAGGTTTTTTTTGTTAGCATTGGCCACTTTCCAAGCAAATGACTCCACCTCCAGTATGCTGTTGCCCAAAACATATATTTCACTGATCCGAGTTAATGAAAAACATAACATATATCAGAATTGAACGCTGTAGGAAAAAAATACACCAACCTATTCTAAAAATAAAACTTGATCCTAAGCCCAAATCTATGACAATTTTTTGCAGATACTTCGGTGAGATGTTTCTTAGCAGCTGTCACTGAAACTGAAATAATTCTTGTGGTGGTTTTAGGCTGAATTCTTTGGAGAATGTTTGTCTTTTGGAGTAACTTTCATAAGTCATGGTAGGGGTGGGAGCTACACTCGAGTTTTATCTTCACAGATCTCTAGCTTGGCAAAGTCCTCAAGAGAGTGCACCACTGAAATTGTAGGTTTTTCCTGAAGCATTCACTTGACATTTAGGCACCTATTGCCTTCTGGAATCCAAAGCCTCCTCGTAAACACTCAGGTTTTGTATATAACATATGGACCAACTAAGAATGAGATATACAAGACCAGCAGAAAGCTATGACAATAGCAAATGTTAAAAGGAAATTAAGGAGGTGTTTTAAACTACTTTTTTGCCGTGGAATTTGAAACATGACTCTGCACTTCATCTGTACCCAGCTGGAATATGATTACAACTTGAGCAGACGAGAGTGCACAATTTACAGATCCTCTTTGCTACACGTCCTAATTGCTGCCTGGTTGAGTCAGAGAGCTGGGTAGGTTTAATCAGTTCTTTGATAGGACTCACATTATCTCCTACATTTTCTGCTACATCCACAGTAGCTTAAAAGCAGTGGAGAATTTGCCTGGTTTAGTTAAAATGGTGTTTGTTAGCCCTACAGAGACAGTACCCTTTCTTGAAGTTCAGGCTAATTTCAAGTCGTGATCTATGTAACTTTCTTAATATTTTTTAAGAACTACTGTTCTGTATAGAAGTCTGATGAGTTAATCTGAAGAACTCTGTCCCCTGGGCACATACAGAAGACTGTATCCAACATTTCTTTAGAAAATTTGCTTTAATATTTTTCAGTATAAAGCAGTGCACAACATACGAATCCTAATACTATTTTCATGATTCATTTGAAAAAGAATGCCTCTTATGCAGTGTAGGTAGTTAAATTGTGCATATCTATCCTTTTAAATATCAAAAATCCCGCACACAATTACTCTTCTATCCCATTACAATTGCTAATATCGATTCACCAGTGAATGGCTATAGATGGCTACTTTGGCATAAAATTGAAATTTTATAACTTTATCTTACACTGATATGAATGGGTATATGTAGAGAATATAACACATAAATAAAATATGATGAAAAGTATGATTTGTGGCTTTTGTGAAATGTTCCTCTCCATCTACACCTCCCAAATGTCTCAAAACCAACACTTCATACATCAATTTCTCCAACAGCATACACTATGTAATGAAATGTGCTAACTAAAACCATTTCCCAGTATAGCCTAGGGTTTCACTTTGTCCACTGCTGCCTCTGAAGTTATTCTCAGCTTGATCTCAATCCAAAGGTGACTTTCTCACAGGTAGCTTGTAAGAGAGTTCCGTGTGTTATTTGCACTGTAATTGCATAGGGAGAAAAATCCATCCACCCCTGTCTGAAGGTCTATAACTTCATTCAAATTAATCTTTTAAAAGGTTTAAATTTCAAGATTTTGTAATTTGAAGCCTCAGAGGGGAAAACCAAATCAAGTCAGTTCTGGAGAATAGTTTCATGGTCTGAGCTGTAAGTACAAGGGTAAATCTTTACATCATCATAGGCATGGACATAAGAATTTTCCAACTCCTGGGGATGACATGAGTCAGTGGCTACATGGGACCAGCCTTTCTTTTTTCCTGCACTTCCTAATGTTTCATACTTTAGGAAACACAGGCAGGTTACGCTCACTAGGCATGTGTGGAGTAGTGCAGAAGGACAAAGTGTCCATACCTATGAGTGTGGTTCCTCTGACTGAAAACTAGATTCTCCACTGACAGTGCTCATAAGATGTCAAGAAAATCAGTAATTCTATAGGTACCTGCAACAGGACTTTGTTTATATTTTCTATATTTGACCAAACACTCAACACTTTTTTTTGGTTTTGGCCTTTGGAACAGTACTGCATTCTGTCCTGAGTTACAAGTTTAGAATCATAGAATCATTTAGATTGGAGAAAACTTTTAAGATCATCAAGTCCACCACTAAATCATGCCCCCAAGTACCACATCAACATGTCTTTTAAACACTTAGGGATGGTGACTCCACCTCTTCTCTGGGAAGCTGGTTCCAGTGCTTGACAAGCCTTTCAGTGAAAAGTATTTTTCTAATAGCAAGTCCAAACCTCCCTTGGCACAACTTGAAGCCATTTCCTCTTGTCCTATTTCTTGTTGCCTGGGAGAAGAAACCAACAACCACCTTGCTACAACATCCTTTCAGCAAGTTTGCTGATGACACAAAGCTGGGAGGAGTGATGCCGCAAAGTCTGCTAGCGCAGACTGCTGTGTAGCCCCTTAAGTGGGCCTTCACAGGTTAGAGAGGTGGGTGGAAAAGAACTGTCTAAAGTTCAGCAAAGGCAAATGCAGGATCCTGCACCTGGGGAAGAATAACCCCAGTCACCAGCACAGACTGGGAGCTGACCTGGTGGAAAGCAGCTCTGCGAAGAAGAACATGGAGGTCTTGGTGGACAACAGGCTCTTCGTTAGCCAGCAGTGTGTCCTTGTGACCAAGAAGGCCAGTGGTATCCTGGGGTGTACTAGGGAGAGCATTGCCAGCAGGTCAAGTGAGGTGATCCTGGCCCTTCACTCAGCCCTGGTGAGGCCATATCTGCAGTGTTGTGTCCACTTCTGGGCTCCTCAGTACAAGACAGACATGGAGATCCTGGAGTGGATCCAGCAGAGGGCAACAATGATGATTGAGGGACTGCAGCATGTCTGTTATTAAAAAAGGTTGAGTGAGCTATTCAACCTCAAGAAGAGACAACTGAGAGGGGATCTCATCAGTGTCTATAAGTATCTGAAGTGAGGGTGTCAAGAGGGTAATGCCAGGCTCTTCTCAGTGATGCCAAGCAATAGGACAAGAGACAACAGGCAGGAACTGATGCACAGGAATTTCCACCTGACTATGAGGAAGAACTTTTTTACTGTGCAGATGACTGCACACTGGAACAGATTGCCCAGAGAGGTTGCGTAGTTTCCCTCATAGATATTCAAGAACCATCTGGACACAATTACGTAACACAATTGTCAAGCAGGATGACCTTGCTTGAGCAGGGAAGTTGGACCAGACGACATTACCTGTTGACCCTTCCAACTTTACCAATCCTGTGATTTTGTAGTTGTAGAGAGTGATAAGGTCCCCTCTGAGCCTCCTTGTCTCCAGGCTAAGCACATCCAGCTCTCTCAGCTGGTCCTCATAGGACTTGTGCTCTAGACCCTTCACCAGCTTTCTTGCCCTTCTCTGGACACACTCCAGCTTCTCAATGTCTTTCTTGTAGTAAGGGTCCAAGAACTGGACACAGTACTCACGGTGCATCCTCACCAGTGCCAAGTACAGGGGAACAATCACTTTCTTGGTCCTGTTTGCCATACTAGTGCTGATACAGGCCAGGATTCATTGGACTTCTTGGTCACCTGGGCACACTGCTGGCTCATGTTCAGCCAGCTGTCAAACAGCAACCCCAGGTCCTTTTCTGTCAGGAAGTTTTCCAGACACTCTACCCCAACCCTGTAGTGCTGCATTGGCTTGTTTTGACCCAAGGGCAGACCCAGAACTTTACCTTGCTGAACCTCATACAGTTGGCATTGGCTCATTGATTCAGTCTGTCTGGGTCCCTCTGTGAAGGCTCCCTGTCCTCCAGCCGATCAACACTCTTATTCAACTTGCCACCTGCAAACTGACTGAGGGGGGACTCAATCTCCTCATCCAGATCATTGATGAAAATATTAAACAGGACTGGCCCCAACACTGCGTCCCGCAAAACACCATCTGTTTGACTGAGTCAACTTAAACTAAGATCAATGTAGTTGCTGTCTGTTCTGAACTTAGACATTTTAATGTTTTTACACGCCACGAGACAGAAAAATTTGTTGATTTGTAAACAGTTCAATAAATTAGTTCTGCAGAACATTTGATTGCTAAAGGAGAGTACAATGTACCTGCTCAATATAAAGATGCATAAAAATATTTATAGCTTTTTAGATTGCATTACTCTTTCTAGGATAATGAGAAAGTTTCCTAATGTCTGATAGATATGAAGAAAATAAGTGTTATTTGATTTACTCTACAGGCCATTCCCTAGAAATTTTGCTTTGATATACTACTGATGAAAACAACACTGACACAACAACACTGACACAACCTAGTAACAGCTGCAAAACAGGTGGTGAGAAAGACTAGGTGCAGCTGGTAAAGTTACCATTAATGTATTGTGAGCAGTTATGTTGTAGAACTACCCTGTAAGTTTGAAAGGAGTAGGAGACTCATTTGCATAAAATTATCAGAACTTGTAAAGTTCTTTATCATCATCTTTGGAAGTGAAGAATTCCACACATATTTTTATAGTTGCTACTTTAGTGTTGCATACAGTCACCATTTAAGCTTCCCATAAAAAACCCAAAATAACCTACTTGGAAACTAGTTCCTTGAAATTAAGGAATTTGATTTTTACAGAAAAAGTCAAGTTGAGAAGATTTTGTGCTAGGATTGCTTCAAAGTAGCGAGGTTAAAATCTCTCATAAAGAAGATCATACACTCTATCTCCTGTAAAACACCTGCTGAGCATACACAGGAGGGCTTCTGTGCCAGGGACCAGGGCTGCTCCATGGGGCTGGGAGCAGAAGAGCTGGACACTGAGGGCAGCCTTGGCACAGGCTGAGCTTTCACTCACCAGAGCATGCAGCATCCAAGCTGAGTGCCAAAAGACAGGTCCACTGACAACCTCGGGCACAGTAAGTGGAGGCTCTCAATCCAACCAGGAGCAGCATAGAGGACAAAAGTAAACAGTGGGTTCAATGCCCATCCAGGAAGGAGGCAGAGTTAAAGCCAAGCGTACCTTCACCATGTCTCAGAAAGGGAAAGGGCAGCAATCCTGAGCCTAAATGGTGCCTGCAGCCTATGGACAGTGGGTGGGGATCCCAGCTGAGACTGCTCAGGGCAATTAGGGCATCTTGATGCCTGCCAGTGCTGATGGGAAGAATGGTCCTTCTCCCTGCATGTTTGTCCTGAGCTTTCCTCCCACCTCCAGGAAATAAAGTAAGGCATTGTCAAAATTATTTTTCAGAATCTGCAGTAAAACACATCAGGCCAGAAACCTTTACCTCAAAACTAACTAGATTAGTTTTTCTAGTTCTCTACCTGAATATGTCACCTTATTCAGCTGTCAGTCACCTTCCACCACAACTCATGGCATCCAAGTGACAACCACCATTGACAAGGTAAGATCCTAGGGAGGTAAAAACTTCATATCTCTCATTATTCAGTTTCTGCATATGGCTGCACCTGGTTCTCAATCCTGATCTACATGTGCACCAGTCATCTTTAATAGATTTACACTTGCAACACTCATTTAAAACAAAGGAATGCTAATGGTACCTGGGAAAGTTCAGGCTAGTTTATTTTTGGTGTAACATCCTACAGAATGTCTGTGACAGGGAAAGGACATGAATGTGGCAGGGAAGGGACATGACCACATTACTGCCCAAGCAGTTGATCAAGATCCTCAGAAATAAGCCATCTCCCTCTTACACTGGGATTTTTTATTATTTATTGCTGTGAGATAAAGCCAGTCTAAGCCTGAGTCATTATGCTTCACTTGCTGTTTGATTGAAGCTACAGCATTTCAGGTTTGACTGAAAATTATCTAGGATACTTATGACAGGTTTTTAACATTCTGGCTTGGGAGATTCATAGGTGAGCTTCAAAAATATAAAGCAATGAATTTGTTTGCTGAAGTTCAGATGTGAATACTTTCCATGACCTTTACTTAAAGGTTATCTTGAATGCTGCCCTAAATTCTCAGGTTAACCTTTTAAGGTAGGAGGATTGTCAAAAAATATGAAAGTGTACCAAGAGAAAGCAAAATTATCCCTTTCTCACCATTTTTGAGAAGATGGTTAACATTTTACTTACTGGATTTTTTTTTCTACACTGCAACAAAAATGCAACTTGCCTGTAGCATCTGCATCTTTCCCACAACCACTGAAGCACAGAGAACAGAAAAAAAAGAGACTGATATTTTTGGTGTTTCCTTTACTAGAGAAAATAAAAGGTAACTGGAAATTTCTAGTACTTACTTTGTACTAGCAAATTCTTGGTAACGGACACAATTTAATATATCCATACAGCAAACTATGAGGAAGACCCTGCTCGAGGGGGATCAGCCCTCACTCAGTTGCTTGCATTTGATGATAATGCTTGTGGTGCCCACACGCCAGAATAACTTCACACAGTTCTTTATAGGGTCCAGTTTCAAAGAAAAAATACTCCCTGTCTTCCAGTAAAAGTCAAATTTACCAAGGTTAGCTTTGGAGATACAGCAGTGTATGTGCAACTGTCGTACATGTCAGCTAAAATATTGCTGTGCTGAAGGGCATTAGTTTTGCAAGAGCTTTGCAGCCCGTTTGTCTAGCACAGTGTTTGTTTCCCTGATCTAAGTTATTGTGAGCCAATACAGAGATACCTTTTGTGGTTGACATTCATTCTCTGGATTTGGAGTGGAAAGGGGAAGAATGAGATATGATTCATCTTCTATGATTATATGTCTATTCCTCTCTAATAATTTTTTTATATATTAGCCAATTTGAGTCAAATCTGACAAAGGGGGTGAGGTCTCAGCGGGATCCTGCTCCTGATCTACCGAGAGACAGGAAAGGAAAGGAAAGAAAAAAAAGTCATTTTCATTCAGATATCAGCCAACTGATTAAGAGCCTCATGCCTACCCACTGTGAATATTTCTAACCCAATCTCAGCAGAGCTCAGGGAAAGATAAATAAGGAACAGGAGAGGAAACAGGATCCTGGGATGAAGTTTAGAAAAGGTGACAACAAGCATCAGAAGGTGACCTGAGATATTTATTTCCTTTAAATGGGAAGAAACTGATAAATCACAAATCTGTTGGAAATGCAGTTCCATTAACTCCTCCACTCACAAAACAGCTTGTTTTCCATAAAATTTCTTACAAAACCAAGAATTAAATTTCAATTAACTATTGAAAAAATGTCCTTTCCTACAATGTAGCTACACGAAGATCATTTCTATTGAGACTGATTATCTCATGGTAGAAATGCAAGGGTATTTAATACTGATATTTATTTGTGCAGCTGCAATAACATATGTGGGTTTTGTGTGTTCATGATAACATTTCTTTCTACTAGTATCTTCTGTAAAGATGGATGGTAAAAGCCAGAATGACTAATCTTTCCTCCCTTACTCATTGCAAATGAGAATTGCAGTCAGTTATCTGCTGTAACCTTGTTGTGACAAGGATTGTCACTCACAGATACATAGATCCTTCTGGATACAGTTCTTCAAATAGAGTCTGCTGAAATAAATGAGAAGAGTCTCAAAGGCTTTGATATACATCAGTTTTATCAGTGCTCTAGCCTTAAGGCTAAAGATATTTTCTACAATTCTCTTGCTTTTGATACTATGGAATGTGGAAATAGAATGAACAGACAATTTTATAAAAGTTTGCTTTTAATACCACTAATGCGGATGTTTCTCAAAATGGTGGGATAAACCAAACATACAGTGGAAAGACTAAAACACTTCATGATTTCCCATATATTGTTGTAATACTTAGCTGGTAGGATATGAAATTCCGCAATTTTCTCAGGGAAGTTAGAAACCTAAAAAATAGTAAAAAAACCTTGCTTTATTTGAATTGCTAATATTTGGAATTAATTGCCCCATGATGACTGTGTAGATGCATAATTTCTGTACAGAAAATAAAAATCAAGTATACTTGATCTATAGAACTAATAATTTTTTTTGTTGTTAATTTTTTTGTTAATTGTCCTGTATGCTTTTTAGAAAATCTATCCTTGCTTACATAAAGTATCTATACACTTTACACAATATTTACTGCCCATATTCTTTACTCAATATAATCACCAAATATTTTCTTCTCTGGATAAACAAATTTTTAAACAGTAGCTTAAAAATTACAAGTGAGGAACCAAATGAAACTCTTAAGGGTAATCAGCATTCCTTTGTCAGGTCCAGTATCAGATACATATTTAAAAATTATTTTTTGTGTAAATAAAGACTTTTGGGTGCTCTTTATAGTCTGTTCATAGTTTGATTATTCAGTCATATATGTGTCATAAAGAGCCTCTGTCACTTATGGCACTGCATTCCACTGCCATAGTTTTTTATTTCCTGTCACCTTTTGTAGATATAAGTAGAAAAGTGAATTAAAAGAAGTTAAAAAACCACCTGGGTTGGTAGTAAACTAATTTTGCTAAGATTCTTCATGTCCCAGATACGTTACTGCAGGTCCAGTGCTGAGGTATGCTGGTGAGTTACTTCCAACTTCATTTAAAGTGTCATATCATGATATTAGAAATTTCATTATTCTATTTTTTCATGTAATTTTCGTTTGTTTTTCCTTTTCTTTTTTTATTAGAGGAATGGGAGAAATTATTTGGATATTTGTATTTTCTCTGCGTAAGGTCCACTTATGCAGGAGATGGTATTTGCAAATTGTGGTAAGTTGTAGCTCACTTGACATCACTGAAACTCAAGAGCCAACCAACCAAAACATCTTCTAGCAATGATCAAGCATTCTAAATGCTGTAATATCCTCTTCATTTAAAGATCTTTGTGAGAAAGTATCTGTATTTCATTTATCTATGCCTTTGGTGGGCACTTTCTCTCTTCAATTCCCAGATATGGGGTTGAAATCTTCAAAGATTTAACTTACCTTCTGTTAGGACTCTTTAAAACATTCTCATTCATGTTCTATGTTCTTTGAAGTTCCTCCACAGTTTCATGGGATAGGTTTATTCCTTGAAGAACAGCAGCAATAACATTTCCAGTAAAATAAACACACAAAACATTTTCATTGAGTCATCAGGCATCATTATCCCTCTTTTACATATTGTAAAATTATGGCATAGATACTAATAACTTGCCTAAAACCATAAAAAATTCTGAGATTGACTTAAAATATAGTCTGACTCTTTTCATTTCAAGGCATCTGCTCTTCGCAGTGAGCAGTTATCTACATGAATTCAGGTTTGAGGTTTTTTTACCATTAACCTGAGCAGTTGCATGAGTATGATATGATGTTAAATTCAGTATATTATATAAAGTAATTACAGTCAAGTTTGTTGCTGTGTATGGAAGGAGTTATTACTTCAGATTCAACCAGGCATTGCACATGGATTGTATAATAGATTCATTTCCAATAGATGAGTGATATTTAGCGGAGCTGCTTTATATTAAATGTAGCTTTGGGAGATCTGATGAACAGTTACAGCAGATTCCATGGGAATTTTGAGACAGAGAGCAGAAGAAACAGGTGCTGCATGTAGCTTCAAAAAAGATATTTTAGTCAAATATGATTCTCATTATGCAACAATGGTGAGGTTCACCACAGGAAAAAAAAAAAAAAGGTTTTTCTGGCTGGTTAACAGGCAATATATATAAGTACCAAATATACACAGTACAGTACAGAAAAGTGCTGGATATGGTTTCAGATATTTGACCCATGGGCTCTATAAAACTCTTCAACATCTTCATAAATGACTTGGTTGCAGGATTGGAAGGGATACTAAGCAAGTTTACAGATGACACAAAACTGGGAGAAACTGTTGACTCCCTCAAAGGCAGGGAGGCCCTGCAGGGAGGCCTCAGCAAATTAAAGGGCTGGGCAATCACTAACCATATAAAATTCAACAAAGAAAAGTGGAGAATTCTGCACCTGCGATGGGCAATTCTGGATATACCTACTGACTGGGGAATGAGATGCTGGAAAGCAGTGACAAGGAAAGGAACCTGGGTGTTCTAATCAGTGGCAAGTTGAATATGAGTCAGCAGTGCCCTGGTAGCCAGGAGGGCCAAATGTGTCCTGGGGGGCATCAGGCAAAGCATCGCCAGCCAGTCGAGGGAGGGGATTGTTCTGCTCTGCTCTGCACTGGGGCAGCCTCACCTTGAATATTGTGCAGTTTTGGGGTGCCACAATATAAGAAAGATATTAAGCTCTTAGAAAGTGTACAAAGGAGGGCAGTGAAGATGGTGATGGGCCTTGAGAGGAAGCCCTCATGTGAGGAGATGCTGAGGTAACTTGGTGTGTTCAGCCTGGAGAAGAGGAGACTGAGCAGAGACCTCGTCACAATCTACAACTTCCTCATGATGGGAAGAGGAGCAGCAAGCATTGATCTCTTCTCTCTGGTGCTTTATTGCAAGGAAACTGGGAAATGAGATGATTTAACTCAGCTAACAGCATAGATATATATAATATTATGCTTAATTTCTTTTTCTTTCCTTTTTAATAATTTAAACCTCTATATTCGAGAAAAATCAAGCATTTTTGGTATATGCAATTATTTCTTCTTCATTTTATTCCTTAGGGCAGAAGGAGGCTGATTTCTGTAAGCTACACTTAATCTTTAGTTTCTGATTTCAGCATCCAAAAAATTGTAGCAGAAGGCCAGAAAAGATCAAGTTCTGAGTCATGGGACTTTATAGATCAGTGCAACAGTTTGCTTTTACAATTATGTTTCAGATATATGTTTCAACTTCAACTGATCTCAAATGAATCTCAAAGTCTGAGACCAATGACCTTCAATTTTAGTGTGGGCTAATGGACTATTTGTTTCTGTTAGGCTGCTGCCTTAAAATATGACACTTCTTCTGGCAGAAAAATACACAGGCTGCAAATGAGGACACTGACTCTTGGTCTAGTCTAGTGCCAGTCTAATAGGCAAATAAGAGCACTAACACTTTGACTTTCTCCTTTCAAATATTCACTTCTTACAATCAAATAAAACTCTGAGGATAAACTATTATTTTTTTGGTCAATAGAGTTGAGGCTCAAGAAAGGTCTTTTATCATCTTTGAGATTTTTTTTAAACAAAGCACTACATATATTAGTGAAAGTGTTTTTCATTTTGTTTGGTTAAGAGAAATAAGAAACATTCAGACTATAAACGCACTTCCAAGTTCATAAATTTTATTTGGTGCACTGGCAATAGTTTAAAATGAGTCTTATTTTTATGAGTATGACTTGCTGCTGTGTGGAAAACTAAATTGTTACTGGAACTGAATAAACACCACATGAATCTTTAAATGCAATTTCAAACATACTGTATTGAGGTAAATAAATTTCATAATTACCATGCAAGATTAGCCATAAAATCTTGTTAGGATACTATTTTATACCCTTACAGAAAGCAACACAGTCAAATGCAGTTATCAGGACTTTACGGAAATCTAGTTTCCATAACCATTTGCATTCTGAGCAATAGGTGGAAAATGGGTGAAAATAATTTTAGGTGTGATATTTACATTAGGAAAGTGAGGTGGTCTCCAAGAACCGTGTAAATGCAATGCTTCCTCAGTTACACATTGCCCTGGGACACAGACACTGATACAGACCTCTAGATGGAAGGTGGCTTAAAAACTACTAAGTAATGCAGTAAACTGAGAATTAAGACATATACATCATCATACAGTTCAATGTTTTGTTTTACTATGGTGGCTATTGAATGCTGCAACAACATTTTTCCATGAGAAAAATGGGCAAATGTGAAAACCTCGCTAAGATTAGAAGTTAATATATGAGAATCAGAGAATCACAGAATGGCTTGAGTTGGAAGGGACCATAAAAATCATATAGTTCCAACCCCTCTGCCATGGACAGGAATCTTCCACTAGACCAGGTTGCTCAAAGACACATCCAGCCTGGACTTGAACAATTCTAGGGATGGGGCATCCACAACTTCTCTGGGCAACATGTTCCAGTGCCTCAGCACCCTCACAGAAAAGAATTTCTTCCTAATATCTAATCTAAATCTACCCTCTTTCAGCATATAGCCATTTGTCCTTGTCCTTTCATTTCTTGCCCTTGCAAAAAGTCCCTCTCCAGTCTTCCTGTAGGCACCCTTAATGTGTTGGAAGGCTGCTATAATTTCTCCCCAGACCCTTCTCCTTTCTGGCTTGATCAGTCTCAACTCTTCAGCCTGTCTTCATAGGAGAGGTACAACAGCCTGCTGACCATCTTCATGACCCTCCTCTGGACTTGTTCCAACAGGTTCATGTCTTTCCTGTGCTGGGGACCCCACACCTGGATGCAGCACTCCAGGTGGGGTCTCACCAGAGCAGAGTAGAGGGGCAGAATCACCCCCCTCAATCTGCTGGCCATGCTGCTTTGATCACAGCCCAGGATGTGGTTGGTTATGTGGGCTATGAGCACACATTGCCAAGACACACTGACCTTCTTGTCCAGCAACACACAAATCTTTCTCCTCAGAGTTTCTCTCAGTCCATTCTCTGCTCAACCTGTACTTGTGCTTGGGATTGCCCTGACCCTTGCACTTGGCCTTGTTGAACTTCATGAGGTTCACACAGGCTTCTCAAGCCTGTCAAGGTCTGTCTGGATGGCTTCAAATTCTGGGTAACAGTGGTTTATGTCACTTATGACTTGTCTTGTGCTGTTCTGAGGAAGTTCAACTACTGCCAAAATACCTGTAGGTTTGAGAGCTGAAGTTTCAGATGCCACAAAGGGGCTCCATTTATCACAATGTTTCTTGCAGGTTGCTGCTGTTTGCAGGTTTTTGGCATTCTTCTTTGAGGCACATAGTTCTCACATAGACTTAATAGTGGCTTATGTATTCCCCTTAAAGTAGGGGGGGAGACAGAAATCTAAAATGTGATTCTATTGTTTAATTCTATATTATCTCTCTAAAATCCCAGCAACCCATGTCCTACTTTTAAATTAATCTCTGGCTTCTCTTTGCAATATTATCTGTAAGTAAAATTTCTTCTAAAAATTGCTTTAAGTGCCAAATGCTTCTGTGGTACTTGTATATCAGAAAGAATTATATGAACCATTATATTCTGTAATGTAAAGTTACTAAAACACTTTATTGAGCATCTGAGTTTAATCTCTGTATGCTGTTTATTATAATTTTAATTTTACTACTTTAAAGATCATTAAGTAATAACAATTATAAATTAGATAAGGTAAGGCTGCTATGACTCATTAACTCAACCTGCAGAAAGTTGGCTCTTTAGCTGGCTCTAAATTTCAAGAAATGTGAAGAATGAGCTCAGAAACCTAAACATCAGGAGAGATCTTGAGAAGTCCTCACAAAACATCTTGGAAATACAAATATAAAAGTTGAGCAAGGACTTTTGAGATTCGTAGACAACATGAACTCACAAATGTCTTTTTAACAGTGATCTTTTGATATCCAACACCTGTCATGTAAGCACATGTGATGTGAACATAAGGGGCTTCCCTAAGCAATACAATGGGAGAAAAAGTAAGAAAATTTCAATGCAAAAATTAATTCTGGCTTTACCTTGGAGTTCTGCATTGTAGTCACATCTGTAACATGATGGAACAAAAAAGGGTCCTGTTACGGCAGCACAGAACACGGGCAAATACACCCAAGTTCCTGAGGCTACTGCTGACAATGCTGTCCTAGAGGAGAGGCCTTAGATCCCAAGTGGCAGATAAAAGATTCCCAAGTAAGCCAAAATGAGAGGAGATTTGACTACGAGAGAGCAAAGAAGTTGCTTTGGGTATCAGAGTATCAGTCAGTAGAAACAAATATTGTCCTTTTAGGTACTATTCCCAGTGACACAAAGACCTGATGTGAGGGGAGTAAACATCTTCAGAAGCATTTTCAGAACATCCCCCCCTGCACATGCGCATACTCCCACACACTCACATGTAAAACACTGCCCTTACATTTTGTTTTGACCCTTCAAATTTCCTTTCCCATGCTGCATGCAGCAGTTGGGGTAACACAAGGAGTACTGTTTTACTGGAAGAGAAACTCTCAGCTAGCTGCAGTCCCCCATCTTGCAATTGTTCCCATTAGACTATTTTATTTATTTATCTCCACAGAATTACAAAAATAAACATTTTTATCATTTATCCTAACATAATCCCATTGCAAATACCATTGAAAACTGATACAGTAGAAAGACTATTCCCCTGACAATAATTACATAAATATTACCAGAAAATATTTGCTCCTCATTTTGCAATGATGCCAAATAACAATGCCTTTCCTGAGGAGATCATGGAAACAACAGAAGAGTATAATAACTAACTTCAGATATCTAAAGGAGAATTGAAAGGAAAAAGAGAGTAATTAAGCTATTCTTTATCTCCATAGAGGGTAGGATAAGAAATAATGGGTTTAAACTGTGGCAAGGGACACTTAGATTAGATATTTAGGAAAAACTCCACAGGCAGTGTAGAATAACATGAGAACAGAGTACCTGGGGATGTTGTAGACTCACCGTCACTTGGGGTTTTTAAGAGTAAGAGACAAACATCTGTCAGGAATGACACAGGGTATAGCTGTTCCTAATCTGGGGCATGGGGGAAGGACTAGAGGGCTTTCCAGAAGTCCAGTCAGATTCACTATTTAGCAATGCCTAAATGGAGGGAAAAAATATTATGATTTTAAAATCTGTTTCAAGGTATTTGAACAGAGGCTGGATGAAATCTGGATTTGTTATTTTAGTTTGGATCGTAAATGACCTACAAATTGTAAAACAAAATAAATAAGCAAATACAACATCTCTGTCATCTACAGTCAAGTTTCATCATATAAAATTCAGTATGTCTTTTACAGGAATGTGATTTTAAAATGGGTTTCCTACATCTAAAGAAATAAAATACAACTTTATAATGTTAAATGCATGTGCTATACTAAATGAATTCCTATCTTTAAAAGCATTTTGCAGTCATAAGGGACAAAATGTGACATTTACTTTGCTTTATGCTCACAGAAGGTACTAGGGATGATAGATAGTTCAAAAGCTTTTATAAGTATTTCACATGTAGACTGCTCCCCTGGTAGTTAATGCAGGTGGTTCACTGTTTCATTTGAAATTACTTCACCATGTTGTTTGTATGAAATTGTTTCATTAACGCCTGAATGGTTAGTGATCCAAGCACTACTATGTAATGGTTGCAGCTATGCTTTCAGCAAGCTGACTATTTACAAAAGTCGGTCGCATAAATGCAAGTTTTTTTCTTGGATTTTTTTTTTCCATACTCTAAGTGCAATATTTTAAAAAGAAAAATACAGGCTCTTGTTATTACATTAGATCTGGAAAACAATCAGAGTGATGAATTTAGGTCACCCTTAAGTTAGCTGGATAACCCTATAATTAGTTATAGCACGAGGTTTATCTAAATGGAATATCCACAATATATATATTTATATATAAAAACCTCCATATTTTCCTTTGTATAGGCACAACAACCTTTATCTTTGACTTTGTCACACTATGGCACAAAAACTGACCTAGAAAATTTATCCAGAGACTGTTTTGCACTCTGTTAGCTATGGTTTCACTCTAGTTACGTTCTGTTCAGTCACCTTCTATTAAGCCTCTGGGGTTTTTTATCCCTTTGCACAGGGTTAGATAGTTAGTTAGCAAGACAGATACGGAATGAGCACATTGTATTTCAGTAAATAAACTGTTCTCTGTGTGACCCAGAGCAGACTCAGGATAGTTGTAAACTGCAGTGATGATTGAACCAGCTCCTGTCTCGTCTTTGGAAGTTCATGATCACCCATTCTTAATGAAAATAGGACTCATTTTTTTTGAGTAAGGTCTATATTTGGAATGTCAAAATACTTAAAGAGGAGTAAAAGGATTTAGTTTTATGAAAATACTTTTAGCAACTTTTTTCGATTATTTTGAAAAGCACATATCTAATACTGGGAAAGGAGTAGGTGTACTTCATTTTATGAAATTTTCATAATTTTGATTCCAAATGTGTTTTTAATGTCTCTTTTAAAATAATTTTCTGTATTGTGTACTTGATGTTAAGACATGCTGTCGAAACACTGTCCATTGGGTTTCTGTGGAAGTGGGAAATTTTTCATGTTCATAGAAATCACACATAACAACATCTTGGTCAAGAACAGAATCCCAGGCCCACTTTGGGGACCTTGCTGAGAGAGGACCTTGCTAATACTTAAGTCTCATGGGTGCAGATGGACAATAGCTGCAATGTGGCAGGCAGGATTTCAGCTCTTGGTGGTTTCCGCATTTTTTTGTTAAGGCCTGAATTTTACTTTCTGTGTGTAGGCAGGACTTCTACACTTGCAGATAGGCTTTGATTCAAAATCCATGCGGTAAGTACTAAGTAATTTTATTCTCTGTTTCCCTAAGGAAAAGATATTGACAACATTTTTCCCACTGGGCACCTGAGAATACACCATAAAGAATTAATTGAGTACCTGCCTCTTTTTTTAAAAAAATGCTTAGTACTTAAAGATTTTCTTCGGCCTCTCTGATGTTTTATGAAAGTTTTATTAAAATAAGTATTTGCCCAACTGCATGCTGGGAGAACTTTCATATGGCATGACTGCAACTGTCTTCAGAATATGGTAGGGCTGCAAAACCGCAAGAACAGATGCATGAACTGGTACAGGCCTTAGTCCTCTGTTTCTTATCTTAGGTACAAGCATGAAAAAGAAAAGAATTTTCAGTTCAGGGACTCCATTTGTTTTTTTCTTTACAAATATTTGAAAATACCTTCATAGGCAAAGCTAGACATGGTATCTTAATTGCATCAATATTAAAACAACTCACAGGAATAATAATGAGACAAGTGAAGATTATTCAATTACACTAACTTTATGTGAGACTGTTTTCCTCTATGAAATGCAGTGGGGATTTTATTTCCAAATTTTACCCTTTCAGAAATAAAAAAGGTTTTCTGTGTAAGTCAGGATACCCTGAGCTAAAACATAAGCTTATAGCTGTATGAATTTAGAGTACCTGTAGAATTTTTTTATAGAAGACTGCAGACAAGCATTGTAGTGTCTTTGAAAACTACCCCTGACAATATAAAATATTTGTCTATTTTACAACTGAAAGTCGTGCAAATCAAATTCTACTCCTGCTTTATGGAAATCTTAGGTGCATAAAAGGAACAATATCTCAGGTGATAAATGAAATTATCAGCACTCACTTCAGGAGAGTTCTTCTCAGTGATGATAGCTGAGTACATCCCTTCAGTGTGGAGTAATTAATACATTTTGTGAAGGTGTGTGAGAGAAAAATTTTCTACAGGGAAAATATGCGCCTCATTTCCACCCTCCAATCAAAATTAGATGCCTCTTATAATGGACAGATACAACCTTGCTCAAGATCATTTGCAATTATCCTGCATCATTACAGGAGAGAATCAAGGGGTTTCTGCAGAATAAATGAATTTTGAAGATAAGATCATGAAAAAACAAAAATTTCAGATTTAGGTTTTTCAGATTTTTTTCAAGGTGGGAGTTAATCTGTGCTATTTGTCACTTCCTTTGCATCAACTTTGCCAAAATTGTTATTTCTACCAGTCTTCTCCTCTATATCTTTCAAATCTCCCCCAAATATGTCACTTCTGTACCACTCCAGACTGATATACTACAAAGACATCTCAATTTTCCTATTTTGGTAGAAGCCTTCCTCAGCAAATATTCGTTGTGCATAAAGTATATTGTGCTTTGGCATGTTCTAATACTCAGGTTAATTCTAGTATGCTCACAAATCTCAGCAATCCTTCGAGATACTACTCAAACACTCAAAATTTATGAAATCCTATAGCTATGTAGATAGAGAAAACAGAGATGCTCATAAAATTTCCAAGGAACAGCATCTGTCATGAAAATAGTTCATAATAGTGAAATTATTCTTTTTTTCCACTTTACATAAGAGAAAATATAATATATAAAATACTGATGATCACACAATTTGTGTTGTGTCTATATTTCAATGAGGATATGCTTTCACATAATTGAAAAAAGAGCATTTTTTTGTGCATGTTTTATATGTTTTACAATTATTATTGTTACGGTGGATATCTAACAGAACTCTATACTTTCACAATCACTGACTAACTCTACAGTGTAACCTAGGATTGTAAACAGTAAAATATTATACTACTGCTCACTTAAGCATTGCAATAGTCCTTGAAGAAATTTTTTCCAGGAAGAGGATTGGCTACTTTCAGAGTAGAAATTGTGCTACTCTGAATATATAATTCATTGCTTTTTCAGAACAATTTAAAAAATGTTACCATAAAATGAAGGACTAATGCTATCATTAGAATTTGACAACTGAAACAGAAATCACCCTTTCAGGAGCCATGGGGCATAGATTTCATATATCCATATGTAGATATATTTATTAATAATGTGGGTAGTCATATATTTTAGGAAAACCCTGAAATTAGTAAGTGGCATATAATGATGACAAAGTGGTCTATTTGACAGATATAACCCACTTATTGCATAGGTTTTTTGCTCTTCATGCTTATTTCCATACACCTAAAGACTTGCCACTGTTGGATAAATGTTAATTTTGCCTGTTCTTTTTCTGAATTTTCACAGAAGAAGGTTCAAAGAAATGTCTGGAAGAAAGAACTGTATAAAATGAAGAAACGTGTTATTTTCTTATTGAGAAGAGTAACAGCTATTAAACATGCAGACCTTGTTCTGCTTCCATTAGCTCTAAGGGATATCTATTATTGAATTAGCACCACTGCAGACTTAGCAGATTGGTGGAGCTTTGCCGAGCAAAGGGAGACAAGACCTATAAACACGTGTTAGATGGAGCTATAGTATCAACGTAGTTAGAAAATTATGTGAGAAACCTATTAAAATCTCTTCAAATCACAAAAAGATCCAGCTGAGCACATGACATGATGTGAATGTGAATTAGGGATTTGTTTGCCTATACAGAGAAGCTCTTTTTTGATCCATAGCTGCCTTTAGAGTTTGAAGGGTTTTTTTCCCTGTGTGCAAACTATCCACACAAACCTCTCTGGGTATCAGGCCAACAGCAGGAGTACTATCCGGATACAAATCCCAGTAGAGATGATGTACTCTGAGCAGAGGAGCCTAAAATAAGAGAAAAACTATGTTGGTAGCAGCAGTGCATTTCACAAAGTATCCCATGCTTCTGTTCAGTACAAACATTTATCATCCTTTTGATTTATATTAAAATCAAGCAAGATTTATGGAAAGCAGATAACTGTGATATTGATATCATATTAGTATTACAAAGATATTTGCTGTTGCTTTCTTTTTCAGTTCAATAGTTCTCAACCTCAATAATGGAAATAAAAGAGAATGTCAATGGTAACTGTGAATTATATTAAATTTTCATGTATAGCTGTAAAAAATACCTGTGTCCTTAAACAATTTTTTTCAAGGAATAAAATAGGGCTTTTGAATATACTGACCCCTAAGCAGTGAAAGCAAATCGCTTTCATGCTTGTGAAGCATCATCTTGTACATGTTTGCTATTTTTTTTGTCCATAGGCACCACTATGGCCGTTGTTAGAGACAAGATATTGCATTAAATGTGCATTTGGCATTCCTAACTTTGAATATCTGAAATGTGAAAAAGCAGAGGAAAATTTTTGACGGAATGTAAACAATTTTTCCTTTGTTTTTCGACCTTATCAAGATGTTTTTTCTTTTAAAATGTGAACACTACAAATGATGATCTATTTTTGTGATTCTTCTTGCATATTCTATGTCTATATGTCAACTGTATTTTTTACATCATAGTGGTATGCAGACAAAAAAAATTGCGTTTAGTTATTTTTTATTAAACCCACTTATTTGTTCCTAAACTATTAATTGTATCTTCTTCTTAATAAAATAGTAATTATCTTTCAAGCTGTTTCTACATTATTCTAGTTCTACAGACTTCATGAGACATGGTAGAAATGAGCAGACTAAAGCACTAAGGTTAGATTTTGTCTCTAGCGTTCCATGTAGATTTAGATAATATTATAAAATATGTGAGTAGTTCTAGTTCTATGTAAAAAAAAGCCAAATTATAGCCTTGTTGCTTAAAAATAATACTTTGTACATTCTCTGAGCTCTAAGACAATTCTGAATTTCTCCTGAGGTGCTTATATAGGTCCCAGTGCTGAAATCTCTGTTACTGTCAATTAACATTAGCATAAAAATGAAAAATTTCCAATGCAAACTACTTTTTGACATTAGTTGTGATTAGTGGACAAGGCAAAGGCAATTTTTTCTTTAGCAAGGGATATTGTCATCAAAGATATTTCATCTCCCACACATTTTGATTGATAAGTTTTTACAATTACACAGTGACAATAAACACAACCAATATGTACTTTTTAATGGCCTGGAAATTCTGCTGCAAATACAGAATTTCACACTTTAAAAAACAAGTCTCCCACCCCAAACTAGCCAATCAACATCCTGTGTACAATGAAAATCCATTTTTAAACTTTCAAGAAGCAAACTCCTCTTTCTGCTTACTTTCCTCCTTCCACTTAGTTGTGCCTGTTTTTCCTACCTTAAGCACCTTTGGTTTTGCACAGCTTCATCTATTCTAAGACTCTCTGCTTGTCTTAGTGTGCTTTCTATAGCGACCACCAACATTACTCCTTTAAGGGTTTGTGCTCTTTCTTATTTAGCAGACAAGGGAAATTATAACAGAGTTGAGAAAAAGGTGGAGAGACTAAGGAACTTGCTGTAGGTGAGGAGTTTGATTAGGCTTACACAACATGTTCTGTGTCATTCCCTTTGCTGGAACCTGGCAAATTATAGGTATTGGTTCGACAGTATATTATTGTAATTTTTTTTCTGTACTCCATATGTGCTAAATTTCCGGGAATCTTTAGTGGTTGTTCTGTTTTTATGTGAATCCTTTTCTCTGTTCCAGAGATTTCTAAAACATTCAGGGACTCTGCCTCAAATATCTCCTTACTATGCTAGATATGAGGCTGAAATGATCATACTAGTGCCAATAACAGAGAGTTCTGTGAAATCTCCAAAAATTATTATAAAATCAGTTGCTGATTCATTCTTCTCTTGCTTTTATGAAACTGTGTTTGCTCAAAAATCACATTGCAGCAAGCATGAAATTATTTACCTAGTCCTTCTTTACTGCACTCAGTTTCATCTGTGTAGCTGTGAGGATTCTGGGCTGGATGATATCTTTTTTGGCAAGAGTCTCATAGATGATGGCAACCGTGAGCTTGACAGAAGGGAAATTGGAAGAAGGAGGTGGGGGCAAACCTGGCTGCCCACAGGGCTAGCATGGTTGCTACAAGTGATTCTGCAGGTGTTAATGCACCTAGTGTAGTGCATGTCCCCTGATTCTTCTGATCACAAGCTGAAAGGAGCACAAAGACAGGTAAAACTTCACATCTTGGATGCTCCCCTCACCCTGAGTCCATATTCCCTATCCAGTTGTCAGACCCTCATGGGGGCTCTTTTGGGAACAGCTGGGCCAGATATACCTGTCCTGATTCTTTTCTGGTCACTTGCATAGGGAGTGCCAGGTCACAAGGAAACGTGTGCTTCATGGGTAGCACAGTAAGACATGCGGTGAAGCTGCCTGAGGATGACTCTGAGGACACTATCAGTAATGCTTCTAACTGAGACTGATAGCACTAAGGTAAGGCTGAATTTGAAAGTGAAGCCTCTGATCTTCTTCAGCAAATTGGTGAGGGATCACAGTTATATAGATTATAGTCTTATATATTAAATAAAGCCTCTTCAACAGGAATGAAATGAGAAGTTGTAGAAATGAAGAAAGTGATTAGCTTAGACTATCTTCATCTTAAGTAGGGGGAGGTTGTTTATACATTAGTGCCTTACCTTCTTTACCTTAGGGCCAAAATCCAAAAGAGCAAGTGACAGCATAAAGACTTTAACAGAAATCACAGTTCGAGACTTTATTCACCTTTTCTGACTGAAATCTTATTTATTTCACATATATATTTTTGTAAGCTTTTCTTTGTTTGCTGCCAGAATTTTTCATTGCAACCTGGCTTGGAAAATGGAGTAACTTCTTTGCCAGCAAACAGTCATAAATAATGCTTATACAGTGATGTTAGACCGCAGTAGATATTATTATTGATTATATGATTGCCTTGTAAGAATTCCAAATGCAGACCGTCACAATTCCTTCATTAAGCTGAGGTTACTCAAAGTCATCATTGCAATTACTTTCTATTTAAGTTTTGTTATAGGTGGAGAGCTAATAACTTCTCTGGTACCTTTAAGTCATCACTGAACTTTTTATTTTTACTGTAGCACACCAATATTTTAATAATAACAATAAAATGAATAGTTATTCCTTTAACAGAAACAATATTTCACAATACAGAATGATTAGAAAAAATTGATAGAACAATTACCTTATGTTTTCTTTAGTAAAGCAAGGTAAACTGACAACAACAGTTGTCTCCTCTTTAGTTAATCTTTCCAAAGATTGCCCAAGATTAAAACATTTTTAAGCATGTGTAGATGTGCTTTGGCTCTTCAGGAGTGATTGAGATACTCGTGTTTGTCTCTTGTGTAGGTTTTAACTACTTTTATCTAATGTTGAATTCATCTCCATGTTGTGGTTTGTAAATTAGATTCTAAAGACTGAAAAGATACTGCAAAAAGTGGCAAAGAATTGTAGAGATGAGACAGAAAAATATTGTAATGGGAATGCACATTCTGTGACTAATTGGTCTCACATGTGAACTCTCTTAGGAATCCCTGTAATTACACTAGAGATGAATCTTTGGGTCTCCCTGAAGGGTTTCTCACAATTCCCATGGGGGAGTTAGCAGCCCACTGGCTTTTTGTCATGCGGTCTCTATAAAAAGTTATTTGCATTACAATCCAGATAAGCATGTACTGTACAATGAATCCTAAATGTTTAGAAACAATGAAGAGCTCAGGGCCAATCTAGCAGTGCTGATATGTGTAAAGGGTTAGTTTAAGAGCACTGATCCAACTGGTAGGCATTTTTTAATTACTAAGCAGTATAAATTAGATTATATGCAATATATATTGTTATATGACTTTGGAGATAAATTGAGTCTAAATCTGAAAAAGGAAGTAATTTTGGTAGAGCTTTTTTCAGCTGTTCTTGGAACCCTGTATGAAATGGCAGCGTAACTATTTTACATCAAGAGAGAACTAGATTTAATTTAAAAGGAAAAAGGAAAAAATATGTCACTTTGATTTTTTCTCTCAGCTCCATATTGCTCTCTTGGGTAATGCATTTCACTTTTGCTGTTCCTCAAGGAATTGGAAACAACAGAGGTCAGGATTTAAATTTACCTAAACACTTTCATAATGCTTTTCTATTTTAAAAAGGGTAAGTGTACCAGGATACACTTACTTATAAATGAATGTACGTTAGTCAGATCTCCTGTTTCTTCTGTATTGCACCTCAGACAGACAACCTACAGTACTAATGATAATGGAAATTTTTATTTGCTCTTTAAATAGATTTTGTCATTGTTAATGAAAGAAAGCAAAGTAGTGAGAGGTAAATAGATATAAAAAAAAAATGCAGTAACCGCATATTTAGAAAGCATGCCAAAATATATTAATGTAATCTTCCCAATATAAATATGCAGGAAATAGCTACTGATTTATAAATGAAACTGTCAAAAATGTGGTGTAGTTCTCACTGGCAATAGTTCCATCCCATCTAGCAAGGGAATGAATGTGGTCATTAGCAATTAAATACAACTTTTTGAATGTAAAATTGAAACCCTCTTGGAAGGTATTGGCCAAATGAAATGAATGACAAAATCCAGTGGTCTCTGTTATCACTCAATATGCTTCAGAACTGATATACATCTGAAAAATAGTATCCTTTCACACTCCACCCTCCAGCTTTTTAGGGAGACGTATCACCTGAGCAGCTCAATACCAGCATTGTTGCAACACAACATTTTGCAGAGGATGCCAAAGAAGAAAGAAGCACCTCCCGACATCTGTAAGAAAATATGAAAATATATAGAAAAAAACATAATAATGCATGTTTTTCTATCATGCCAGAAAGGAACTAGAGTAAGAATATCACACATTTTAGCATGTGCATGCTGGGTATAGATATGTAGCATCTGCCAATTACCTCCATATCATGAAAGGGATTTTTTACCATTGTCAAAAACAAAATCATGTTCTTCCCATCATCCTTGAAACATCTCATTTTCATGCTCTCCCTGTACTCCTCCTCTGCCTTTCATTTCTCTGTAGCGGCAGAAGACAGAGCTAGAAAATAAATAATGTATGAGAAATAAAAATAAAAGAAATCAGGTTATTTATAAGGAACAATAGTTTAATTCATGAAGCAATCTTTAAAATGCCTGAGTCTTGCAGTTGGTGGTGAGGGTAAAACCTTATCAGGGTTAGGCATAGAACCAGTATAATAAAGATTCCAGAAGTGAGCCATCAATAAAAGAGGATTTTAAGACTCAAACACTTGCTGGGTTTGCTTTTCTCCTTTGGGCAAGCTTTGCCTTCCTTTGCATTAGCCTGACCCTCCCAGTATCTCCAACCCATGTAAATCCCTGGTCCAGCTCCCCTCTCTGCGTGCTTTGAGATTTCCACATGGAGGATACCCTGTTGACACTACACTTAGTATGCCAGCCTGGCAAATGTTAGCCATGGAAAGAAGGCTAGTTCCTATTCCTTTGTTGGTCACTTACATAAAAGAAAGGACCAAGTGGATGCAAAAGGCATGTGTTTGATGGACACATATTAAAGGGCAACATACTGCAATATTTCATGTGGCTCATGTAGATTTCTTTACTACATAAATTCTGTATTGCTTTATCAAATATGAATCCTAAGTGGCTGCCATCCCCTAAAGTGACTAAGCCCCTTCCTCGATGGAAAGTGACCCTCTGCAAGTCTGCCCCACCTGCTGCGGGCCGTGCCAGAGCCAGATGCTCCCCACACCCAAGCTTTTCTTTCCACCCCTCAGCAACAGCTCTCTATTTATACAAACCAATGGGGAATGGTGTCAAGAATCAATTAGAGGGGAATTTCTGAATGCAGAAAGTTGCTTGTTGCCTAGCAGCAGCCCAGCAAGCCAGGTTTGACTTTGATTCATTTAACCCCTAACTAACCGGAGCTGCCAGATTATTTTTCCTCATCGACTTTAAATGATGTCTCAAAATGTATGGTGGATAGAATTTGTGGTGCTTCCTTTTAAAGAAACCCTGCAGGAGGCTTTCCAGGATACTGAGCCTCTCAGAAGCAAGGAGCAGGAGTGAAACTCCCCTGACTTCTAGAGCTGGGCATCGGCCAGCCTGAGAATCTCACAGCCAGGGACTGGGGTGGACACGGCTTCAGGAGGACAGAGTCACACCAAGGATCAGGAAACACTGAGTGATACCTCTGCTGAAAATTCATGTCTCAGTCTCTGTTCTTATTCCTTAATAATTAATTCAGCAGAGAGGAAAAGACTGTTCATTTACATACCTAAATTTTTCACAGCAATCAGCCTATTAATAGAAATCCATCTATTTATCTGTCTATCAACTTACATAAAATACTGTGTTGTCTTTTATGACATGATATTTTGAAGGTCAGTAGCCCATAAAAAACAGATAGAGAGGCAGAGAAATAGCTTGATTCTCAGGTTCAGAATACACTAAACTAGACTTTATAAATAATATATATCAGTCATGGAGAATAAGTCTATGCTTCACTTTTCAGCAATACATGAGCATTTCCAGGAAGACATAATATATATTCACAGTAGCATTAATACCAAATGGGGAAAAAATTACAAGGAAATTTTTAAGAGCTACTGTATTATGGCTTTATAGTGAAATCAGTGCTTTTTAGTCAAGTTACTAGGCTGCCATGTTAAAACATTTTAGTAATCAATGCAATGGATTTGTACCAAAAAGACCAGGCATACTACTTCTATTCGCAAACTGTCTGAAAATGAACATATCTTTAATGCTTTTTTATCTTCACCCATATTAAGACTTCAAACAGAAATGTTTCCGTTATAGCTCTATTTTCAATTACAGTTTTTAATAGTCAACTGTTCTACCAGAATGTCCATGTTTATTATTTGCCTAAAGATGATTTGTGACAGAGAAAAAATCCTGAGCATTTTCTGTTCAGAGGTTTGAAGCAATTTCCATACTGTACAAATTACTCTTTTTTTCATTGTAAACTTGGTTACTACCTTTCACCAGATGACTTCGTTGTCTCTTTCTTCATTTCTACTTCTGACAATCCTGTGTAGATGCAGGTCTGCGTACAAGAAATCTGGTCCATACCAAATGAAGAGTATTTTGTTCAAATAAATAGAAGGTTAAACTGAAAAGACAGCACTCCAAACAGTGAAGCACTTTCAAAAACTACTCTGGCCTCTCTGCAAAAGAGAAAGCCAGATCAAACCAGCCTCTTTCCTCATTCCTGCACATCACAACCCGTCTCCTCTTTCCTTAAAAGCCCAGAGCCAAGGATTTATTTAGGGCTTCATTATTTTCAGTTTGGCTTAAGCACAAGGTGACAGGCAACAGTAAAACCAACAGGATATATATGGGAAGACAGGCCAAAGCCCAAGAGTTGAAATCTGAAATGTGTCAGGAACACAGCCCTGCTTGGGGGTATTTTTTAGGGGAAATAAACACAATGCAAAAGCAATTGAAAAAAATGACTACTGAACATGCCCTGAAGGCCTCTAATGTGAATTTAAATTAACAAAGTCTGAAAAACCTTTATGTAAAATGCTTGATGAGATGACTACCACTATTGAAGACTACTTCTTTAGAAGAGCAAAATCAATTCACTGTTCCATGAAAACAGGATGAAATCACATAGAAGTAACAGAATGCAATAAATTCAAAGGAAATTGGTACAGTCTATTGGGTCTAGGCATCAGAAGACTTATTTAAATACTTGGGCACAGAAGCTTTTCAAAATCTGTATTATCACACTGATCAGTCCAATTTCCCATCAATGCATATAACTCTCAGTAGTAAGACAGAGACCTTTAATGTTGTAATCTTTTTCTTTTGCTTATACAGGATGAAACTGCAGCCGGAATGTATTTCTTGAACAGAAATGACGACACAATTTCGTCACAGCAGTCTCTGGTGCTTAGTTAAAAGAAGATTAAACAGGTAAGAAGTGAGGACTTATTCAAGTGATCTGTCATATGCATAACTCATACCTATACCAAACAGAATGGGAAAACACAATGATTTAATAATCCAGGAACGTACTGATTATGCAGAGCTCTTTTCAAAGGGCAATGGTCTTGATGAATTGTGATAGCACATTGCCAGTCATAGACTCTGAACAATCAAGTACTACTGCAACTTGAACAGCACTGTGAGCATGCCCAGGAGCACACCGCAGTGCCAGCAGAAACCCCAGTATTGGCAGCCTTCAGCTCTCACTGTTTCTGAAAAGCAGCAGTAATCAAATAAACAAAACCCTCCCTGGCTTACTTCCCCAGGTAAAGACTGGAAACAGTCACTAATGCCAGTTTCTCAGGAGTGTTATTTGCATTAGCAAAGGAGAATCTCACAGACAATAACGTAGTGAAATCATAGCAATAGCTAAGAGAAACATATTTCTATTCAACCTTTTTAAATAACAACTCTTAGAGATTAATTTAAAAGTCCATTTCTAGCTGTTGACTTTTGGAAACACATCACCTCTTTTCTTTTGCCCACATAACTGAGGTAAGAGACCTATATTGTTTCCAACTTTGTCATAGACTCAGTGACTCAAGTAATTTCATTTTTCACATCTTTTTTTCCCTCTCCCATACAAAGGGGATACTTAAACTGTTTACAAGAATGGGGTTCTGAAGCTTTATTCATCAATAAGTGCATGTAGTTTGAAAACCTGGAAGTATTACATAAAATGCAAAGCACTACCTAATACCACTTCATTCTTCAGTCTGCTGCCATGATTTTCAGCAGCAGTTTTGAAAAAAGCTCTCCATGCTCTGTAGTTCAAAAACATTTTGAAACTGCAAACTAAAAGATGCATTTTTTAATAAGATTTTTTATTTTTTAACTTAAAAAAGATCAGTTTCATATCTTGCTAGTTTCCAAACTGTGTTGTATGGCATTAAAATGTATAGTCTAATTAGTTTATTCCTGGTGATAGGGAGACACTTGTGGTTTAGAGTAATATGAGAATGAATTAATTTGTTTTTTAGAAGTCATTGGCTTGAGTAGCAACTATTCAAGCAATAAAATCTGTCCTGCCAATCTACAAACCTTGCATAAGTTAAATGCTTTTTTTCATTTTTTCCTACTGTGATGGTTATGTTACCCAACAAATATAGGTGATTTCAACACATGTAGTTTTTTTTATATTAGCCATAATAAGCTAATTTTGAAAATTTGATTGCCAGAAAGGATAAGAGTAAGGAGCCAGCAAAAAAAGTTAGGTGTTAATATTCATTTTCATGTCTTTGCAAAATCTTTCCTACGGATTTCTATCTACAGCATACAATTTTGCTCCATCAATACATTTTTAATCTGAATGTGTGGCATTACTCCCACTCTTTCTGAGTCATCTTTAAATCTAAGCAGTATTAATTCAGCTAACTTGAGGAGGACATGTGCTTACTAATGAAGGCCAAATGCTTGCTCTTAAGTAACAAGTTAGCAAGAAACTTCATTCTTTTCAAGGGCTCTGGGTTCCTGGGAGGCATTTCCTGTGTATTTGGTTAGTAATAAAATCTTCAATTAGCTCTAGAGGGCATCGGAAAACAAAATAGTTTGTGTGCACTGAGATGCAAATGCTTTTAGCAGTGAAAAGGAGCAATTTCTTTCATACCAGCCAGCACCAACCACAAGCTCTTTTTTTTTTCTTTTTCACCATTAGATATTTACATTTTCAGTGAAGGCCTGAAATGTTAGCAACAGGGTTACATTATTTATTTTCACTAGTGGATCTACCTGCAGCCTTGATCAGTCATATTTTACATCTACACATAATTTTTTTCCCCCAAAACACTCCTCAGCCTGTTTGCATTTTAGATTTGGAGTCAAACATTAACAGTCTTCTGATGAAATCAGTGATTAGTGTATTCACTTTTCCTTCAGTAAAATATGTCTTGACTTCTCAACAGAACTTGCAAAGTATATATGTTCTGGATTTTACGCATAATTTAACCCATAAAGCAAGGAAAGAATAGAACAGAATAAAGCTTACAGATCCACTGGATATTCTTGATAAAGAAGCTCCCATATTATATTAGCTTAGATGTATGTTTGTCCTAATTAATTTCCTGAGATTAGGATAAAAATCATGAGATTTCTGGTCAAAAGGCTGAAGTTTGGAGGAGTTGCCTGAACAAGGCACTAACTTTTGCACCCTGAATATAGTACCTGGCAATCACACAGGATTGAGACATGAGGGTGTAAAGAGGCTAAGGGCAAGGTTTCTGAAGGGTTGAGATTTATGAATATTTACCCATTTTATAATCAGATAGTTGAGTCATTGATACTCAAAGACTTTGTCGTGCAGGACAAACACAGGCCCTGCTTCTACTGACTATAATGATCATTCAGTGTCTTCATCACTTTACAGAAGTGACCAACAAATTGGTAGAAAAAATGTAACAAATGCATCAAAGCAGAAAAATCATATGGGAAAATAACTTGAAATAGATTATGATCAGTACAGTGTTTAATACATGCCTGAAGTTGACATATTTGGCTAAGTGGCTTTTTCATATTTATACTATTCACACCACAATTTCATACTGCTGCATCCTTCGTAATATGTATATCAAGAAACTGTAGTAAAAATGTGGTAAAAAATGTAAAGTCTCAAATTAAGTTCTTAGTTTTTAAAATTTAGCTTTTTATCCCCCAGAGGCAGTGTCTACAGCTACCTCTTCACATTTTTTAACCATAATGCAGAGCTTGGTAAGGGTCTTTGGGAAACCAAAATTAGAATCATAAGTGTTTCTCTTTATATACTGGATAGTTAAGATGCTTTTAAGGTACAGTTATAGTTGTTAAAATCAAATGAGAACGTTTTTGAGAATATAGAGTTGAATTCATCTAGTTTTGAGTTGGAGTCTTATCTGGCTGGCTCAGCGACATGTATGAAATTTTATTTCAGAGCTCCAGCTGAACTCATAATGTTTCCAGGAGATCTAGTGACTCACAGGATGCATCTACAATAAATTATTTGATTTAATACTCAAGATAAAGCTTTAAAAAATTAATTTCCATCTGGTCATGATATATCCTGGTAGTAGGTTACAGAGTGTGCAAATGGGAAGCAAGTTATCCATTAGAGGATTAATGAATCATATGGTAATAATGCATAACAGTACTTAAGTAGTAATAGCTTTTGCAAATACCTCACATATTTTTACTTTCTATCATAACACTTATTAGAGTAAGTGTGGGTTGAATACCACTTCCACCTTACAAGATGGAAGAACAAGAGAGAAAGGCTCCAGTGATTTTTTCAGGCAGTAAAACTGCTGTTAAGACTCAGAGTTCTCACACATTCTAGCTATAATTTTTTGCACTGCAACATGAACAGTTCTTTAATTTCTTTTAACAACTAGTCCATTTCTGGATTTTTTTTGAGAAAAAAATATGGCAATTTTGATTCAATATAAACCTACGCATTTGTCACTGCCTAGCTAGCTTGATCTACATGAGATGCAGCAAAGTTTTATTTTAAGAAGATATGACCTTTGATATTAAGAGCATCTGGAGTCCTCTTCCTATTTGGGTTCTTAAAAGGTAAATTCATCAGATATGGTCCTTTCTATTTGAACATTAATTATTTCATCATGGAAACCCAAGGAACAGTTAGGGGGTATGTTCTAACCATTTTCATTCAGGTAAAACTTTAGCTGTGTGTAGTGCATTTTCAGAAATTATGGGGGATCATAAAATTTAGGGAAGTCGACATTTGTTAATCTTTAAACTGTTCAATATTATTTAATGGACGCAGTCAGTATGGGTTAACAGACTTGGAGTGAGTTCCGTGCACAAGTAAAGAAAAGAATAGTTTGATGCAAAAAACTGATTTCCAAGATACCAAGAAAGATTAATTACTGAAAAGACCTTACACCGAAAAGTAACATTTGCATCAAAAATAACATAGTTAGGCTAAACAGTGGGTTTTTTCCTAATGAATAGTTAAATTAATAGATAGTTAAATCAATCTGACAAATAAAACAGTTTATTACTCTGCCCAGTCACTCCATTTCAGAAATGAATAAGGAACGAAGGTATTGGAAAGTTGTTGTAGTGATGTTTCAAATTTATGCTTGCAGATTCAGGTCAGTCCCTTCATACAGGTATGGTAATGCCTTTGTCATAAGCTGACTGGCTTCATGATTTAAAAAACTACCTGTGATACAAGGAGATCGGTCAAAATATAGAAACAGCTGGGCTGCATATAGAGTTAGGCTGAAATAACTATTGGTCTTTAGTTAAAGAGCTTATATGAATGATTTAAAAAAACCCAAAAAATATTTGGTAGACCAATTAGCCTGAATAGTGCTCCTTCAAACCCATGCATTGTCATGACTGACCTTGCATTTTGTTCCTATTTCAGAACTCCAGAAAGCCCCTGTACATATCATTTTTCCTTCGACATACCTATTGTCTAGAAAGCAAGAGGACTACACTGTTTAAACTGCAGAGAGGACTGTGTTTTCTATCATGGCTCAAGTTTTTGGGATAGATTGTTTCCTGGGCAAATAAAACTGGTGTAGAGAAGAAGTAAATTCCCTGAGGTTTGTCTTACATGCACAAAGTTGATACTTAATTCATCCCATAGAGGGTATTTTGCCTGGCACACAGAAAGTGACCCCTGAGATAGAAGCAGTCCAAATCTCTCTCCTGAGTTTGGTTATGGAGCACAGGAATAGGAAAGGAATAGCTTTACCATATGTACTGGAAAAGACAAACACAAAACCCATACAAGTGTAAATAATAATATTGCTAACTCACACCATGATCTTGAAAGAGACCAGGCAGAAGTCATTCTCTACCGTGCAATCTTCTGTGCAATTTGAGCCTGCCTGCTCAAATCATTGCATTCCCAATTTGCATCAGTTTAAAACAACTTAAGCTTTTTCCCTCTACTGGAAGGATGTTAGTGTTTCATAAAATGTTTACTTTGTAAACAGTCACTTTGCCACTTACAAACTGAATGTTGCTGGGTTTTTGTTAGGACAATGATATGTTGTTGGGCCTGAAGAAAAAAAACGTGCACAGATGTGATTGTTAATAAGACTGACAGCTCACAAATACTAAATAAAAAAAATCTTCTGTTCTGGGATGTTGTGATCTAGCAGTTATTTATAATACTGTGATGAAGATGACAGAGGTTGTAAGATCATGTCTGTTTATTTACAACTATGAAGCTTAAAACCAAGCATTGTTTATTGTGATGCACAAACTTGGTTATTTCATTTTGTCTCTCATGAATTGTGGTTGATCTGTAGATTCTTTTTGAAGATCCTGTCACAGAAGCTGACCTTTTACAAATGAACACATAGTTGTGCAAGGTATTTCTGTCTTTCCCTAATTTACAGATTTCTTTAGCCCATGGACAAAAAAAAATTAAAAGACTAAATTCAAGCATATTTCTTCAGCCACTGTTCATTCAGCTTGTGGTTTCTGCTGCCTTCATACTCTCTGAAGGCACGACTGCAGTCACAAAGTATTCTTTGGGGGTTTGAATGTGCAAACACATATGAAAAGGTACTGTAGTGTATAGGTGGATGCACACACAGCAACATTTCTTTCTGGTAGCTTATGAGAGTAATTTATCATTTTTATGAGTCTGTAACTTATTTCCAAATTCAGGGGAAGAAAAACAAACAAAAATTGCTCTTGCTTCTTGACAGTACAGGAAAATCATGGCTAAAATGGTGCTTTTCGAGAAAGCTTCAGTTTTAGCTATTTCCTTATGCCTTAATATGTCAGAGTCAGTTTTCGTATGAATTAACAATCTCCAAACTTAAACTAAATGCAGAGCTTACTAAGAACCATAAGTTGGGAATTTATTCCAAAACCTGCCCCGAGAGTCTGATTTTGAACTTTAGGGCATTCCTGGAGTCTCTATGAAGGATATTTTGCTCAAATATGAGAAATTAAAGGGATTGACTTTTACCTTCTTTCTGTAAAATCTTATCAGCCAATTAAATTAATATTTTGTGAAATTTTTTAATTCCCTTTCATCTTACTGGACACAATTTCACATGCACAATGGATATAAATGATTATTAATGTCAAAAGCTGTTTTGACTAAATGCAGACTTCTTCTTAGTAAGAAAAAATTTGGTATGTCAAAGTTATTGGTATGGGAACCAAAACCCCCGATCCTTCATCTCACAAAATATGTCATAGTGAACATACAGACTTAATGTATTGTAATTTCTCGCCCAAGCTGAATTGAGTAAGTGTTGGCAATGTAAAAATAAAAAAAAAGCAGACCTGGATATTTGATGTCTGATTGAATACACAGGGTTCAAGGCCAAGTTTCCAGAGGACTGGAAAGCAAAGACTTGAAGATCATCTGTATTAAAAAAATTGGGAGACCATGCTTCCTGCAATACATACATTTAGCTCTGTTGGGATCACCCTGCAGGGAGACGCAGCTGAAAACAGATGTGGCCATCAAATTTGCATGTTGTTCGGGTCTCCTATACAAAACCTTCAGTTATGCTAGCTCATAACTTGTATCATAGTGGCACTTTCCCAACAGAACCTTACTGCAAGATCAGGAAAACACGATTATGTGTTACTGCTTTATGTGGTAAATGAATGTTATAGGACAAAAAAAAATTTATATGTACTTATCCTAGGTATTCATGTGTTGAATGTTAAGCTAATTGTGATCTGAATGAAACGCGAAAATAGCTTTATTTATAGTAATATTGATCTGGAAGAGAGATGATGAACATCATAACATCTGCGGTGAAAATACTGTCTTAAATCTATATGACTTTATAAAAAGTTTCTATTGAAATAGTCACTCAAAATGTCTTAAAGGAGATGCCTGTGAAAGAACAGAGGGGCAAAACACATGTGAAGGGAAGAAAAACAGATTAAATTATGAATGAAGATAAAGTTTAAATCAGGGGAAACTAGTAAGCTGACAATTTTCCAAACCTGAAAAATACTAGTAATCTTCCATCCTTTAGGAGTGATTACTAGTCAGTTATTTTACTAAATAGCATGTTAATGTGCAAGGAGGAGACACCACATTTAGAATTTATATAGTGAGACAATATTTAAATAATGAGACAGAATGTCCACCGAGGTCAAAGGCATAAATACTATGTTTGTTCCTTACCACAGGTGAATAAATCAGTTTAATACTAAAACTTATTGTGTATTTCCTTCAAGGACATAATAACACCAAAGAAGTGTGGATCAGCTGATAATTTGCATTTTAGTAGAGGTAAGGTCCTTCCAATGCTTCCTGTCAGGCGCCAGTTGAAGTATGACCACACACAGCCTGTGACCTCACCACATGGCCCAGGTTTTAGGGACCTGCTTGCCTCACATAATTCCTTCTCAGGTCCTTATACCCCAAGGATGGGGGGGTTGTGTGAAAGGCGAATCCTTGTTCTTATCTCTGGTGGCCTTCAGGTTCTCTAGACTCTTCCTCTGAGGCATACTGGATCACCCACAAATCACTTGCACAATGGTATCCTGTGAGCATTAGGTGCCCTTAGGCACAAATGCCTAAGGGCATTTTGTGAGACTAGAGCTGAGCATACCCACACAATGAGTGGGAGGAGGAAGTCTGAGTCAGGAGGATGTGTGCCTTGTTGTAGCAAAAGTCTACTTGTCCTAGTTTTTCTTGCTCATCCATCTCATTCTGAACAATACTCATGTCCAAAAGAAATAACACACTGAGCAAGAGCAACTTTGGGATGTGCCCGAGGCCACGAGCTGTATCTGCTTTGCAGTGTCTGCTGAGGGGAAAGTGTAGGTTCTCCTGAATCAACTTCTGGTCCTCCAAGCACATGGATGATATGACCTTGAACTTTAATGCTAATCTACTAAGCAGGTTTTAATCATGTGGAAATGGCAGAATCAGTATTTGCCTGGAAATGCTGAATCAGAGGTCCAGGTACTAGAGTACACTACTTAGAATGATACACATGCTGATTTACATAAGGCAGAAGACCATCATCTGTGGGATGTTTTTTCCTGTTGCTGTGTTTGTACGTGAAAACTCTTGTGTGTGTGTGTCCTACTGACACTCCTCTGCTCTAAGAAAGATCAGATAGGACAGATATTCCTACTGAATATGCAGGATTGGTACCAAAGAACAGGCTGAATATGCACGTCCCAGACTTTTGTCTTCAGTGTTTGAGAGAAACAGACATGTCTTAAATCACATATGACCCTGGTTTTATATCAAACAACCTTCTTAGGGATAAGTCAGGACAACATCGACCTCAGCATGTTGTGACTGGCTTCAATTGACTAGAGGAAAAAATAACACGGTATTTTTAGGATAGTAACTGAAAGCTTTGCTTCCTGATAAAACAAAACCAGCTTTTCCTAGGTCTCTCATTCCATCTCTTTAAATGTTAATTTACTGTAATTTTTCTTAATACAGGCCTATAATGGTGACTGTAATGATGGCTTCATGTTTCAGTGAATACCAGCTTTGTTTTGTTCCATATTCATTCTCTCTGGATGATGTTTTATTATGCCCATTCACGGAAGTCAATGTCTGTTTGTTATTTCAGTTTTATATGTTACTAAGCCTGAACACAGAGAAATTAAGTTGTTAGCTCTATTATGATGCAGTTTGGATTTGAAAAAGAAAAGAGAGGAAAGCATAATAGGCAAAAAAACCACAACAAAAATACATAGTGACAAGCATTAGGAAACTGACTGTAGCTCAGAGGATGAACAACATTTGCAACAAAATAGAAATGGAAGACAGTTTTATAGAGGCATTGAATTTACAAAAAAACATTTACAGAAGGAATGAAATGTTCTGAAGAACTTCTGTGACAAAATAAAGAGAAACACTAACTGCAAAACCTTGTCAGATTCAGAGATACATTCCAATGAGTATTCATATTGAATGCTTGGGGAAAGACCTCATCAAGAGATTCAGTCAGAACAGTCAGTGGTGAGCCAGGCACAAGTAGCCTCTGGAAGGATGCACCTGGGAAATGTAGAAGAAAGCATACCACAGAGCTGGCATGCAGTAGTCTCTCACTAACAGAAACCTGGTAGCCATTAACTGGGACATTCAGCCTGCAAGTGGCTCTCTCAGAACTGGAACTGCCGGGTACTGAGCCATGGAGATTGAGGTTGCTCCCCCATTGACAAGGTAAAGAGGTTACACATGATTTCAGCATCCCCAAATTGTCTCAGTTAGTCAATTCAATATTGCTAAGTAGCAGATAGAATCACTCCAGGGAACATTGAAATAGATTCTTTTCTTGTTTGAGAGAACTTTTAGGGCCTCACGTAATTTGTTGTGCAATTAGCATGGTTGTGAACACAGTCACTTTGAAAGCAAGTAAACGACAGTTGTGTCTTTACAGCCTCCTTAAGCAAGAAATAAAATCTTTCCTCTTAATTAATCTACTTACTTTCTGGTTTTCAACTTCAAGAGAAAACACTTGCAAAATTGGCTTAGCTTATGTTGCATTTCATTGTACTTTTAAAATATTACTTTAATAACTATTTCTTCTGAAAACTGATGATCACTTCTGCAGCATCATCTGAAATGAATGAGGAAACTGTGTTAACAGTATTAATTGTTTTCTCTCCAAAGCACCTTGATTTTTTTCCAAACAGAAAAGTTACTGCTCAGAGTACTAGCAAGCTCGTGATGGGTGAATGAGAAGTCCATCCTCTTTGACACAGGGCACCACAAGCAAGACACAATATTTGCTGGTGTTTACCTGCCAGGGCATTCAAATTCTGCTCCCACCAGATTATTCCATAGTTAATTAGTTTTATGAAAGAAGTGTACCCAGTCCTAGTCAGAAAACCTGCCTGCTTATATGTATCACACAAACAGAACAGTTATAAGTAATAAAGATGGAATGTTAAGTACTATTTTGTATATGTTTTGCAGAGATTTAACTATTTACTAAAGGGCAGTGCGGTCTTTACTAATCAGAGTAATTGTTAAAGTGTTGAGGAGTAAAAGGAAGAAGAGAAGTATTATGTTGTCTGCTGAAAGTCTTATTAATGTTATTCATTAATAGAGAAGGCAGTAACCCATGACTTACACATCTTAAAATACAACCATGAAACTTGAGTTTATTTTTTATTCTATCTTGTGCTTTTTCAGGAAGAGGATGCAGAGGATTTGCAAATGTGCCACCAATACTTCAGTACCTGGTAAAGGAGAAAAGCCCTTAGAAAGTGTAGCTCTCTCAATTCTCAACTGAGTTTTAGCAGACGTTGGGATTTGCTGCTATAATCCACCTCCTATACTTCTGGTAAATGAACTGTTGCAGGAGATACAAGAGTATCACCTACCAGCTACTGATGGCATTCAAACACTATATTCACTTTCACAAAATCTATTCAGTAAAATACTCTCTATTCAGTGCAGTCTCTAAGGTATAAAAGATATGGATATTACTTATGAGCCAATGGAAGCACATTTAGAAATTAAAATTCTGCTGTGTGACAAAGACAAGCTACAAAATTACCACAGATTTATGAAAGAGAAATAAAGGAAGCAAAAAATAGCATTGTTCCAAACATTTACAAGCATCATATATTCCATAAAGCATGTTGCAAAATAAAAGAAGATGATACAACATCAACAAAAAACAATGAAGGTCTGTTAGTTTTACACAAAACTTACTTCTCTTAGTTCTTGTAGTTTGATTTTTGGTACACATTTTAGCTTCAGTGGTGTCGTCTGTTGAGCCAGTCATTGAAGAAAGGTCTCAAAGAGCTTTTCACTTGCCCTCTTGAGAACAGAATGAGCAATAGGAGAGTTTTCATGAACCATGACTTTTTTTTTATAAGCACCTGCAATAGTTGCTATGTTTTTCCTGGAGATAAATGAAAAATGTCTAGAAAGGTGAAGCACAGGCAGGAAGAATTTTGTTCAATCGATGAATGTTTTTCCTATTCTGCTGTCCTCTATACCAACATGTAAATTAAAATATCTATAAAGCATGCAGTGAAAATCAATTTAGGCATGCAGTTAAAGAATAGCATAGAACTGTAGTAACTGGAGCAAGAGTCGTGTCACCATATAATAACCCATTCCTAGACAAAAAATTTTCACTGCGTAGGTGCAGGGCTCAGTGTATGACTCAAGGTTGAGAACAGGCAGCCACCCTTGCTCTGATAGGACCTGTGTTAGTAAGACTTTTGAGATATTTTGTCTTTCCAAGCACCTTTCTGAAACCTAATGTTCTCAGACTCGTTATTTATTGCTGAGGAGAGGCCATTGACTGAGATATCTGCACTTGTTCTGCAGGAGGAAGGAGGCAACACCTTCCTTTGGCTCTCCATTTTTGATGCTATAAAAAAAGTAAAGAGAGAGCTATGATGATCTTTACCAAAATTTTTCTTCCTTTAAACTGGGTGCATGGATATCTTATCCCATACAATGCATCCACTGTGACCATCCTGGGAACCAGTGACACGGAAGTTGTGCTGCCCATTTAACTTTCTAACTGCAAAAATCCAGTGCTGTGTCAGGCATCCCACATCTTCCAGCGTCTACAGGTTCCAAATAGTTGTCAAATCAGAAAATTGCCACAACAGGGTATGTCAGGATCCATGCATGCTTTAACCTGGGGTACAAGCCAAACCGCACTCCAGATCACCGAATGGTCCTGCAGTCACAGTGGGTTACAACCCCGTCTATTTTCATATCCTCAAGAGTAATCTGCCCTATTTTCCATCTAATCCCTCTCTCCAGGAAAACAGATCTCCCATTGACACATTTTAAATGTCCTATAACTAACAGATTACTAGAAATTAAATACTAATATTATCCACAAAAGTTTTGCTTAGCAAAAGTCAGATAGTTATTTAATTTATCCTCGACTATATTGAAAAATGTCCAAATCCAAACCTGAATTTTTACATTTATTATGCAGTTTCTATCCTGGACCATTTATCTAACCTTACTAAAAGTTTTTAGTAAATGAGCAAACACATTCAGTGCTGTTTGAAATGCTTTATTTCATTTCTCTAGGCCTTTTGTTTTACATGGAAACATTTGTATTTTTAACCACAACTCGTAGAGGAAACACAAAGCGCACTGGAAAATGCGAAATCTTTTATTACACTTTGTACTGGAGATTCAAATACAGATCAGTCCCCAGTGTGATCCAGATGTAGTGCTTTGTGCATCGTTCCATAAGATTAAGTGAATGTTTTGGAAAATATTTTTTGTGACTAGTGTTTTGAGGTGCAATTGTATGGACAACTCATCCATGTTAACCCTCCTGAAATACTAGTATTGGAGTTTATTTTTCAGGAAAGGATCTCCTAGTTAGCTCAACTGGTTAGAACATGGTGTTAAGAACACTAAGGTCCATGGGTTCAATCCACAAAAGGGCCATTCACTTAAGAGTTGGGCTCAATGGTCCTTGTGGTTCCCTTCCAACTCAGAACACTCTCTGAAAACTGCTATTTTTTCTCCACATATGGCTTCAAGATTTATTTTGTTGGTTTTTTATGTTTTGTTAAACAACAATAATAGTTTTTTATCAATTTATACATAAAATACTAGTTTTATGGAATAAGCTAAAACTACCCAACAGCAGTCATTATAATTATTAATAATTAGTAAATTGTGTTTTATACTTCCTTCATTTGAATAGTGATATAAGAATGTGATTGTAACCAACCCAAAGAGCCTCCTAAAGCCTTCGAAAAACCAAAAGTACAATTTGATAAATCTTACTGTTAAGTATGTTTCACTACAAGATATTGATTCCTAGTATATATTTTCTATTTTGACAAAGGCAATGCAACACAATCAGAGATTTACACATAGCTATAACTTTGCAAGGGATTTCTCTGAAAAAGAAATGGTAATTAATAAAATAGTATCAGTTCATTCTCAGCAGTGCTCACACAATCCTGCTAGCATAAAGGCATCAGAACCTTCCAAGCTCTATTTCAGCATCTGTAAAACAAAAAGTGATTACCATATATTTATCTGATGAGACAAAGCTTTCAGAGGTCTGATGATATTTAAGAGCTTATCTGCAAAAAAAGCCCCAGAATTCATAGTTCACTACAGTGCCAATTACAAAAAAAAGTTTTCTATCCCCACACAACACCCACATCTTATTTAATCTGCAGAGTAGTGTCGTCATCATATGTCAATCCTTTTATATAAATCTGTTCTCAATTGCTTTTTTTTTGCTTTTATTTTTCCTCTAATTTAGATTGGCAACTCCTATCCAAGGTTTCTGATGTGATGCTATTTTTCTGACAGGTTGAAGTCCAGAGAGAATTTTGGTAAACTTTAATAAAGGTGGATTATTGGTACTGTGTTGTTCAACTGATTCTTCTTTCAGGGTTTTTATTGCGGATCTCTTTCATCACATAGGAACAATGAAACAGATGTGTCTGGACGTTTGTGTAAGAGAAGTTTTCATGACCAAATCCACTTCAGATATCAGAAGAAATCCTAAGAGCCACAAATGGAGGCCTGATGTTAGAGGATGGAATTTTCACAGTCTGTTTTCATGATGACAGTGAACTGATTACACAGAAGGAAACACAGAAACTCTTCAAAATGCTAAAATAAGACCCAGAAAAGACAAGTACCACATGAGAAGGGAAAGTTTATGGTGTTATTTAAATTTTTCAAAGAACATACCAGCAGAAAAAAACCCAGTCCTCTTGGAAGTCCAATTATCTATCACAATTGCAATGAGTGTGTAATGTTCAGCAAAAACTTGGATTAATAGCTGTGCTGAAGCACACACTGTAACTGCTGTAGTCTGATCTGCAGCATCCTCTCTGTCAGTCAATCAGTCATGAGGTTTAAGGAAACAGAACATTCAGAGGTGGTAGCCTTGAAATATCGAAATATTGAATTGAATATTTGAAATTGAAATACTATACTGTACTGTAGAGTGCGTACTGTGATTTGCATATGGTTATTGAGAGATAAATATCATAATCCATTTACAACATAACTTGAACTCTAATTACAGTAATAAGACAACATCTATAGGATAAATAAACAAAGGAAGACTGACAAATTTTTTTGTAGAAATTGATATTGGTTTGAGGCAACTAATACGTATTTTCTCTACTAGAATTCTTGACTAAAGAGTAGGAAGAGGATACATAAATTGATCACAGAATACAGTAAAGCCTTCACAGGTCCTGAATCGCAGATGACTATTGACCCATAGCTACAGTGCGTTATGTTTATTGCACCTTGCAGTTTTACTTGGTGGTTTGGACTTTCAAAATAGATGGATCTGAGCTCAGATGCCACTACAAAATTGACCATCTGGAAATCCACCATCATTTCAGCTGTATGTAATGTAGAAAACACAGCAACTTGCTGTTTGGAGGTTTTCAAAGTCTGCGGAACATTTCTTCCAGAACTGTTGACAGTTCTTCAGAAAAAAATAAATGCCAGTAGAAGAACAAAAGAAATTATGATGAGAGTTGTATGTGACACTGCAAAGTCATGGGTTTCTTTTGACATTTAGAGTTACCTGGCAGTGCAACATAGGACAGAAGCATCTACGTGTCACAAAAGAATTTCAGGATTCTGTAAATCTATGGATGATTTCTTTGGAAAGTTCGGTGGGGGGAAGATGCTGGGAAACTAGAATGCATGTGAAATAATTCCTGAAGACTATGTTTAAAAACTTTAAAATGTTTTTTTAAATTTCATAATAGTCTATACCCTACTTCAGGAAATCTGCAGAAAATCTATAGATTCTGAAGTAGTAACTCTACTTTTGTCTTTCTGAGAGCAGAATTTTGTCCTCTGCCTTCAGCCATATGACTGTATCTTGTTTTCCATCCCCATAATACAACAGATTTGAAGCTTTGCGAACTGGTAAACAATAAAAAAAAAAAAGAAAAAGATAAATATAAGTGCGAGAGAATGGTTTCCTTTCCTTTATGTTTCTGTTGTGTTTCAGAGAAGAAATTTCCTTCCACCAGGAGGGAAATTGCTTTGTGACTGAAATGGTACTCGACTGTCGCCTATGAATTTTCTGAAAGCACAGAAGAGTAACAGCAATAAAGAGAAAACAAATACTGGTGTGTGAATAGATTTAAAATAAACCTTATTTTACAGCATGTATTTCAGAAATTCTAGAACCAGAAGGAATTGTTAGATCCTGTGCCTAACAGCAGGTCTTAGATCTTCCTTTAAACGAATCCTGTTTAATTTTCACTTCATAACAATGAAAAACCAGTCTTGACTTAAAGTATTAACAGTTCTGTAGAACTTACTGCGTGATTTCGTAAGTGATTCCAAAGGCAATTATCATCATTATCAAAACTCCCCCCTTGATTTCTAGATTGAATTGATCTAGCTTCAGCTTCCAGGTACTGGATTTTTGCTTCATTTTGGATTTCAGTAAAGATTTCAATATTGTCTCTCACAGTATCCTTCTGAAATGTCCAGCACACAACTGGATAAACACATCAGGCAATGGGTGAGCAGTTGGCTCATGGGTCAGCTGCAAAGGGTCATAGTGAATGGTGGAACATTAGACTAGTGACTCATCACTAGTGGGGTTCCACAGGGCTCCACTGTAGGGCCAGTGCTCTTCAATGCCTTCATAAATGCCTTTGTTGCAGGACTCAAAGATATACTAAGTTTTAAAATGATGCTAAATTGGGAGGAGCTGTTGACTCCCTCAAAGGCAGGGAGGCCCTGCAGAGAGACTCAAAGGCTGGGTAAGCACCAACTGTATGAAGTTTAAAAAGGAAAATTGATAGATTCTACACCTGGGATGGGGCAAACCTGGATGTACTGACAGACTGGAGAATGAGATGATGGAGAGCAGCACTGAGGAAAGGAACCTGGGCGTCCTAGTCGATGGCCAGTTGAATATGAGTCAGCAGTGCCCTGGCAGCCAGGAAGGCCAACCATGTCCTGGGGGGCATCAGGCAAAGCATCGCCAGCCGGTTGAGGGAGGGGATTGTCCCACTCTGCTCTGCCCTGGTGTGGCCTCACCTTGAATATTGTGTGCAGTTTTGGGCATCACAATATAAGAAAGATATGAAGTTATTAGACAGTGTCCAAAGGAGAGCAACAAAGATGGTGAAAGGCCTTGGGGGGAAGGCATATGAGGAGCTGCTGAGGGCACTTGGTGTGTTCAGACTGGAGAGGAGGAGACTGAGGGGAGGCCTCATCACAGTCTACAATTTCTTTGTGAGGGGAAGAGGAGGGGCAGGGGCTGATCTCTCTGGTGACCAGTGACAGTATCCAAAGGAATGGCATGAAGCTGCATCAGGAAAGGTTTAGGTTAGATATTAAGAAAATGTTCTTCATACAGTGAGTGCTTGGGCACTGGAACAGGCTCCCCAGGGAAGTGGTCACAGCACCAAGTCTTACAGAGTTAAAGAAGCATTTGGACAACACTCTCAGGCACATGGTGTGATTCTTGGGATTGTCCTGTGCCAGGCCAGTAGTTGGATTCAATGATCCTTAAGTATCCCTTCCAACTCAGCATATTCTGTGAATCTGTGAATTTGTATTTGACCATGTTTTATTTCTAGTTACTACAAAAGCAATTTTATATATATATATATATATATATATATTCCAAAGGAATATATATATATATATATACACCAGGAAATATCTTTACTACCAAAAATACTTTGCTCTGGCCCATGGAAGGTGCTAATATGCACATTCTGAGCTCTTTGAAATGGAGCTTTATATATATACTTTTGTCTTTTCATGCTGGCAGCACCCTGGTAGGTATCATAATGTAAGAAATATATAACTCTGTTAAGACAGGATTCTGTCTATATTGCAGTAATAAGTATTTGAACTCATAGATAAAGAATCTTTGAACAAATTCTTGCTCTTTGTTTTTAGTGGAAGATGGAACAGGGAGCAGATTTTTCAATAAATACAGGAATATTAATTTCCAGGGTAGTAAAGCAAAAAAAGTGAAGCAGATCATATAAGCTGGACATAGCAGTCATTACTAAAATCCCAAAAGATTTCTTCAAAGCTTGGTGTAGGTGATAAATCATATAATTTATTATGTAATAAATCATTGTTATGCATTTTTTTTTTATGTAATAAATAGCATCTGCTTACTGCATCATCATATACATACTAACACAAACAAAAGATCTCAATAACAGCAATCCCGGGCATACTAAGTGAAAACAATAGAGCAGGGTAGAATTCAAAGCATCCGTTTGACTTTTCTTTAACAATATAGAAGAAGGTGTGAATCACCCATCACACAGGCCTACGTGATCTGTATATAACATTTTCTAAGACACAAATAACTTCTAAGTACACAATAAAAGCAGAGGATAAAATGTTTTTCAAGATTGCCCTTGCACACAGGACGTGATTAATACTGATGAGGGAATTGGTTGTCTCTGTGAATGCTCAAACTGGGGCTTCCTGCAAAGGCTAGTGTTGGCAAGGGAAAAGTTAAGATTAATATTACTTGAAGCAGAATATTTTACTGTAGTAGATAACTAAATCTGACTTTGTCTGTATTGATAAAAGTCCTTTGGACTTCAAAGAATTCATACAGTCAAGTTCAAAGTGGTTGCTGATATAAACAAGGATTCTAGACTCCATATCCCTGTCTCCGCACATGTGTCCATGGCAACACAAACACCCACAATCACTAATGGCTTTCTGGTTTTTGAGTAGAAAAATGTATTTTCAAGGAAACTCCAATCTGTACTTTTTAGCTTGCTGCCTTTGTCACTGTGATATGGAACTGCATACTCAGGCAGATATGTGTTTGATTCCATCATGATTCTCAAATCACTTTCTTAATTTTATCAGAAACAGAGGTTTCAGAAAAGTGTACCTTCTTTCTTGATTAAAATGCAAAAACCAACCAAGGAGATATGTAAGTTACTTTAAGTTTCTCTAAAATGACATAACTATTTGAAATTCATTCTACTCGGTTCAGTCAGAAACTATTTATGTGCTGTATATGTTGTAACAAAAAAAATTAGTCTTACTATAATATAGTGTTAACATGATAAAAATTAAAATATTCAGGGGATTTGGATATGCTCTCTGAACCACAGATGAATGCACGGTTTAAACTACAGATGTGACATGAAATACTATACTGGACACCAAGTTCTACAGCAGAATATTCCCAGATTTTCTATTTAATTCTCATCTAAGACAAGAGACTATTAGAGAGTTATAATCATAACTGGCACTCTAGGTCTACATTATTAAGAAAATCTTGTCCCAGACAAAAGCTGACCTAGGAAAAATATGCATAAGGGGCCATGGAGAATAATAACCACAAGAGCAAGAAGAGTAAGTGCTATCAGGTACAGTAAATACTGAAAGTGTCAAACTAAAAATGGTTCTCCAAAGGCTGAGTGTCTAATATGGAATAAATAGAAAAAACCATCTGTTTGGAAACTATGTAGAAGCAGAATTTTATAGCAGTATTATAGATAGCTGAAATTATTCTCTCTTATAATGCTTAAAATATATATGATAGTTCATATGCATTTTAAATAGCTCTTTGTGGGGCCAACTGTTATTGTAAGAAAAGCAATGTGGTGTGAAAAGCTTCCTCTTCTGTATACACTAGGTTTTTATATTGTAGACATTTGAATGCACCTTCAGTACCACGTGACCAGCTTTGCACACTGAGTGAGTGCAAAAAGCAGACAATAATAATCTGTGTCTCTCCACAGTGGTACAAACACCAGGGCTTTTGGACACATACATGAATCCATTACTATTAATGGAGCAACCATTGTAGAAGTTTCCCTTTGATGAGAAAATGGACTTAGTACCATTTTTGACTTGAACCGCTATTACCTGTGCTAGCATGAGTTGCATAATAGACCTTCCAAAGTACTTACATTCCACAGTTTTATGACAAAGGGAATGCAGTACTTCAGCCCTTTATCTCTTACCCCTCTTTTATACTGAGAAATGGGTCCATCTTCTAATTAAAAAAATACATATGGAACCCCTGGGGCAAGGTACGGTGTGAGTTTGAGGACTGACCTATTAGGAAACATAAGACTAAAATGATTCTGCTCCTGGATGAGGATGCTGGTTTTTCTTTAAGTAAAACAGGGTTTTTGTGTGTTTTCCCATTCAGCAATGAGCTCTGTTCCTATAAAAGTGTCAAATAAGGCAAAGATTTTCTGTTCAGTGTTTTATTTGAGGTATGCTTGGGAGAACCAAGACCAGCTCTCTCTGCTCATCTCCATATCATTCCGTTTTGAAAACAAACCTGTAGCCTTGGCTGAAACAGAAAGACAGGAATAGTTTTTGTTCATTTATTATCTTACATTTTCACTTTTCTTCTTTCCTTTCCCTTTCCATTAATGGATTAGATATGCACTTTTATCATCCAGAAGAAATCATAACAATGATTTGGCATTATATCTGCATATCATTGCTTAATATTATCTAATTTCTTACACTTTAGATCAAGAATTTACCTATGGAATGGCATCCTCATGTGATTAAAAAGCAGGACAGATTACATGCATGCGTATATGCTACAGTCATCAATTTAATAAAAAAGTTATTTTTTCCTTCTATGTAAATTTATAAAGTACTCTCCGTTCTACCCAGTACTTGTTTGTCAACTGGTTTTGACTGGCTTGGGTGAACACATCCAAATGGAAAAGCTACTTTATTCTGACTGAATCACATGTCACATTAAATTAGGAAAGTGAGCTGCTGTAGAGGAAGCATTAATTAAATCAGGGAGAACTGTGCACTCAAACTTTGAACGTATTTGGAACTGCTCTAGGGAAAAAAAATAAAATGAGAAAACAATCACATCCTAAATTATATACAGAAAGCTGTAGCTAGAAGCAGACACAGCCATAGTAAGAAATCTACCAGGCTAATACAAGAAGATTTATACCAGTTAGATACCAGCATATTAGTAAATGGATTTTGTGTTGCATTCTTCAAAGTTTTTATACTGGCTTGATTGCCAGATGTTCAGTGTGCATTTATGGCCATATGAAAGAAAGACAAAACCCCATATATACATATGAATTTATGTACATTTGTAGTAGAGAGGTTCAATGTACTCCATTATAATATATATATATTTATGTTTTTTGATAATAATATCAGAGAGTAGAGTAAGAGAAGATTCTTGCCCTATTATTTTTCAGCTTTGCTTTAGAAATAAAACTTAGTTTAAAAGGAAGCATCACTGATAAATTCATAGGTTACTTTCAAAAGAAAGTATTCAACACCATAACACAGCCTTATAATAAATGTTCATTTCTTATTCTCTGGTGATTTTACACTTTATCATTACAGTGGAGAACTTCACATTTGGATACCACGTACTTGATCATTTAATAATGCATATAATTTCAAGTTAACAAGTCTTCTTCATGAAATTTGATAATCAATTTAAAATAAGGTTGATTCTCATGCTTAATGTGCACAGTACACTATTATTATAGAGATTTACTCCTGGATAGTGTATGGAATGGGAGTCACCTTTTTTTTCCGTGTTACTTAATAGAATCAGCCACAGCTCTTCTTTTAGAAATAAAGACGGATACTGGAGATGTGTATAGGTTTCATATTTTATATATGCTCAGTCCATAGTAATACTGGTTCTGTTCCCTACTTGCGTCTAGACAGATTCCGGTTTGTAGCTTGTTGCTTGGATAACCATTTCATACAGAAGACAAAGAGTGATAGGGGAGCAGCTCAGCTAAGGAGAAGCTTCATTTAGAAATAGCAAGAGAAATTTAAGAGAACTGATATGACACATTGTGTGATGTATTTCAACCATTAGGTAGAGCAAAGTTTTTAAAAAAGAGAATCCAAAGAAATAAAATATCTATTCTCTTCTACTTGGAAAAAATAGAAGTATATATGCCCTTATAGAAGATAAATTGAAAACTGAGAAATGCATCAGATAGTAATGAAAAGGAAATATTCTTGAATTACTTGTTATTTCATTATATTCATTTATCACAATAGATTATATGGAAGTTATTTCCTCAATATGAATTTCAAATTCAATAGTCTGTGGTAACCCAACCCAACCAAAATAGGTATTTAAGAATATTTGGAGAGGCGGGTAAGGGTCTAAATACTGAAATTTGAGAGATATATCCAAAAGTTTTATTCAGAAAATTTCACAAGATTGAAGATGTATTTGAGAGGTCACACCTACTCCCCCCTAATCACTCTTTTTCTATTCTGGTCAGAATATTAAATTCTCACCAGAAGCACATTTCAGACAGTAGAATGACCAACCTAGTGAACCACTGAGGGGAGAAGGGAGAAGAGCACTAAAAGCTTTGTCTGTAAAATACCCTGCCGAGGTTTCGTGAAGCTGAAGTGCAGCTGAAATGTGTGAATAGTGAAGATTAGAAAACAATTTCTGATCTTTCCTTCAGAACAAGTGCAGATGACAGAGATTTGTAGCCAGAAACTTCGACACATCTGAATTCTGTTGTATTTAACAGTATATGAACAGCTGCTACAGCACTCAGTGACACCGCTGTAAGTTTACATGGCTTACATTATATTATTAATCAGTGACATATGTGCACTCCCACAGTATCACTCCCATGTTGCATACATTTAGCTTGCTAGACAGAAATATGGAGCCCTTACGCATATGTAACACCAAGGTGAATTTACTGAATCTTATGCATTTCATAGATCATCACCAGCACTCATTCATTTCTAGAAAATTCACATTCACAAAGTTGGGTGGCACTTTTAGATATGCTGGTTATTTAAAATCTCTTCCATGATTCTACATATGATTTTTATCCAGAGAAATTTGCTGCTTCAAATGCAAACCCATAGGGTAACCATCTTTGCTCCCTCTGAAGTTTGTTTGCTACTTAAAGACAAGTGTCTTGATTTCAAGCAAGTCCCTGCTGTCAGCAACTTGTAAATAACATAGCTTAACATGATCAGCATATTATGTAATGAGGAAAGCCTATGATTTATAGGACACGAAGAATGAATGACTGTGTTGCTTTACAATGATACCTATGTTATGAAGCATAAACAAGGGAGAATACAAAACCTTGTTGAGTTATTGCTAGTGTGCAGCATTTAAGGAATTTCCTCTAAATATATAGGCAGAATGCAATAGTTGAAAAAGTACATTATGTTGAAGGCAAAGGTCATCAAAGATTTACATTCAAAACCAGCATATAATTAAGCTGGAAGATTCTGTGAAATTTGCAAGTGGTTTAATGACTTTGCTGTTCAGTCATGAGCCATAAAGGAATTTACCAATATTTATTTTTCATGCAAAATATCACTTTTCTATACTTTAATTTTTCTTCTTCAAACTCCTCATAGTAAAAGGGTCATATTAAACAGAGGCCATATTTAATCAGAAAAGCAAAAATGAACCAACCAATCAACCAACCACCCAAAGCCAAACCCAAAATAACCCAAAGTCAAACCCCACGTGTCAATGCAGAATTTCATTCTGGGTGCACAAATAACTTGTCACTGTTTGGGGAACTCTGTACGCCAATTTTTTTTTCTTTTCTTTCTTTTTTTTTTTTTAAGTCAGAGATCTTAAAAATAAGTGTGAAAATCAAGTTGTAATTTTGTTTTCTGGTGCAGGACAAGTCAGAATTGCCTGAAAAATAATTCAAATTATTCTTACTACATTGTAGAAAGATCAAACTTATGTATCTGAGAATGTATTTATCTTTATTAATTTTGACTAAACCTTTGGGCTTTTATTTAAACCTCTCCCTTGGCTTTCATGTAATTTTACCATTAATTCACAAAACCATTATTTTTCTGGTAAAAAATTGTGCATTAACAACAGTACATCCAGTCAAGCTTTTCTGTAAACACTATGATGTTGAGACCTTGTTTTGTGCAAATTATTGCTGAAGGAATCACTCATACAAAACAAGTTTTCAGAAGAATATTAAAAGTTTTTGGAATAGGTAATTTTTTTACATTATTTAAAATTTCCTCGATTGTTTTTAATTTATGTATCCTTTCTCATTGTGAATAAGAAAAAAATCACTCATGGTCCTATATTTCTAAGAATAAACTTCTCTCTTCCAAAAACTGGTATTTGTTTCTTGAAGTGAACATTAGAAATAGAAAAAAAAATTACAGCAGATGAGACCTACATTTCAAATGGACATCTGAGAAAAGGATACAGTTTATACACAAAAGAATAAGGAAAATAAGATTTGGTACTAATTCTACGGATAGATTTTGTTATGTTTCCTTAGTCTCAGAATGACATTGTTCATATGTTTTTGTACAGAGACCATCACACAGGATTACCAACAGCTTATGATGTCCAAAATTGCCACTTGGAAGAAAGATTATAGGCTATCTTTTGCCATTAAGTCTCCTGAGGAACTCAGTTATTTCCAATTGTTTCCACTTTTAAGTGGAAACAGGTCCCTTTTAAGGTAAGGAAGCAGGTCCCTTTTAAGGTAAGCACTGAATACAGGACCAACAGATCAACTGTGACTTTCCTTTTGCCACCTTGTTGCCACAAATGCTCGCTGCTCTCTAGTACCAAACTCATTTCGATGCTTGTCTCCTGCCTACTGTGGAGCACAATGGAATTTTCTGTTTACCAGTACAGTGTGTTCCACAATTTTCTCTCATCAAACTAAAATCGCCTTGCCTGAAAAATAGAGAATCATAATACAAAAGCAATGAATATAAACTGCAGTGAAAATCATACCTAAAAAACAAATCCAAAGAGGTGCCTTGAAAGAGTGCATTAGTCTGTCCCATAAGATTAATTGGAAATATGGCTGAAAGATTAAAAAGTTGAAATGAAAGCTTTTTAAAGTGTGTCCATTAGAGACGTAACTAGAGTAATGAGAGGTATCTCTAATTTCAGAGTAATAAGGAATATAGAAAATATAAGAAATCATAACTTTTAAAATTAGATTAATACTAATAGTGTTCTTAATATTTTTAATTAAACTAGAGAATCATGCCCACCCTCTTGTCATAAAGTAGGAAGCCAGTTCTGACTTATTCTTGCTTGTTTGAGCCAAATACTGTTAAGGACAATAGTGAGATTTCAAAGCCTACCAAAGTATCTTAGCCAAATGATTTGATGATGAGTCTATGCCATGTGTGAGTTCTGAGTCAGTTGTCTTGCAACCAGACTCTTTGTTATAATTTGAAAACAAAAATCTTTCTATTCCCCCTCAGAGACTCAGATCACAGTTTATGTTCACTTCTATATTGTTATTTTTATTGTTAACAGCAGTGTAAACATCATCATGGTAAGAGCCAGGAACTCTACTCATAGATGAAGATTTCAATGTGCATGACATTGTGAAAGCACAGAGACAAAAGGAAAAAGCCACCCGACTCATACTTACTTTTGTAAATATTAAACAAGAAGTAGGTGGGGAAATAGAGCTAAGAGTATCCAACAAGAATAAAACATGTCCATTTGTGATAGCCACTGGCCTCAGTACCATGTCTACTCTGCCAAGTTCTTTAGGCGAAGAGCTTTGACAAGGGAACTGAAAGCAGTAACTCTTCTCAATGCTTTACCTTTCATACCTATTTGCTGCATTCACCGGTCTGCCTTGTATATGGAGACTAAGGGAAAGAAAAAAGAAGCTTTTGACTCCAAGAGAAAAATAACAGGTGGATACTGGTCAGAAGTGGTGGCTGACCAGAAGCAGAGATGGGAATCAGCATTACCTTGGTGATTGTGAGTGGAAGGAGACAGAGCTTGAGAGGCCTTGGAAACAGAGAAGTATCTCTAATCAGATGTTACAGAAAGCAGACAAGTGAAGGGTTGTGTGGAGGAAATAGATATGTCAAAACCAATGGACTAATGGAGTGCTCTGTAGATCTTATTGGAAGGTACTGAGCAACGAAGGAGACTTTGATGGGTTTTGTCTTAAAGTGAGAAATTTGTAGCTCTCCACTCACACTAATTTTCCTAGTTAAGGCTTAGAAAACTGGCTCAGATTCACAGTATGTATTTGATCTTTGGACACATCTGTGGCTGGTATCACACAGAGGTGATTGTGGGGTGCCAGGGGCCGTGGAGGGAGGCGCTGGTAAGAGGTGGCAGCCCCCAGACTCCACTATTTGAACTCTGAAAGATCTCAAAACTGCTGAAGGGGCAGAGAGGAAAGCTGATACCTCCCCTGTCCCAAGGCAAGGAGCCCAAATGACAACTGGCAACACTGTACCCCTTCCAAAGGCTGTATCTCCTGTTCAAGAGCCAGAGAAAATATTAAAAGAATTTGTGTTGCTTAGCTTAAAGGAGAGGAGAGTAAGAGGGAGTGAAACAGTTTTAGAAGACCTTCTAATGCCTAATTTCCATTATGGATAAAAGAAAATAAATTTCCTTCAATTCCATAAAAGGAGGTTCAAATTAGGTACTAAAGGAAAACTACTGAAATATAGAGATATCTTTTCTCTGAAGTGGTCACTTAGTGAAGGTCCTCAGTGTATTAGAAAGACCTGCAAGATAGGACAGAAACAATTTGTGGAAGGGGGTAAACTAGATGGTCTTCTGAGGTTCCTCTCTGTGCTGGGATTTTATTTTGTCCACCCCAGTCAAAAGACCAATAAATTTATGATTTGATTGCACAGCTTTGTGAAGACATCAAGGCTTCATTTGAAGACTGAAAGAAATGGAGAATGCTATTAAAATTTGTTCTTATTCATCTCCACTGTTAAAAATGTCTGCCTTACTTTTCATTTGAATTATTGAAGCTTTAATGTGGAATCTTTGGTCTTTCATGTGTTTGATCAATCAATTAGCTTTATTTGTCTGTCTGGAGTTCTACATCCAATTCTGGGGCCTCCAGTACAAAATAGACACGGACCGGACAGAGCAGATGCAGAGAAGGCTACAAAAATGGTCAGAAGTTAGGAGCACCCCTCTGGAGAGACCTTATTGTAGCCTTCCAGTACCTAAATGAGGCCTGCAAGGGACTTTTTTTAGAAAAGCATGTAGAGATAGGCCCAGACGAATGGATTTAAACTGAGAGAGGAATTGTTTACAATGAGGGTGGTGGGACAGTGGAAAAAGGTGCCCAGAGAAGTTGTGGTTGCCCCATCATCGGATGTGATCTACTAAAAGTCATTGTAAAGATAAGGTTTGTTTTTAAAGATTAACAAACACTGGATTTTTATTCATCTAGTTTTCTTAGTTACTTTTGTTTTACTTCTACTGATTCCTTCAGTCACTTTCTATAAATCTTTAGTTCCTCAAATATTCCTTATCTACATTTGACAAAATTACAAAGTTCTGCAAAAAGTAGCAACATTAGCATATCCTCATTTACAATTTCCACAGACATAATTTTTTTCTTTGACAAATATATCACACTGGATTTCAGAAAAAAAAATGTTTTATTTTATTTTGCCTCTCAGAAAGGAAAGGAATAAAAAGAAAAACACACGCTGGAAAGTAATATAGAAAATAACTGTAAAATAAAGGCTGTTCCTAAGGACAAACTGTTCTTGAATGAAAGTAACAAACAAACCAATGAAAAGAAGTTAGTTATCCCTCTTCAGGACTTAGGAGAAATGGTCTAAAATGAAAATGATTTCCAAATTGCAGCCATAAGATCTGCAAATTTAGATTTCTTTCAATCTCTATCTTTTTATTTCACTTCTAGAGCAACTGGAGCAGGAAATCTTTTCTCGGTAAAATGTTAAGAGTTTTACCAAAAAGTTGAAATTCAGCATTTTGTTTTACTGGGTACCAAAATACTACCTTTTCTTTCTTCATAATAAAAGCTCAGAAACAGCTTGTAAAAGGATATTTTTTATAACTAAATCTCCGTTAATTGAAAAAAATTCTTGTGTATGTAATTCTTCTGGAAAAAACTCATCTTTGCTTCTTACAAGATTTGTTTTTCAAGACAAATGACATAATCCATGATACAACTCAGCAAAGCTCAGATCTTGATTAAGGTCTCCATTGTGAAGGAGGCTTTAAACAATAATACTTTGCAGATCTTATAAAACCATGGAAATATAGTGGCCCTTGCATAAAACCTCTGGCAGTAGTTGAAAAGTCCAGTGATCCCAACACCCTCTGGTATAAAAAGCTGTCTGTGTAGTGAGCAGAGTTGCCTTAGATCAATAGGGAGTGAAATCAGTGCCTTGATACTTGGAGAAAGTCTTCAATGCCTGCAAATCCTCTATTGCCACATTATTCATTTCCCTCCCTAAAAACACTCTTACAGCTGTTTCATTCACTCTGCAGAAAGTCTCTTCTCCAGATGGTGTGGGAGCCTACCAGAGGCCGATGCCAAATCAGATTCTCTTGCAGGAGATCCAGGGCTGAGGAAAGCATGAAAGAATATTCGGTCTCCTCTGAAAATGTGAAACACCCTTGTGAAGGACACAGAAAGGGATTGTTATTTCAGGGAGAGAGTTACTATTCTAGTCTTGAGCATAAAAATATCGGTGAAGGACAGGGTTATAGGAGTTAATTTTCTCTTTGTTCTTGTTTTTCAAATTTTGCATAACTACTTACTCCCATTGAATTAGATGAACTAGAGCTGAAGTAGATGAAAATTACCTTGTTTCTTCAGCGTCAGTTGGTCTCTGGGGATAAAACCTTTTGTCTTCACTAGAGATATTGAGGCCAATTCTGTACTAACCTGTATCCTGTGCAATTGCACTGCTGTTAACAAGTCCGAGCAAGGTGTGTGCTTGGGAAGACAGCAATGTCAATGTTTGGTTATGCAATACTTGGGGAGGTTTTTCACTTGCCATAGTGCATACAGCTGGGAAGGCTATTCATTAACACTATTTCTTTCAGAATCCCTCTGAGCTCAGGATGTCTCTTCCTTTTAGAGTGGTGAAAAAACAAGCACGCTATTATTGCAGTTGTTGACACTGTCTTTTATTGGCATGAATAGAGATTATTTGGACAGCAGCAGTAAATGATGTGCAGTAAATCCATCAGGCCAAATTGGCAGAGACTATTAAGTAAAGAGACAACAACGTTTTTCATCTGAAAATAAATGCACACAATGTGGTAGCTATTGTTGTTGTTTGCACAGGGGGAGCCTTTTCATGGTTTTGGTCCCTAAACATGAGTGAGGGAGCATTTAATTGTGGGATGCCTTTTACAGAGCACACATTTTAAAACAACAAACATTTGTCCTGGTAAAACAAATGACAGATTCTGTAATTATTTCTTCGTGTACCACTGAATGCTCTAAAAAGGAACTCCTTATTTTCTATTGCAAAACATGAATCTAGTGAATATCCCAGTTCCTAGACTTCAGTTCATAATGTTCCTTAGTAAAACATGCAGAATCCTTTAATTTGTATATTAATCTAATGCTAGATTTTACTTATCTGTGATACAGGGGGTCCTTGCTGCAGCACTAGGACTCTACTTCCAGACTTCTCACTTTACAAAACAAAGGTTCTTGATGACATGGGAAAGAACCTGCCAGAAACCAGGTCCAAATGTCCTTGAACTGAAAGAGCTGTTGGTTTTTCCTCTTTTTCTAACTTCCTCTGAGTTTGGAACCTGCTTGAAAAAACTTGCAGGTATGTGCATCGGTTGAGAATATATTAATTACATAATCTTTTGGAATACTGAGGATAAAAATTATTTTTTTTCCCTACACTTAAAATAGACTTAGATGAATAGTGAAATTTCACTATTAATAAGGTCAACTTTTCATGACTTACCATTACATCAGTGCAGCAACCTAAGCTTGATCTTGTTCCTACCACACACTCTGACTTTCTCATTAGAAATAAGGAATAATTATCTTCCTAGCTTAGTCATACCCCCAAGCACAGGAAACCATACCATAATAAAGACTTTATTGGCAATATACTTATATTTTGTCAATTGTTAGCTGACTAAATTTCTCATGTTGGTCAGTGATGTAGCTACTTTGGCAAAAGATGTAGGTATAGAGCATATCCAAGGAGCTAACACTGCAGTTGGGAGAAGGATCCCAAAGGAACAGCACTGCTTCTGATGTTCAGACCTGATCTTTCTGCCAACAGTTTTTCTGCAGGATATAGCAAATTGTCTTCAGCAGGTAACTCAAGGAAAAGGTTTGTTCAATTAAGTTTACAATTCTTAGGTAAATATATATATATATTATTCATGAATAAATGACCCAACTCTCATTATATCACACTAACCCTAAGGTAAATGATTGCTGAGGAGTCTTAATGTACTACCTCATTCAGTGACTGCTCTATAAAGCCTCTTTTAATTTTCCCCTGTAACTCAACTTGATAGCAATTAATTTTAAGCAATTTTCTTCAATCCATTTTATGTTCTAGGAAACAAGTTTCTGCAATGTACTCTTGTTCTTTGTGTCATTCAGACACTAGAAAATGTCAATCTGCTAATGTTAATTTTTTGTCATTAGATTCTTTTTTTCTCTACTGTTTCTGATCACCAAAAATGCTTCTTTCATGCAGCTCAGTACCTATTTAAGTGTTACTTCTTTTATTCTTTTGAAACAGAAAGAATGAGTGATTAGAAACATATATTAATTATCCTAGTACAAATGAGAGGTTAGAAGCAAACATAGACTTTAGAATAGCAGGTGGAATTATATTAAGAACTTTTATCACTCGTCCTTCTATTTTTAAACTTCAGTCTAACACTACACTGAATAAAAATTAAAGTCAGTGAAGGAAAAATTTTAGATTCCTTTCCTAAAATGATATTTTCCTCTAAATGTTTATACTGTATTTTTTTAAAATTGTATTAAGGACCTCAAATTTTGTATGAAGTTTAGAAAGCATCAAGTAATCCTGTGATGATGGCTGCCTCCTAGTAGTCACTCACTCAATACACACTGATATGGATATACAACAAAAATAAAATATGCACTTACTTCTGAAATCAAGACTCCAATAATAATTGTCTTCCTCTCATCTCAACAAAAAACAGAAAGGATAGGAAAATATTTCAAATTCAAACCTATGGAAAATTCCTTCCCCAAGGTTAAAAAAGTTTCTTAGTTCCAGAGTAATCAAGAATTAATCCTGGAAAAATATTGTGCAAAAATCTGCTCAGGAAAATTCCCTTGCTCACTATCTTCCTCAGTAAAAAAAAAAAAAAAAATAAAAAAATTAAAATCACTTCAAATAAATATAGCATGTGAGTCCCCACTGGCTCTCAGGAGAAAATTTCAAAGAGTTTACTATATTTAAGATATCTGAGTGTGCAAATGTAATCCCAGAATATTGAGATTTCCATTTTGTTTCGGTGTGCACTACAGGAGTGGCAACCTGTATTTTCCCTTCCACTGACACTGTCCAGCCTCGTAAACTGTCTGTAAGATTTCTTTTTTCCCCATTCAACCACAACAGAACAGAGAATGTAATTAATGTGTCTTCAGATACAAGAGAGGCAGATAAACCCACCATTGTACCTGATTCGTTACTCCTGAACTATAATTTCCAGCTAGAAAATGAAAACACAACACCAAAACAAAAATATACAAAGCAGAATCTTCACATAATATGTTGAGTTCTCCCTGCTACAGGATTAAGGCATGATACTACTAAGGCAAATTTACATGAATGAGCTCAGTATCAGTACATTTGCAAGGTCTTCCTGGGCTTTTTTAATTTCTTCTTTTCCCCTTTAGGCACTGTCAGTAAGTTTTATAGCTCCAGAACTACTGCTTGCCAAGCTGCTGCTGGCAGTACCAACTGAGGCCTGAATGTCTCTGGCACAAGTGATGCTCATGTTCCCTGGCTCCGGACAGCAGTCAATTGGCTATGGCACCAGCACACATCACCACAAGAAAGCTCAAAAATGTATTGATCTTGGTACAGCAAAATATTTTTCCACTGAACCTCAGGCTTACATGTCTGCACCCAATGGTTATTTTCAGCCCCAGCTGACCCAGGAATGTTGCTGCTGACAAATGTTTCCTTCCTTTTCCTCTTTAGATCTCAGTTTCAAATGTTTATTACGTGGTCCCTTCAAGGTTACATATATTCTGTGTTTCTGCCTGTTTATACAGAATCTGAATGTTTTAGTTTTGGAATCCCACTTTCTTATCTTAATCTCATTTTACTCAAAACCAGGCTTTGGAATAACTTTTAACTGATCTTCATTTTCATTTAGGTCAGGTTGTTCATAAGCAAAAAAGACATCCCACTTATTACATTCTAGACGGAGAGAGAGAAAAATTAATAGATGCAACGAGTTTCTGTTTAAAGATATACAATTTAATTAATAAATGATAAGGTACACCTAAGCAGCTGTGTTCAGGGCTCTTCTCAGGATGATTGCAGAAAATGGCCACTGTCACAGACACATTACTTACCTAGATGGTCCTTTATGTGATGTAATGCAGCAAATTCTTTCTTTTTATATGGGTTTTACAATGCCTTAACAATCTTCTTCATTTCAATTATTTCAATATTTATTTCTTTATTCTGAGGTCACACCCTTCACTATCTTATTCCACTTCCTGGAAATTTAAATCCTAGAATTAAAATGTTTTATCTGCACATTAATATAAGAAGATGAATGTATTTGTGAAAGAGCACGTGAAAGCAGATGCAGTGTAAAAGATGAAAGGGGTAAAATGTTTATTTTTTTTAATGGGATCCATCTTACATATAGGGAATACTGCAATGAAAAAATGTATTGGTACAAGTATTTAAAGGAAAAAAAAATCCCCTTTTTTCCTCTGTAGTATCAATTAACTATTTAGCTTTAAAATATCTAGAAAACCTATTGTTCATAGTGAGTTATGTCCTTTTATATTATCATATGGTCTTACCTCTGAAATGTAACGGCCCTTTATCTTACCAGAATGAGTGTCCCATTTAGTTTGATCTAATTGCTACCTCCTGTACTATGATATTCCCTTAAGTTCTTTGGAAGAATGTCACAATATTAACCTACACTAATCAAGTTTCCAAAATTAGAACTCCGTTAGAAGAGAGGTCGAAAGAAACAAACCGTCACACAGCACATCTTTGTCACAGTATTTTTCAGTCCATGTGTAAGGAATTTACCAGCTACAACTTGTTTCAAAGTTCATATTTTCCTATGAACTCACCTATCAGAAAAAAAACCCACATCTCTATCAATCCTTAGAATTGGGACTGTTCAGAAATATTTCGTAAAAACACATCAAATGCTTGATGAGTTGCTAGGTGTTAGAAGTTTATCCCTTGATATTAACAGTTAAGATTTTGGGGACTCAAAATACTTGGGAGAACTTTGTAGTGTTGAAAAAAACACAAAAATAATTGTGTCTTGTATTTCTATTAGTTGTTGGCAAAATTAATAGGATAAAAGTGAAAGCTGGCACTTCAATAACTGGTAATAGGTTGAATTGGAGAAGTTATAATACACAATGTCAAAAAAGCTTCAGTATGTTAAAACAGTGAGATCAGGAATAGCCAAACACTATAAACAATAAAAAATTCATCTTGAAGAGATTCTCATTAGCTTCTTCCAACATTTTTAGAAGTGATTATTGGGGGGTGTGTGTTTGTTTGTTGTTTTTTTTCTTAGTAAATGAAAGTCATTAGGGTTCATATCTTCTCTGTAAGGAGAACTTGACATCAATCCCCTTTTAGTATAATTTTACATTTAAAAATATTTATAATGAGAAAAGACACTATTAATGTTTTTACAGGGTTGAAAATCCAACTAATTTACAAAGCAATTTATTGCTTGTACAGCTCCATTTTGTGGTTTTTTTTTCAGAGTATTTCGTTTTCACTGAAGAGTTTTTTTAAACATAATTATTTCCTGGTACTTTTTCTGTTGGTCAGAATGTCTCCTTTCCCTTCCTATGGACTGATAGAAATCCATAAACTGACATTTTTAAAAGAACTTTTAGCTTTTTAAACAACAATATTCCATTTTTATGCTGCTTTCTGTCCAAGGTTCATAAGTGTGCTTATCTTCTGAAGTAAAACCACTTACTTCCTATGCACTTCTTAAATGATACAACTGAAATTTAATAGAGAATGTTAATGTGCTGATTTTTAAAGGGATTGGGCTCAGAAAGAGTACATTAGTTAAAAAAGGGAGAAACTTCTTTCTTGAATATCCCTATCAAACACAAAGAAAAAAAAAAGTCCTTGTAGTCCTTGTAAAATGGTTCTTTCCTGAAATGTCTGATCTTAGCTATCTTTAAGGGTTTTCAAGGGTCACTCATGAATAAAACAATGCTAGAAAGAATTTGAGTTCATTTTTAATAATAGGAAACTTGATTGTATTATGTATCTGAGGAACATTCAATAGATAAGAGAATGAAAATTAATGGAAACCTTAATGATGTAGAGAAAGTGCCGTGACAGCTGGAAATAAACCCTTTATTATTGTATGCTAGGAGTAACTAATTGATTCTGTACATTTATTTATCCAATAAATTCTATATTCATCCTGGTATGAATCCAAATTTGCTATCCAAACATGGAACACTGCATTAAAATTTTATGGTAACAGATTTCTGTGTTATATGCATTTTCTGTGTTGAAAGCTCTCAAGGTTCTTCAGGAGGATGAGAAATGCTGTGGAATACCTTATGCCATGGATCAAAACAACACACTCCTGTAGATTCTTGAAGGGCAAACCCATTTTAATCCTTCACTATGAGCTAGACCACTGGGAATGACAGATAAAAACCTCTGAAAGATCACTTTTATTTGGCAGCTCTTCTATTTGTATACTCGAAAGTCTCAAGGTCTGGACCAAGATCCAACTGCAGGACCAGCTGTTCATCAAAACCAGAAATACACTGTTATTTCTCTTAATCAACTTGCCATGTAGGTAGAAGGTGAGACATAAAACAAAGAATGCCATGGGCCAATCGCAAGAGGCAACGAACTAGACATGTCAGTTAAATAACTAATGTGTTATTTTTCACTGTATATCTAGAAGCAGCAGAATGTTTGAATTCTGATAAGAGAACTTGGTCAATGGCAACAAGGTGCTTTTTCCCCTTCACATGGAAGGTACAGCCTGGGAGAGGCGTGAAAATATCATAGAAACTTAAAATGTGAACAACTGAAAATGTTCCAGTTCTTCAGTGAAAGGCAATAGATACCTAACTAGAGGAGATAAGACCATTCAGGGATCTTGAATTGGAATACAAATTTCTTACACTCAGAGTGATTAAGTTTTTCTACAAATTCTCAATAAGTATGGGCAGTACAAAACTTTATTTATGAAAGACAAAGGAAAAGGATGTTGAAAAAAACTAAAATTATCTGGATAGTTCTAGCTGGAAGTGTGGGCTTTACCCTATGGAGATTACAGAATTTACATGTGATTTGCGTGTGAGGACCTACACTGGTATAGAAAAGTGCCAAATTGTCTGCAGTCCTGACTGACAAATAATGACTTAGGAAGGAGGTAATAAGGAAAGATTTGGTTGAAAAAATTCAGATCTCTGATACAACAGGAGTGAGTTTGAGTTGACGCTGCAGTTACAAGATGGGAGTGGCAGATGTGTGATTCATGCTCCTAGAGGCAATAGCTGAGTTGAGCAATGGACAAGAAATAATTTTACAAAGATAAAAAGATCCAGGACAGAACCATGTGAGACCCCGCAAAACAACTAGAGGGACAACCGCCGTAATGTGTGCTGAAGGAGTGGTTGCAAATAGACCCAGGAGGAAAAGCTGCAGAAGGCCGGGGGATTGAGGATAAAGTCATTACAGTCTGAAGAGGATGCAGAGTTCTTACACATGCCAGTTCTCACCATCTTCAAGAAAATGGTCATTGAAGACTTCGGTAAGTCTAGTTTCAAAAACCTACAAGACATGGATACTGGATTTGCAACAGCCTATGTTCACATGAGAATAGATAAACTCTTACACAAGCTTAGAGATGGTACCTGTGGTACACCCGTGACTCTTTTTCTCACTTCTTCAGATGAAATGCATTGGAGGGGAAGAGGAACTTAGGAGCAGGAAGAGATTAAGGAAAATCAAAAAAAAAAGAAGGAAAATTTAACACGAAAAATCAGCAGCTAGTGTGGGATGTTCATAGTGTGTCAAAAGAATAAAAAGAAATAAGATATGAGAGTTTCATCATAAGAGACCTTGAAGAATAGGAACACTCAGACTATGTTTCTTAGTATTCACCAGGAAGAAATCAAGATACTCTGCAGAGAGGAAAAAACAGAGAAGAGAAGGGATTTTCTAAACAGTTCAACAGTCAGCTGTATTATGAATACAACTAACATGGAGAAGTTTAGTTGGAAATGTGGTGAACCTGAAGCATGCATTGACAGATGTTGACCAGGAGAAATCAGCATGAGGAGAGAATTTCCACAGAGATATTTTGCACCCTGAGACGGGAAAACCCCAAATCAAGAGCTACCAATGGAGAAGACAAGAGAAGCAAAAAAATGAAGAGTAAACCCAAGGAATTTCACAGTCTCTGTAAAGGCAGGGAAGGCAAGAATTCCTGAGAAGCTGTTGGTCTTGGTGATCAGTACATGGCCAGATCCACAGATTGAATGCATCCATGGTAGAATTCCACTTCCCACCTTTACTGCTGGAGGGAGAATAGCCATGATGGAGGGAAATGCTTCTAAACAAACAAGTCATCACCTCTTCAACTTGTGTAACCAAGTGAGTGAGACTCATATTGCCTTACACTGATCTCTTGACAGCACAGACCTTTGACAGCCTTGTGTCTGTTTAAATTTATTTTGGCATTAGTTTCATCAAACTCCATGGTTTATCAACTTTTTTTCTGTTTTGTGCCTTTGCTTAGTTTCATGGCTTCTTATTAGTAAATCCTGAGATAAATTGATTTTAAATTTCTCTATATATGTACACACAGGGAAATAGTCCACAGAATTTGTCTTGCTAAATCAAATAAACATTTGTGTTTGAGTTTCTCTCAAAGGTTTGCTAAAAGACTCTTGAAAAGCTATGTGTAATTTTATCTTTTTTATTGACAAAACTTTAGCCAAGTTTTATAGCTGCTTTTTGATCTCACCTTCTCCCAAGGACTTTGATACTGAGGAGTGGCAGTGTCACTAATGCATCTGTCCTCTCCCAAAAGAACTATCTCCTCTTATTTTTTGTGTGTGTGTCCCCTCCATTTCTCAGGCACTAGATATTTAGATTTAGTTTAAATAAGGGTGTTTTCACCTGAGATATTATTTCCCGAAAAATCAGACTTTTCAGTTCAGTCCTGATGAGATGAGACCTGAAATACTTTTTTTAGTTCCCTTTCCACAGTCCCATAGGAATCTTCTTAAATGAGCTGTATCCACTTGTGACGTACCAAATTCCCTCTGCTATGTGTCATGGCTACCTTAATTCATCTGTATCAGAACATGGTACAGGTGAAATAAAATGCACAAGCTCATGATGTCATAACACCCATCAAAGATATCTTTGTAGTGTCCATACCATACTCAGGTATGCTGTCAGACTGAATAAGAAAATTAAAGGCCTTATCTTCTGCTTAATAACCCTTCCAAAATAGGGCAAAAGTGTAGCAACCCTCAAAATAAATAGATCAATTAAGTTGCCATGATGTGAAAATACCAAATGCCCAAATACAAGTATGAAATTTATAAGGTGTCGGAAATTTTCATCCTAGCACAATGAATAATGGCAGACAGAGATTTAAAAAAGAAAACAATGAACCTTTCCTTGGCAATTTGCCTTGTACCAAACAAACACCAGTCACCTCATACCTCTCTACAAGAAATCAAATACTCTGGGACTTGTTCTGTGGTTATATTGGAGTTTGTCTATAGGCTAAGACTTCTGATGTCAGTTATATATTTGTAGTGTTTGTTGATAGGGCATTTTATGAGGTCATAAAACAGATTGTGGGTTGCCAAATTTTACTCTGACAGTTAATGTGCTGCAGTGTGATCCATAACTCACTTCTGGAAGAGGCTTAAAATGAGAAAAAAAAAACCCAGTTCTTTAGCTTAATAGAAAGTTTCCTAAGATTAGAGTTTTATGATACTAGAAATTTAAATTGCATGTATTCTAACTGCTATTTAATTTTCCAAGCTATTCATCACAGATAATATTTAAAAAGTCCATCAGCCATCATTTAAAATAGTTATTAAGAGTAATTCTCTTACTTTTCATTAAGTTTCATGTAATTCTTTAATCTTCCCTCCAAAAATCTACTCCACCAGGCAATAGTATTTCTTGGAAGTGAGAAATGCCATACTTGCAAGAAACAGGATTTGGGATTTTATTGCCAAAAACAAATGCTTGCTGGTGGGGCAGCACTGTGTTAGAAGGGCCATGACTTCATGGATGGCATTAATCTGATGCTCAATGGCATGATGAAAAGACCCAGGCCAGAAATTAAAGAACTGCTAATTGATTTTCAGTGCTTTTAAGAGGCACCTTTCAAAGAAAACAGCCTGATACTTGCAGAAATAGATGTCCTTTATAGTTACCCCCACCCTTTTGCAGTTAAATCCATAAGTAGTGAGCTACAACAAATTAATTTTCAGGATCTTCAAAAAGTGGTAGTTAGATATATAAAATGCAGGTAATATCATTATTAGAAGTCCTACAGATGAGGTTTTTAAGATGAGGCTTTCATCTCTGTTCAGAGATACAGAGCAATAACATGGGTGTGTCTTTGTGATTATAAACCTCCATTTGACACTGAGGTCCAATTACAAGTAAGGCATCATACTAAAAAACTTGAAATATAAGAGGAGATAATACACACACTCTCAAAGATTACAACTAAGAAGAGGAATTTAAATATATCATCAGGTATCATGCTGCATAGTGCTGTGCTAACAGCAGTTTCACTGAATTCTCCTTTGAAACAAAGTGCACATTGATGTTTTGCAGCTGGTGTAGGAAAGGAACTTCTAAGACTGATTTGTGAGACAGTAGGGACTTGAGTTTGCAGTTAAGACATAAGATATGATCTTCCTTCACCACTACCCTCTCCTCTCGACCTACTTTCCCTTTATTTTAGTAAGAAAAAGTCTGAATCCCAGCATCTGTCAGGACTAAAGAGATGAATCAGATCCCACATCCACAACTGGTCCAGTTCCTCAGCACCCTCACAGCAAAGGATTTCCTCCTAATATCTAACCTAAACCTAAACTCTTTCAGTGCAAAGTAATTCCCGTTTGTCCCATCACTATCTACGTAGGCAAAAAGTCCCTCTGCAGCTCTCTTGTAGGCCCATTTTAGGTACTGGAAAGCTGCAATAAGGGCTCTCTGGGGAGATCCTTTTCTTCTCCATGTTGAACAGCCCCAATTCGCTCATCCTGTCTTCACCGAAGAGGGGCTCAAGCTCTCCCATCATCTTCATGGCCTTCCCTTGGATCACTCCAGCAGCATACTGGCATATGAAAGGTCAGGAGCTGCTATTTGGGATAGAGTGGCACAGGATAAGGCTTTGACTAATGCATACATTCGTTTCATTCACCTGCAAGTGAAAAGCTAATAAGTTAACACTGTTGCAAGGACCTTCAGCCAGTCAAACCACACAAACATCCTGTCTAACATCACTGAGCAGGTTTCTCATCTGCAGAGCCATCAGGGCCTTTGCTGCAGTTAAAGGCAGAGGTTTCTGCACAGTAGTAACACTGAAAAGCATCACTAAGGACTGAACATGCAGTTTCCGCTAGCAAGAAATGTATGCACTTCTTACTGGGCTCCTCATCTGTGAAAGCCACATAGTACAGAGAAAAGAAATATGGTAGTTAAAAAGAATGGCTTCCTGCAAAAGCCAGGATGAGGATATTATTGAATTGCTATAGTGCATTTAAATAATTGAGCTATCTATGATTTCATTTTTAATGGTTTAGAAGTCACATCACATTTGAGTATACCAGCAGCTACCACCAGCCAGTTACAGGTACAGCATGTCAGAAAGTCTAGCCCCAGGAGATGTACACAGCCATTCAAATTTCAGAGTTAACACCAGTGATTCAGGGGCTAATTCATACAGAAGGTGGTAGCCAAAGAAATCTCAGCTGTCCTTAGATACTTCACAAGAAAGGTATGCTGAGCCAGTGCTGTTGATGAGAGTTTTCACAACTGGTGGTGCAATGTAGAAGTCTAGTTTTCACACATTTTTACTTATGAATGGTGTAAATCACAGGATAGTCACTCCAAGAAGGACTCATATGCTTATGTCATTGGCATACGGAAGATCCAGATCATGCCCAGCAATGAAGCCAGTGTGAAATTATCTGCCAGATTAAATTATCAATAACCTGCAAATCAGTAAGCCATTTAAAAAATTCACTGCACTGCAGATAAAACAAGTTAAATATAGAACCTATTGTTTGGCTCATATTTAAAAATAAATAGGAAGAAAAAATGAGAAAGCTACTTAAATTCAGCTCATATAAAACATATAAAGGCAACGAAAAATTTAAAGGAGGTCTTAAACAACATCGACTGTTTTCTTCTACCTTCATTACAGAAGAACAAACTGACTCATAAGTGAAATGTATTTAATATAGTCATATAGTCTTAAGGATAAGAAATGCAATGCCATAAAGATGCCCGTATGAAGACTCTGAAAACCTTTTGGAAAAACAGGTATAATTCTTATCAAAATGATATTAGGCTTTACCACTAAAAGAAAAAATGCAAACACATCAGTCTTATAAAATGATCTTAAAATCAAATCAATGACTTGTTACGTCCATATTTTCACAATGTTTTATCTGACCTATTTCATTTTTAAATGCTTTAGGCATACTGCTGGCTCTGTGTGTAGTGGGGGTTTTGAAGACTGAAGCAGCTAGCACTCAGATATCTAAAAATAGAATGTCAAGATTTTAAGTGATAACTAAGCTTTCTTTCATTAAAATATATTATGCTTCCCTATATTTTCTTTATTGTTATTCCTTGTCTTCAGGCATGAGCTGCTGCAAAGAAAATATTTGATCAGGATAACAATAATTTAATTTTAAACTTCACAGTTTAGAAAAAAAATAAATAAAAGGGGGAACTCAATACATTCATCTAATTCATATCACATAATACCCTCCCTTGAAGAACTGCTTTTATGTATATTTGTGCCAACTTCACCATTGAAAACCTACTTTTAAATTCCCGTCAGGTGCTTTCTGCTTGAAGGGCTCCAGTGTGTGGGTGGCTGTTTTTTCTTGTATGTGCCATGATGAGTCTCCTCCTCAGAGAGCTGGGGGAGGAGGGAGCAGGGACTGTTTTTCCTCTTTTCGTTTCACACCACATTTGTAAAATGAGAGACAAAATGTCCTACCTCCTGAAAAAACCTGTCCTGGAAAATTTTAATGTTCCAGAAAAAAACCTATCAAACTATTTTATGTGCTGGTATTTAATACCATACACCTCATCTGCTATTAGTGGCTTGCTAATTTATATCTTTGTGTAAAAATCTGTAATCTGGATTTGTTTGTGTGTTTCCTTCTTCCATGTAAACTGAAAGAACATAATTTCATCTTATCTGCCTGGAGATCTTGAGACAATATTCCCTGACTTTGGCTCTAAATGGGATGGAAAAGATTTTAAAGAATCTGTTGATGAACAGGAAATTCATAAAACCAGATCACACATAATTTTCTAAATAATTTATATTGTTGCCTTTTATATTCGTTTTATTTTGTCATCATAACAGATTATGATCTGTCCTGGTAACATGCTGTATAAATTCCACTTGGCATAAATTTCTGTAATAATGTACCCTTTAAGGGGAGAAATCTTTCTCTGTAAATAGTGTGCAATGGAATATATACAACTGGAAATTTTTTAAATATTTCCCTCACAAGCCAAGGGATGAGCCAGCCCCAGTTCGAGTTCATGAGCAGTTTGCACACACAGGCTTTGAGTGGGGAATCACATTGGGATATCCCACCAGCAACAAGGGGGCCACCCTCCTCTGCTGCAGTTTCAGGAGTAGCCTTATGCTCCCTTTGCACTGAACGAGGTTACTGAGTAAATAAGGTTACAAAGTACCTCAGTCTGCCACTTGTCCTCACTAGGTTGTTGTGCTTTATTTGATGTCATTAGTCAGAAACCCTAACACTTTTAATTTGCTTCATGCATAACACTTGCTGCAAGAATTAGGCTTGTTGCATGATGGGGTATATAAACTATAATACCACCCACTTAGAATGACATTTTCTTCTGGCTTTTACAGCAGTAGAAAAAGTACTAGCATCACAGTAAATGAATAACGTTACTGTTCCCTACACAGTTACATATTAAGTTTCAAGGTAACAAAATGGTGTAGAAGGAAAATTAGTCTCAAAAATGTCAAATGCAAGAAGGCAAAAATAACGTATTTTGTCAGCTTTTCTGGTTCACAAACTGAAGCTATGTTAATCACCCCATGTTGACTGTGCTCCCACCTTTACCTCTGTTGACTCTGAACAGTGGGTAGTTGTTCATCAAAAGAGATGCTGTTGAGAATTGCCTGGGTGTAAAGAGCTGTCAGCACAGCAGAGGATAAACGCACAATTCCCTTCTGCTTGTCATGACTCAGAGGTGGATTTTGGGTCATAATTTTAAAAAGATTGAGGCTTTGAGTGTCACCATAGGCTGCTGATACCAAAGGAAAGTAGTCCATGTGGGTCAGCTTAACTAAGTCATCTTCCCACTCCCTTTCACCCCACTACTCTGTCTGACAGGCTCTTTCTCTGGCAACCTCCCAGAGGGTTGGGCACTGCCACTGCCTGCAGCACCTTCCTTAACCCTCTCTCGCACAGTCCAAGCTCCATCCTGGTTTTACCAAGCAGCATGTACTCTGAGCCAGACCTTAATTATTTATATTTTGCTGTGCAATGTACTATTTTTTTGTGTCATGCTTTTGAATGCCCAGCCTGTTCATGAAAGTCATGGGAAACAGTCCTTCCTCATTGTCTCTGTTCCCTAATCAGCACTGAAAAGACACTGAAAATCTTGTGGGTTAGCTACAAGAAGTTGGGCCAGCAATGTGTGTGCTTTATTACAGTTGGCTAGAGAGTTGGAGACATTCTCCTACTGACATAAACTCTGCTACTTTAATTACAGCAAGGTGTAAACTATACCAACCTACAGTTGTGTACACCTGAAGGAATGCATTATTATCATAAGACAGAGAAGGAAAATAAATCACACCCTCTGACAAAATACACTGGTACATAATCCTTGTGTAAATGAATCCTCAGGCTCATTCTTCCCTAACAGTCCCTGCTAGCTCTCTTTGTGCCTCTGCTTGATGGGAAATGCAGCCTGTCAGTGCAAGGGTTGGGGTCCCCTAGGCATCACCTGCAGAGCATGACTAAGAGTGTTGGTGGACACACACACATGACCAGGTAGGCTGAGGATGGTGACCCCTAGATTAAGCCAAGAGAAAAAGACTTATTCTTTAGGGCAGCTTTGAGCTTTGCTGCTCCCCAGTGCTAGGGAAGGGGGCTAACAAGGTAAAAAGCAGGGAACAATGAGACAGACATTACGAAGTCCATCTTAAAGTGAGTCTAAGGGACTTATTGGAGCAAATAAAATTTTCAGTGCTTCATCCTATTATATGGAGGCTGCAGCTAGGGATATTGTAAGGGCTCAGCTTGTAGGCAGTCCCAGCTCAAAGCTCAGCAGGGAAACACTCCACCAAATGCAGAGGCTGCAACCATGCAGAAAGGGTGTCTGCGAGGACAATTTTCCCTGGAGTTAATGCCATCAAGGTGTGCTTGGGAGAAACCAGGTGCTTCCTTGCACATATTCTGTGAGGGGGCAGAAGCACCTCCTTGTGGTGCTGGGGTACACTGACAGTTTTGGTGCTCTCCTGCACTACAGTTTAACATAAAAGCAAGGGGCAGCCTGCTGGTTTTGTGTCTTTCCAGACACAGAGAGCTGCATGAGACAGACCCAGCTGACCACCAAGGGGAGTTCATCCACCAACAGCTCAAGGGATGCACAAGGGACAACCCCTGGGCAGGATCAGCTCCCACACAATTGCAGCACTCCACAGAGGCCAGAACACATCAAACAAGGACAAGAACAGCCCCCTTTCTAATGACCTAGGGAGGCCTTGGTCAAATTCAGATATATTCAGCACATCAAGATTGCACCCATAGGATGCTCAAGGTCCCAAATCTGATTTTAACTGCTGTCTGCCTGTTTGTGGCACTGATGCTCTAGGAATGATATTTCATGTATTCTTCCCAGCTAGAATTGTGCCCGACCATCCCCTGCCAGGGATTTTAACACCTACCTTGCTCTTCTCTCCCACTGTATTTTACCAGTTCTTACATTGCAATGTTGTTGCTGTAATAGGATAGTGTTGTGCCTCAGTATGTTCTGAGATGTGTCTGAAAAGTGGATTATGGGGTAAGTTGTATTTTCTAAGTGTTTCCTTTAGCCACTTTCAATTGATGATACAATCTTTCTCTTACAGAAAATTTATTCTCCCCTCTTCCTCCCTCATTTTCTGAATAGCCTGTTCAGAGAAAGTGCACACAGAGTAGAAACAGGCTACAATGACACTGACTGAGCAATTCAGCTTATGGTGCTTAGTTCAGACAACAAGCAGTCAGATGCTGAAGATGATGGTCCATCCACGATGCTTCCTCCTCATCTAATTCTGTCTCATAAACATAAACCATACATGAACACTCACATAAAATCAGCTGAGAACATGGCAAATGGAAGGTCCTTCCATTTGCAGATGAGTAGCACCTGCCCTACAACTCCTCTGGAATTGGCCTTCTTAGACTTGATAACCTCCTCTCTGGATGTGTCAACCAGCTAGGGTGTTCTCATGCACCTCACCAGAGCATAATCCCAAAGTAGGGATTATAAATGTTTTGGGGTTAATGATAAGACTAGTTAGCAAACCTCTAAGCACTATCCTTTATAAAACAAGGCTGATATATTGCCAATGCTTTTTCAGTAGAAGAATTAATTATATCTCACTGTGAAGAAATCTAAACTGCTGTTCTTCATGCAGCATGGCTATCAAGGCAAAAGAAGGAGAGTGACAGCAGAATCCAGCACACAGAGAATGCATGGACGTGGGCTCTTTGGGGTTTCTCAAACTGAATTTTAGAAAATTTATTCTACCTTCTTTGTTATTGCTGTTCAGGAGGATCTAAAACAGCATTCATGATAAAGCAAAGGTTCACACTGAGACATAATGTAAGCAATTTATGTGTTTCTCACTAGAGCTATTTGAACCTTTTCGAATGCAGAAGCATCTTTAAAACACATATTCCCTATTGAGATAAATAGGGCATCTATTTCATTAAATTACTCACATAACTGGGTGTTAACATACAGTCAGAATGAATCTCCAAAGAGATATTTATCTGAATATGTGATGTCCTAGCTAAATGCTATTCCATATTTCTGGAAATACGCTTAGCACATTTAATGCAAGGCAATTCACAATTGTATGCAGCTACAGTTCTTATTTTAAAGAAATACTTCACCTGATGCTTCAAATATTAAGCATTATGCTAATAGATAGACATGAAAATGAAACTTGTTACGGGGACTGGGCAGGTCAGCTTAAGAATGCCAACTACAGGAAGTCTTTTCCTCCTCTGAGAGCTCTAGACCTGACCATCATCCAGCATGGGAGACTCACTGGTGGACATTAGACATTGTTAGACAACAGATTCTGTATTGCTGTGTGAATAAGAGAGCTGTGGCACCAGTTAAGAGTTCCTCAGATTGATGTGTCTTGCAAAGCATAAAGAAAATAGAAACCTCCTATAAGTCTTTCTAGAGGAGTTTCCCAGATGAGTTATTTGCTTCATCTGTACATTTGCTTCATCTTTCCAGCTTTCCCAACTTGTGACAGGGTAAAGCCAGGCTTGGATTTTCACTACCAGTTACTCGTCTACAGCTGTTCTCTTATTGAAGGGTCATGGAGAGCAGGAGAATCGGCAGCCACTAGATTTTAATATAGCTCGGGTCAGACAAGTTTCCTTGTCCTTAGGACTTTTCCAGCCTGACAAGGAAGCAGACAGTCTAGATAGTCCAGTCTTCAGATCTGCTTTCTTGCCTTGAATCCAAGTGGAGGTTATATACTCTAGGTTTATTTTATGTATTTGTGTGTGTATATATATATAAATATATATAAAATATATATATATTTCACACACATGGATAGATGCATATCTTTGCATGTTTGTCTGGCTATCTATCTATCTATCTATTTATTCATGTTTCTCCTCCTGAATTTCTCTTCCCCTGCAGTTCAACAAGCAGAGAGCAGGGGATCTGCTAAATAGCTGTTCCTGGTCTGAAATGAGTGGCTAAGTTCAGACACTGTGTTTCAAACTAAAAATCAAATATGATTTTATTTCCCCTTGGAAGATACAGAATATTTACCCTGATATGAAACCTGTTTCAAGATATAAATTACCTGCAGGCCACTTGGACTGGTAATATTAGTATTCCTGTTGAAGGTCCAATTTAACTGTATATTTTTTATTTCAGTTCTGAGTTATTTGATTGCCATGATGATCTTTAACTAAACCATTGCTCTTGATATCTGCCATTTCCTGAATAGTTCCCCTTCCTATAGTAAGAGATCTTGGACATAAAATTTACCAAGCAGGCATTTAGATTAAAAGCAAGTTAAGACTAAATGTTTGCGTATGCTGAGAACTTACTACTTGCATATACTTGTAGATGTAATAAATAAGTCTGCTTCTTAGTGTGTATAAATGTAAATGCATGAAACATGTATTTATGCACCTCTTGAGATGCAAAATTCTAAAAATACTGCAAGAACAGTGAAACAGGAAAATAAGCTGTTACCCAGGAATCACAGGATTTCATGCTCTCTCTGAGTGCATGTGTTGACTGTGCAATATTTAAGGCTAACAGAGTAGTTACGAATTTCTTATAAGTCTCACACATCCTTTCCCTGAATGATCTCAGAACACATTAAAATAGCTGGTGTACTCTACTTAGCTAGAATCGACCACTGGAAAATATTTCAATTTTAGTGGAGTGTCTTAAGCCAAAAAAGTCAAATGACGGGATCAAATAAATTTATATTAGTTAGAGTATAGACTAAGTTTTATTTAAAAGCTCTTCTACACAGCAATAGAGTGAACATTTCATTATCTGGAACCTCATGCTGAATCTAGGCAGATTTCCCAAAACATTATCTTAATGCTCACACAAATGTAATTACTATTAAATCAATATTTTGTATTCAAGCCTAATTACAGTACATGAATTAGACTACTACTGAAGAGATGTGTAGTTGGCTGCTTAGTAGACTTTAGCTGGTTGATATTTAAACTGACTAAATATCTCAGCTTTGGCTGCCCCAATGTGAGTACACAGTGTTAGAATCAAATTTTGCTGGCTTTGATGATTGTCACGTGTACAGTATGTCTACAAAGAGCTATCAGTCTTACCATCCCTGAATAGGTTCTCAAGGAAAACATGACTCCTCTTTTTCAGCTGGCATTCACACCTCTGAAAGGTATGGTTTTCTCTGTAAAGTTGCAGAGGAGGATTTAGAACAGCACTTTTATTAAGGGCTGAGACGACACCAGTTGCAAACAAATGAACTAAGGTGTTTTAAGGACTTTTTGCTTTGACATGCTCCCTATTCAGAGTTATTTTTACCTTCCAGTAGTCATTGCAACACCTCAGTCCTGGGATCTCAAATCTGAACTATCAGAGAGGGAAATGGAAATTGGATAGGCCAGGTAAGATTCATCTAACTTTCCAGTAGTTTGTCATCATAAGGACTACAAGATCAATGCTGCACAGAAAAATACATTGCCATAGGAACCACACCCAAATTATCCCCTCTTACAGCTTCTGACAGCAGACATGCCACTATCTTATTCTAAGTCCTAAAGAGTGAATAAAAAAATGTTCATTTTCTGGCATAGGAATCAGACTTCATCATAGTCAGAAACTCCAAAACTTCCATACTATTTCCCACTGCTTATTAGCAATGTTCTCAGTATGTGCAGCTCCTGCAGGACCCTTCTGCTATAAAATATTCCCCCCTGAGTTTACTCTGATGGTGTGTAACGAGCATTCACACAAAGTAATTACAGCTTCAATTTGTGCACTCATTCTCATTGTCTTTTCCAGAGAACCCAAATGTATGAGGCCCACTAAAAGTGCTTCTCCAGATGGCAGATAGAGAACATGGAATTATCATATTGATGCAACCTCACTGTCTTCTGCAGACTTTTAGTAAAATGATGTTGAAAACAATGGAGAAATGGAAGACAGCAAGGTTTCTTTGCTTTTCTTTGCCTCCATATAAAAATATGGAGAAATATGAGGCATCCCACATGTATTAACTTTGTTCATTGGAGTTTCACCACCTGAACATGAACTCCCAAAGAAGATCTAAGGAAAGAGGTTGTTTTTATTAATATTGAACAAGAAGGGAGAAATGTCTTTATCTGTCTCAAAATCCAACACTCGGTTTTGCAAATAATGATGACAAAGTAATGTATATTGGATACAATATTAAATGGAAGTACAGGATGGACCTTGAAAACTCCCTTTTTCTGTCAAGTGAAAGACTAAATGAAAGATTAAGGCACCTCAAGTGAAGAGGTTTAAGAGGCAATTAAGTCATGATCCATTTGTTCTGTATAAAAGGAATATATCTCACCGCAGCAGACTCTTCGATCTAACCAACTCAGGCTCTCCAAGAGATACTTGAGTGCTCGAGTATGGATTAGATTGAATTTTTTAGGATTATATTTTTGAAAAGAAATTAACAAGCTGTTACAGCAGATTACAAAGGACTGTGCTAAGTTTCTGCTACAAGGGCTCTTTTGGTCAAGACTGGATGTTTCTGTAAGCAGTACCCTCAGTTGACTCAATATGGAAATCTCCAAAGATGGTTTCCTGGCAAGTGAGGAAACAAAAGTTCCTTTTTACTTGAGATCTATTGAGAGATATATATCTTTTTAGTATAAGTATAGAGGACAGTTTTTTTCTGGTTTTGGACTTAAAAATCAGTGCCAAATCTAATTTTTCTTTAAAAATGTGTCTCGTGAGCTACTACAGGAAATGTGGATGGAACACATTGTTTATCTCAGCAAGCCCTTTATTTCTTTAGGTTTGGTGGTGATGGTAGTTGTTTGGGTGTGTTTTTGCTGTTGTTTTGTTTTGTTTCTTTGTTTTTTTCTTTCTGACTCTAGGAATGGTAAGCTTATTCCTGTTTGGTTGGCTGAGTAAATGGTCTTACGTTAGAACTTTTTCTCCTGTCTTTCACTCTTGACTGATTCATAGGTCCACTATGGAAGCAACTTAAAATATGTATTAATTTGCTAAATGTCAGCAATCTGAATAATTCACAGGTCTACTTCTACAACATTCTAACTTGATTATGAATCACCAACAAAATGAAACACATGCACTGGGCATACTTTTTGCCTATGTGTTTGATATAATTTTATGCCTCTCACTAAACATGCCCTCAGGACAGATATGAATATTAAATCTAAAATAGCAGGCTTATTCCTCTAGAAAAACTAGTGCAAACTCTTCTTGTAGAGTACTCTGGGATTTCAGGTTTTCATTTTTCACTCCATGCATTAGAATCACTACTTTACAATTTTTCTTACATATGCTTTTAGAGACAAACCCATATTCTGAATTCTATTGGTATGCTTAAAATCTAGTACAGTCTGCACCATAAAGTAAAACAAAGCTCCACAGGTGGTTACATAAAAAAAAAAATCATTGTTAAAATCTATTCAGTGCACATCCAGAGTAGCCTGAAGCATTGTTTCTTCAAAGAAGCACTGATTCTGCTCATTCTGCAGTGAATAACAGAACAGATTGGCAGCAAGAGCCTCTGGGCCTGCCCTGCAGAGCTTTCAAAATCATGTCTTTCTTGGCAATAGTCTAATGAGACATCTAAGCTTCTCTTTGCCAGATTAATATTTTTGGCAGGAACAACCACATTTAGCATAAAATACCAGTAATCAAGGTTGAGCAGCTTGGGTTTTTACACATTTTCCCTTTTCCTATTAAAAAAATAAATCAGAAACTAATAATCAGAGACCTTAAAAATTTCTGCAATACCAGCTCACGTGTCTTGGCACAGGATATTCTATTCAAGATAACTTCCTTCAGACTTCTTTCCTATTCTGCAACTTTTATACTTCAGCATGTCAAGTGCATTCACTTTGGTCAGAATAAAAAAAACAGACTGTGACACCCTATCAAGGTTATCCTCACAGACATCAGTAGTAAGGTAGAGGTTACTCCTACCTCATTTGTAACTTATCAAATCAACTCAAGGTAATTTTAAAGACCTTATCAAGCAAATCTCTCAGCTAGATCTGTGAAAGGTGTCTATAAGTAAGATTTAAAGCTTCACCACTTTTCAGCACCCAGGTATCATCCATTCCTAGGAGCTCTCTGGGTTCTCTAAGCATCTTTCACTGGAAACCTCAACATCTGTCTTTGGACAAAGCAAAAATCATGTAAATCTGAATTAACCTGAGCTTTAAATTATCCAGCTTGAATCTCAGTAATTATTTACATCTTCTCAGTGTGAGTCTTCTCAGATTAACATCACCAGCAACAGCAGCATAGTTTTACTGCCTTTTGTAGATAGTGGGAGACCTGAATCATGTTCTTCTCTCCCCTGGGGAACCCTTTATTAGATTATGCCTTCTACATGACCATGGCACTTTGGTGCACACCTATCCCATCTTGGCAGCTTGTGTTAGAAATCAAGGCCTGATCCACATTTAAACTCTTCAAGGTCACTGCCATTCAGAGCAGATTAAATGCATACACTGAGCAGAGTTTGATCACGCTGCATCTATGCTGTCTGTAAGGAATGAACTGATCCAAGCTACCTTTTGAACAATGTCAAGGTTTTCTCTCAGAGGGAGCTCTCTTCTTGTAGACAGAAATCAGAAACAAAAAAATGTGTACATGGTTGGGCAATGAGAGGATCAGAGCCCCAGAGCAAAAGAGAGAATAATCCAATTCAACAGGATATGTGCCCCTAATGTGGCTGCTCCAGTTCCCATGGAGTCCTTAACTCTCTGGTGGGAAAAGCTGAAGCCTGACTGTACAAGACGACCATATGAGAAAGGCAGATTTGGATTCCTGTTCTTCTTTTGCTGACTACACAAGAGTTTTCTGTCCTGTCCTTAGAGCCACTGGAGCTGGAGTGTGTCTGGCTTTGCTTCAGTGTTAGCCACCTACCCTCCTTCACTGATCTTACTCAGTGGCTGTTTAGCTGTTTCTTGCAAAAAAGAGTTGGTTTTCTGGGAGATATTTAATTTCTGAAAATACAGTATATCACTAGTGATAAAAATTTCACCTGCAGAAAAAAGGATTTCTCATAAACTCTTTTGGACAACAAAAGGGATAAAATGAATGTTTTCCATACTTAAAGCAAGTGTTTGGGGGGGATTTGTTTGTTATTTTTTGTTGTGGGCTTTTTTTTTAATTTAAATCACTTCCAATCACTGAGCTAGGGGATAAAAGGGTACCATGTGTATTTTTAACTTTTTGCAAAATGGCTGACATAGACACCTAAATCCAGGAGATAACACATTATCATGAATCTGGATGAGAAAAAAGAGCATTTCTGCAGCCAGACCATATAAGAGTGTTCAGTGGAAAGAGACCTCCTGGATTGCTGAATTCCAGTCAACTTTCACACATAAAAATGCATTTTCATGGTTTTGCTAGTAGAATGATCTAAAGGCACGTATTTGAATGGTTGAACACTTGCTTGATCATCTGTAAATGAGGAACCAGTGGTCCTCTGAGAGGTTGTTTCCTGTGAAAAAGGCTGTTCCACAGTGCCAAGGCACTCTCTGGGTAGGGTACAGCCTTCTGACCTGACTGCCAAGCAGATCTGTTGCTCTGAAACTAGAAAGGTTCACAATCCACCCTAAATTTATGCCTTGCCAATTTTCCCAACCTGTTTTGGTGCCAGCATTGTTTTGTTTTTTTTTTTTTATAAGCAGCTTTTCTCCTTTTTTGTGAGGAAGCTCTTCTCCCACTTCTATTTATTAACAGCAGTCACATACTACATCAACTTCCATTTCATTGCATGAAAGAAGATTGGAGTTTTTTTAAGTTTCTTCCATATGACAGATTACAAGCCTCCCAGTTCAGAGCACGAATTAATGAGCAACTTCTAACTACATTTTATAGTATAAGAATGAGGAGGCAACAAAGGAAATTAACAGCTAATGGGCTTAAGGCAAAAAAAAAGGTGGTTCTTTACACAATGTTGAGTTAAGCCATGACAATTTCTGTCACAGGATATTATGGTTGCCAAAGTTGAGATGAGTTCAAAGTGATTAGATAAACTGCAGGAAAGGATAGGAAATGCAAAGATATCATCTATGTCTGAGGGAGTCCCTGATCCACAAACTGCTGGAGGCCATACAACCATCCCAGCAAAACCCACTGTACGCGCAATCTTCAGTCTTCACAGCGCGTTCACTATCAGACAGTGTTGGAAGCAAAACAATGGGTCCCCCTTTGATCTCCTGCTGTCTGAAAATTTTCTTCTATTTGCCTTAAGTGCCTTTCTTTCTATGTTATTCAGATTTATTTCCACTCCACAAGCACATCCATTTCTTTCACTGCTTAATTTTTATCTTAACTTTGAATCATCAAGTTAATTTCACCAGTCATTTTCCACTCCTTGCGTCAGGGTCATTATTTGTCTATAAAACCAGAATTGATCATAATACTGATCATTGAAGAATACAGTTTGGGGCTTACTCTTCCAGTGTAAAATTTCCTCAGGTAATGCCATCTTCTTCATCCACATTCCTGCTTCCCTCACAGCTCCTTTGCTTTATGGAGGAAACCTTCTGCAATTTATTTACCAGACTCCCTTGTCAAATCAGAACCAAAATATACATTAACTTTATGAGTTACAACTAAACTGTCATTAATGAACAATTCCACAACTTTATGTTCAGTATTCCTATACTTATACATGAAAGAAAGATTGGTCTTTAATAGCTTTTGGAAAATCTACTGCAGGTTGATTTTTCTTAAACTGTTGTACTCTTTCTGACCTCTCTTAGAACTTCTTCAGATAACCAATCCCAATACTTTATGTGTTTCTGGTAATCTTTTCACTTATTTCAGATGTCTTTCCTAGTGTATTTCAGCAGTGGGGACTAGAGGAAAGGCTTTTAATACAAACCTCTGCCAGGTGTAATTTCTTTGCCCAAAGAGATCTTGTGATCTCCTTCAAATTCAAGACTTCACTCCTGCAGCTCTAATTAGTTCCCACAGGTGACATCCACACTGCAACAAAATGCTCCCAAATATTCCTGTATACTCAAGCTAATGAGCATGCAATATCCTCTGTTTTTTACAGTAAACTTTCCTAGACACCAAAATGTTGTGACAACTTAGAAAATGCTGAGTGGGAATCGTTGCTGGGACATCCCTAAACTGTCCCTGGGAACTGCTGGGGAGCATACTTAGTTGGCACCAGGCAACAGTGTGCAGCTTAATGGGATAGATGGTGAGTCTAGTGCCTGGGAACATGCCAGGCACTGCTGGTTGTATATGAGTATGGAGCCAGCCCTGACGTGTCAGTTTGAAACAGCCTTAACTATAAGGCTATTTTTGTTTATTCTTACACTAAATTTATGCTGAATCAACTCATCATCATCCAGTACAAGGTCACTCTCTACAAGCCAGTGTTCTCAGAGATTTCATTACTTACAGAAATCATTGTTTGACAATCATCACCTAATGGTGATTCAACGATCCTGGAAATGCTCCATGGGTTTAAGGTGTTTTAATGCTAATCTGGATATTATTTTTTCATCAGGGTAGCACTTTTTCATCCTAGACATATTTTAACCTTTATGCATTTAAAGCCTTTTTCTTTTGTCTCATTTCACAGTGACTGTGAAAAATAAACTCTGCAGCTATTCTGGGTATGCTGCCAGTTATTAGTGGCATAGATAGTCCTGTAAGTAGGATATCTTAAACATCTTTGTCAGTTTAATTTTTTCCTTGTAAAAACCTGAGAAATGGCTTATAAGAGATTTTCACTGTTCAGTTTAGATAGTAGGCATACCAAATGTTCTAAAAATAAGACAGTTCATAGTAAAAACTATGCAAGGTGTTTTCACCAACCTAATCTGCTTTTATAGGCCATGTCTGATGCCTGAAATGAGGTGGTGGTGGTGTTTTTTGGTTTTGTTTTTTTTTTCTTATTTTATGTTTGTTTGTTTGTTTGTTTTCCCACAGAATAAAAAAAAGGGTGATTGTCTTTTCTAGTTGTTTGTTTTTTTTCCCCGGAAAACAGCGAAATGAAGAAATGGACAGACAGGTGGGTACGGGAAAGGCTACAATTTCCGGTTCTCACTCCTACATACAAGTGTTTGCACTTTGGGAAAAGAAATGGCCCAGCACAAGTCCTTGCACTGGTTTAAAAATCTATTATTTCATACATGGATCATTCTGAATTTAAATCTAGTGTCTGGAAGCAAGATATCTCTTTAACTCTGTGCCAGGATATTTTCCACTTCAAAGAGGACTTGTGCTCATTGAAGTCTTTTATATAAAAAGTGACATCTATCCCTGCAGTATTACATACAGCTTACTTGTGCAGAAGTACATTTTCATCAAAACAGAGAATACTGGTGCTTTAGTAAAGAACAGTAGGCCTTTTCTGCAGCTCTACAAATTGTAACCCATAGATAAAAAATATTCTTCTTAATACAATGATCTATTATTTTATTAGAGATCGTGTTAGGAAAAGTTTTAAGGTGAATGTGATACAGATTATGAAGCAGTACAATACATGAGTTTTGGAGTTTGTAAGACACCTTTTTGTTTATGTCATTTTAACTTGTTTTCCCAAAGTGACATTTAGATTAAATAGCTAAATGGCTTCCATCAAGGGGAATGGCAGCACATTGTAAATAATTTTTATCAACAACTCTTCTAAAGAATAACATGATTAAAGAAGGTCTCAAGTCTGAATCAATCTGAAGGAATAACAGAAAGATTAACTCCATGTTTAGTGAATGCTACAGAATTTATTCAATCAAGTCTCCAAATAAGCATGGAAAGTACAGGCCTGACTACAATTGAATGTATCTGAAATAAGACACTTCACATGGCTGATTGAACATGAGCACACAGACAAATGGAACTGGAAAGTTTAACATAGAAAGTTTAAATTTTGTGGTTCCTACCATCATTTATAACAATCACTAACATGTAAAACAACACAATGGGCAATCCATCTCGCAGACGACACAGAAGCTTCTAAGCTAAGTCATGGCAACAAACTAATTTAAGAATTAATTTTCATGCATCTAGGTATCACAACTTGATTTCAGAACTCAAATGCTATAAAAATGTACTACCTCCTCAAGTTTAGAGTAGAAACATACAAAAAACCACTTATTTGGCGAAGACAGAATGATTCAGCAAGTTCCAGGCACTTGCAAAATAAGCATTTTATGTTTGCAGCTGCATGTGTCTCTGAAGGACGAGCTTCCAAAAAGAAACGAAGGAAGTATTCCAAGAAGCAGCAATGCTATGCTAAGAAAATCAGCAGCATAAGATGCTCACAGGAAAAGTTTTTCTTTTCCTCAGTTATCACAATTAGAGCCAAAATTCATTTACTTGGAATTAGTATCACCAGATGGAAGTCATAATATATGTATATTTTTCTATATCTTACTCCATTTTTCATTAAGAAAATTTAGAATCAAATATTAAAGCCTTAGTATTAAACACAACACAGAATATGTTTACACCAACACAACCTGCCTGCCATGTCTCACATTTCATTTCTCCTATACATTTGTTCATTTATCATCTCTTATCCTCTGCATCCTAACTTGCATGCTTAAATCTTCACTTTAGAGTACCATAAATAATAAATTATTTTAAAAACACTGTATATGCCTCAAGGTTTTATATAAATTAAATGTTGTACCTGAAAGGCATCATTAATCAGTAGCTAATGGCCACTGAAGGAACTCTACCAGGTTACAAAACAGGTTTCCAACAAAAAGACATACATACAAAATCTGGAAGATTTAAATTTTATCAGCCATAAAGGTCTCAGAGGAATTAAGATGAAAAACAGCCAAGCACCTATAAATAAAAATGTCAGTATCTGCAGAAGGTTTCAGAAATATCTGTGGTGTCCTACGCGTCACCATTTTGTTCCTAAGAGGAGAAAAACAGCATGCAAGATGTTTCAGACAGAAAGACAATAATGGATGAAAATTCACATTAAAATAAAGCAGTAACAGTATACTGTTTCTAATGACAGACAGGGAAAGGACCCTACATGATTTGGTGACACTTCTTTGCGCCGAAAAGTAGTCTATTATCAAAATCAATTTTCTTCAGGCACTTTGATGATAGGTATATGATTAATTCTTCAGAATCTGACCTAAAACATGATCTCAGCTCTGTAAGGTGATGCCTTTGATGAGGACATCTACTGTAGACAATCTGTCCATACTAGACATTGTGAATGGTATGTAATGGTGATGGAATTCTGCAGGAGGAGGACATGGCGCATTAATTCATGTGCATTTGGCACCAACCCAAAAAAAAACCCCGACACTGCTAGGTTTGAAGATGTAACTGAAAGGAAAAATAATCATTAGTTATTTTTTAAAGAAAAATTCCTTTGTGCATTTCATTCCTTTGTGCATGACATCTTTAAATAGAATTCAGCTAGTTTGAGCTGATTCTGCAAAAACACCTCTGTACACACTCTTTACCATAACATTTTCTACTCAGGGGAATACAGTTGCAGAACACAGAAGCCACTTAGTTTCCCCCCTCACTAAGGGATGCTCAGAGGCAAGTCAGTTTTTTAAAAAAGATTTTTTTTTTCCAACATCTTTCTGCAAGGACTTCAGGAATGCTCTGTCATATTTTGCACTACTCTTTTAAGATATATTTATTTTTTCCCCCACTGACCTCTGCATCAGTATCTGCACTAAAACCAAAACTCTACAAAACAAGTGAACAATCACATCCACATGGAAATGAAGTTAGACAGAAGACATCTATTATTACATCGGGCAGCTCTACCATTTATCTACAAGAGCAGGGGAACATTTTCCAAGTATCCAGGTGGCTTCACTGATGCCAATCAGCCATTAGAGCATGTAATAGCAGAGGGAGTTAATGGAGAAAAGTAATTTTCTTTGTTTTTTTACAAAAGTTGTAGTGAAAGGAAAACAAGCAAAAATATGATTATTTTAAAAATTAACCAAACCAAGCAAAATGTCACCTAAATCCTCTTGCAACAACTCCTTGTATTTTTATTCTCTGCTATAGCATGAAGTCTTCTATATTTTCAGTATAAAATAGTGTCTTAAAAAAATACTGGCTTGACTGATAACTCATATTCCCCTCAGTAAACACTTTTTACCAGCTTTAGTTAAGAGCTTAAAAAAACCCCAAACCCTGACAATATTGCCAGCAAGAAAACTAAAGAAAAATAATTAGTTAAGTGTTGAAATACTGCCTTTAAAATATAAAGCAAGCCATCTGAAAAGAAACACAGACTACCCATTTGGAATGAAAATAGTTCACCCTCAGATTTGATGTTTATCCCCAGAAAATGAATTGATGTAGGCAGCCAGAATGAGACCCAGATTTAGCTAAGCAGTAAGTCTGCCCATAAAAATTTCACAAAGTAGTCTGAAACAGTGAATACATGGAAGCTGGATAGGTCTAAGTTTTAAAAGACAGAGGTTATATCCAGTGCCTACACTTATGACATGTACCTGATTCAGCTACACCACATAAAGCTACTGAACCTCTTCTAATTTTCTAACTTAAATTAGAACTAAATTTCTAGTTTATGTACTAAGCAGTATTGTAGTGTCAAGTCATGGCTTCAAAATCCCATCCTACAGTCTCATGGAAACTTGGTTTGCATTCTCTTACCAATGCTTTTTTTGCCTATTCCTTTGAGCAAGACACTGTTGTTTTTTTTAACAGATATTCAAAAAAAGAAATAAAAAAGAAAATAGCACAGACCAGGTGCATTGTCACACTGAGCAATTTTGCTTCAGACTTCAGTTATTTGTATTGCTCCTAACTTGGGTTTGTGCAAGTGATCTAAGGATACCCTTTAAAAAAGAGAAAACCCCTTTAACTGTACTATTTGTGTGTATATATATATTAATATACAGACATTCTGACACAGAAAACCCACTTGTCAAACCCATAATCCTTTGATTTACATAGCATATTAGAACATGCATAAGAAAGGCTGTCCACATAATGCAATCTTAGCTAACATCTTACAAAAAAATAATTCCTACGGTCTCATGATTCGGTCTATTGGGAAGCTCACGTTTTATGACAACATATGATGTCATAATTCATAAAGTAGTGACTTCTTTTTTCTATGAGAAAAATCTTCATGAAATTGTTCAGCCAGCCAAGATGGTTGTGCTTATTTTTCTCGAGTGAGGGTAAATGCCAAGTTTCCTGTATGTTAAAAAATGCATTATTATTTTATATTAAAGCAATTTTTCTAAAGTTACATCCTGAATTTGCTGAATATGGATGGCTGTAGTTCAGGGAAGGAAAAAAGCTTTTCAGAAAGGGGATAGGGGAAAGAGGGGACAGCTGTCTCCTTACCACCCCGGTATCATGTTAAGAGCAGAGAAATAGTTTTTGCATTGTTTGCTAACAATTCAGTTTTGCTAGCACGAGTGCCAAGCGTGGTGTTCTCTGGGGACATCACTGCGTGACTGCACATAGACAGGTGGAAGGTTCAGACTTGGTCCTGACATCCCAGCTTCCCTGGACTCCAGCAAGGCAGGATCTGACTGAAGCATATTAATTACTTTATTCTCCTCAGAGCAGTCTTTGTCCCTGCTGTTTGAGAAAGATTCTTTAAGAGGTGTGAGTTACGGGACATACTTATCAGCTGAATCACTTTGAATGATTTGGGCAACATCTCACATCAGCAAGCAGGGTAAGCAATGTTACTTTTTTTCCCTCAATGTGCTAAAATTTCTCCCAATGATAAAAGATCAAAAAATAAACTACAAGCAAAAAATGCCAAAGATGTCCTATAGAAAGCAGCGTATAAGGTGGACTAAGCAGAACTGATGAACATGTCCCAGTATAACTGTGGATCTATAACACTAAAAAAATATTTATATATTAGAAGTTTGCTAGAATAAGCAAAACATACAGTGAAAAGTAGTGAAAACTATTCCTTGGGTAAACAAGTATCATAGGCGAGTATACCTGTCAGGATGAAGAAAACATGTCAAGCAAAATCCTGCTCTCACTGAGGATAATGGCTTTATAAAAACAGTTTATCACATGCTTTTTTATATATTCAGAAGGCGTAGATTTAAAAAATGTGGTAATACCACAGGTGAAACCAATCAATAGAAATTGCCTGAAAATTGTCTGTCAAGCCTACACCATGAGAGTTATTTCATACAGTTTATACTAGTTTGTCTAAGCCAGTAAAAAAAAATAAAATATAAAATGTGGACAGAATTCTGCCACAGCACCACAGCAGTATATTTTATTGCACAATATTCAAAGTAGGTAGTGTAATATCCAGCCCTGTCAATGCCCCAGCATTTTGTTTTTGAGGCAGTAAGTTTTTATAGAGGTTTTGGTTTAGATAATCAAGTAATAACTTGAGAAGAGTAATATTTTGTTTGTTCATATAATTTTAGATTTAACTAAACCTAAGCCTCTCAGATCAACCATTTGGATTTTTAAATAGCAAAGACTTCAACTTGAAAAACTAAGCATATACATAAACCCATCATCCTTGCTGCTAAGTGAGAGGCAATGACACATGCAATAGCTTTCATTTGACCTTTTTGTGTAGGCCAAAGGTAGCATGGAAGAGCCCATTTGTCTCACAGAAGTTCTGTAGAACTTAATCCCATCAGTGAGAACAAAGATGATCACAGGATTTACCCCAGATTTTGAAGTTATAGGATTCGCTGTTGATTGACTCCCATGGGGATTCATACTGTCCTACGGAAATGCAAAATTCCATACTCATTCAAACGAGAGGTGGTAAGGCACTTGCTTATGAACCTTCCTGTTGCTACTGGCCCTAATATGAATTATTGCTGTGGTTATCATCACTTTTGAGTACGGCCTTATCAAAACCAGCACTAGTTTTACTATTGCACTGTGCATGGATATGTATACATACATATACACTGGAACATCCATGATCTTCTTTTTTATGTATCAGCATCTCTGCTTATTTATTCACACAAAGTAGTTGAAGCTGAATGAAGAATTCTACCTACAGGTAACTTGGATAAGCTGCCAAGCCACTTAGTTCTAAAGTAATGTAAATATTCCTCTAACGGTTTTGTGAAATTATTTAAAACAGTAATAAATACAAGGGTAAACACCTAAGTAAAAATCATGTTGTTTGTATTACTGTATCTTTAGTCACTGTGACAGTATAAAAAAAATCTACTCCCTCAAAACCAGAAAAAATATTTCAGTGGATATTCTGCTATTTAGGAGTATGAGGTAACCCAGCGTGGGTTTGTGTTTCATAGTGAAACTCACAAGGAAAGCAACCACTGAAAAATATTGTTATTTGTAAAGCATACTATTAATTGAAAGAGCTATAGCTTGACCTCTCTGATGATATTTTTCTCTAAACTCACAGAATATGGTGCTGAAGGGTAGGCAATAACAACTTAACTTGAAAATTGTGTTAACAGTTGTTTTATAAAAGCCCCCCAGCACATTTTTAACAAGATGCTCTTGATGCTTCAGTAAAGCATCAATATGCCAGAAGTACTCTGGACTGTCTCTTTTTAAGAAGCAACATGGCCTAGGGGAAAGTGTCCCTGCCCGTGGCAGGGGGCTTGGAACTAGATGACCTTTAAGGGCCCTTCCAACCCAAAGCCTTCTATGATTCTATGATTACTAACAGTAAGCCTCTAGAAAGAGATTTTATTTCCCAGTTTTAAGAACTTTTTAGCATAAACTGAACATTGTAATTTCAAAACTGCTCGAACAGTGGGGTTTTAGAAGAAAAAAAATTTAAGTATATTTTCTATCCTTAGAAAACATTGATAAATTCTCTCTGTTGTCTCTTTTGAAGATACCTTCACCTTGTAGGATTGAGAAGGCATAGAAAAATGACATAAAAATGCCTCTCCAGCTCCTATTTCAGCTTTTGCTACCTGCTTGACTTCTGTGCATGGAAAGATGTAAAGGAGGCAGTGTGGTCCTGCACTGCTCACGGGATGCATTGGAATCCCTGTTAGTCGCATTTCCCTAGATCCAAGCCCCATATAGGAACTATCTGAAGACAATTTCAAGGGACTGGTCCAGGCACTAATATTTAGTAGCCCTTTTCTACTCTGTAAGATACATTTTGAAAATCAGGTTTGCGATATTTAAAACAAATAAATAAAACCCATTTTAATTTGAATATGTATTTTAAATCACAGTTTTCAGTTCGAAGACTAGTAGGAGTAAATGTTTTGTTTAACACAGATAAGCCAGTCTGAAAAAGTCAGCATTTCTTAAAAATTATGACAAATTACATGTGAACTTCTTCTCTATGCCTACAGTATGTAGTAATGGTCTTTTCCTGTTGAGTGGGAGTTATAAGTGTAAAGGGAGGAAGAATATTGTGTAAATCGTACAAAGTCATTCACTGGACAACTTCATGAAATTAGGTACTTTTCTTTTATGTATAAAGAATTTTCTCACCACTGAGGTAAGTAAAGTACTGAGCTGACTACAGAGGTAGCTAAACTTTCATCAGCAGTAAGACATGAACAAAGGAGAGTGGGAGAGTGATAGAAGAACAAGTGCAGTGGATGATACTTCTTGGACAAAGGGGTTATCTTAGATAACCTTTCCCATCTTTATCACCACTGCTGCTTTAATACAGAGACATATGCAATGAGCTATTATAAACATTTTTAATGACTGTCAAATTAATTATAGTAACTATTATATAGAGTAATTACAGTTCCTACCAGCCTAACAAGCTAAAAAGTACTAACTCTAGAACTAACTCTATATAGTGGGGCAAGAGGGAAAAAAAGTATTGTGTAACATGTCCTAAAAATAAGATTAGGGACTGGGGGAGGGTCTCATGACACATGAAAGCTGCAGGGGAATTAGAGTCATAATTCTCAGAATTTTTATATTGTATCTTACTATGTTCCATTTTTTGCCAATTGTTTACCAAAACATATACATTTTCTTTTATTAACAAAATCTCAATTCAATATATTAAAGCACTAAATGACTCTAACTGAAGGTGTGAACATCAAAGTGATATTAACTACTTTAAGGAAATCTCTGACAGAAAAGATGCATTACAAATATTACAGTTACTTTAGATTACAAATACTTGACACCTACTAAATGCAAGTAGGAATCAATTAAGACTCTTTGTTATGAAGTTGTCACCATGTGAAGTTCCTGTGTCCCTGGATATTAGATGTAGACATGCTTATCAAACTTCTTCTTTTGGGAGAGAGAAAAGATAGCATTCAACACAGAAAATAGAAAAATTTTAGGGCAATTTTACTATTTATCTATTGAAGCAGCCCTGAAGTTTAGAGTATTAGTACCAGTATGAGCAGAAATTTCAGAAAGACCAACAGTAGGCATAAATTGAATGAAATTTGTCACATCAGTGCAATTAATGTATACAATTCTCTATTGTGTCTCATACAGGTGTACAGTATACTCTATTATCTAGAAACATTGATACTAGGGAGAATGTTTCAAATGAAGTCCACAGCTAAGTCACTCGCTTAATTTTTTTCTAAGTGCTTGATATGAATTCCTAAGATAATTTAGACCTGATGGATGTCTCACAGCAAATTTTTGTGATCCCACGACAGCTTAAATGAAAAGATTTAATAAACTTTGGTGCTGTCAAACAAGTCTGAGTAGCCTCTAGAAATACCATGCAGAACAGCTGCTGCTGATTCTATTTTGCTGGTGACCACTGCATTCATATAACTGCACCAAATGACAGCTGAAATAATCTACTTGTATTTTAAAATACAATTAGTTGTGCAAGGTTTCATGTAAAGATATTGTCTGCTTCTATCAGCCAAAGAAGAGGCTGATACCGCAGAAACACACTCTGTTAAAAAGTACAATACATTTACATAAAAACATTGAACCTTTCAGACTGCAAACCTCTTCAGACTCAATTTGTTCGTCATTACAGCTAACTCTCTGTTGTACTAGGTATCTAGTACTGATACTATGAATATATACAAAAAGTATCTGCCCTTTCTCAGGTTCTTTCTCTGCTTTGGAGACATCAACAATCTGTTTAAGTTTTAAAAAGTACAGGTTGAAACTGACAGTTTTAGATAGTGTTACTGAATAGATACTTAACCTAGTAGCTTAATCAACCTGTCACACCGCCATTGTAACTGTGATCAGGAAAGTTACAGTCCAGAGATACAATTATATTGTTGGCAAGAAAGTTACATTACTTCATTTAATGATAACAAAAACTACAGTAAATCTATCCTTGAGCTACAAGATGACTTGGGAGAATATTTATGCTCTTCATTGAAACTTCATTCAAGAAAAGAAGAAACTTCATAAACTCTTCAAGGAAATTTCATGTCTGTGGGGACAAACAGGTTTGCTCCATGTAAAATCTTAGAAAAATACATTTATAATAAATAAGAAACCAGATTTCAATAATACTAAGCAGACGTTAAAGGTCTTTTGCCTTTTTTAAGAAGATCTTTTATGTATGATTGAAGTTTATACAACACTCCAGAAAAGCCATGTGTTAGATCGAAAAATAAAATCAGAAGCATTTTCTGTCATATAAGTATACATGAAAAAACGAGAACGTTAATGTCTTAGAAAGTGTGTGTCCAGCTTTGTACCGTTACTCATTTAACAAAGCAGAAAATAAGATACTGTACTGTAAACAAAAAGCTACAGTAAAAGGACATTTTGAAATTTACACAAGTTTGAGTTCATAAACATTTTGGTTGCTCCATAACAGTTTTCATATAAAATGAATAAAAAACCCTTGGACAGCTTTCATCACTCTTGACTATTTTTCACTTAAATGCACACAGACATACTTTATATAGCAATATACTGATGTACTGTTAACATGGATATTAAACTATTATTACTGCTTTTTTAACTGAAATGTGTATTATCGAATCAATATTATCTGAATTGAAATACTCATACATTATGTATTCCCATCATGTTGTTAAGTATAAAAACATGAAAATATAACTTTACATTATTTCAGTTATATACATCAGTTCAGGCTTGACAAAGATTTTTTTTACGCTATGATTTTTAGAGGAATAAGCCCAGAGGTACAATAAATAGCTTTCCACTGTATACAGTAATGCATTTCTACTTTTTAAAAAAGTTCACATTACCATATGAGTATTACTTTAGTTTGGTCATTCTAGCAATTAACATTAAAAATCCGAATGCATTCCCCAACATTCCTGATGAGGAGTAATGCACAGAACACCTATGAATTACAGATGCATCAAGAAATGGTTTAGTTTAATTAGAGGGAAGTATTGGTAGGTTTGACATTGAAAACACTGTATACACCTCTTCTGCTGACCACACTGAGAGTATACACTGTGTTCACCTGCTTGCAGAAACAGGCTCAGAGTTTGTACCACAAGAAGGGATTTCAAGTTTCTGATAAATGCTTTGCCTTCTCCAAAGCTCAGTAAACATAATACTTCAGTCTAAGAAATGGATTCCAACTAAAACTGCAAGTCATATTTCAAATTTTATTTAAGTCCAAAGTAAAATAGATATTTACTGATACTGCATGAGGCAACGTATCCACAATGCAGA